>NC_092759.1:10583164-10946001 GCF_047496795.1 Chiloscyllium punctatum
AACTCTCTCTCACACACACACACACACAAACTGTCTCTTTCACACAATCCTCTGTCTCTCTCTCTCACACACACACACAGAAACTCACTCTCACACACAAAAACTCTCTCTCTCACACAGACACACACACACACACAAAATCTCTCTTTCTCTCACACACACGCACAAAAACTCTCTCTCACACAGACACACAAAAAACTCTCACACACACACAAACTCTCTCACACACACACACAAAAACTCTCTCACTCACACACACAAAAACTTTGTCTCACACACACACACAAAAACTCTCTCCCTCACACACACAAAATCTCTCTCCCACACACAAAAACTCTCTCTCACACACACAAACACTCTCTCTCTCTCTCTCTCACACACACACACACACACACAAAATCTCTCTTTCTCTCACACACAAATACAAAATCTCTCTCCCACACACAAAAACTCTCTCTCACACATACAAAAACTCTCTCTGACACACACACAAAAACACTCTCTCAAACACACACAAAAACTCTCACTCTCACACACACACACAAACACTCTCTCTCACGCACAAAATCTCTCTCTCTCTCACACACACACAAACACTCTCTCTCTCACACACACACAAAAAGACTCTCTCTCACACACACAAAAACTCTCACTCTCACACACACACACAAACACTCTCTCTCACACACTCACACACACACACACACTCTCTCTCTCACACACACACACACAAAAACTCTCTCTCACACACACACACACACACACAAAAACTCTCACACACACACACACACACAAAAACTCTCTCACACACACACAAAAAAACTCTCTCACACACACAGTCTCTCTCTCTCACACACACAAAAAAACTCTCTCACACACAGACACAAAAACTCTCACACACACAAACACTCTCTCTCTCTCACACACACACACACACAAAAAACTCTCTCTCACACACACACACAGAAAAACTCTCTCACTCATACACACACAAAAACTCTCTCACACACACACAAACACTCTCTCTCTCACACACACACACAAAAAATATTATCTCACACACACAAACACTCTCTCTCTCTCACACACACACACAAAAGCTCTCTCTCACACACACACACAAAATTCTCTCTCTCTCTCACACACACACACACACACAAAACTCTCTCTCACACACACAAAAGCTCTCTCTCACACACACACACACAGACAAAAGTTCTCTCTCCCACACACACACAGAAAAACTCTCTCACTCATACACAAACAAAAACTCTCTCTCACACACACACACACACCAACTGTCTCTTTCACACACACAAACCTCTGTCTCTCTCTCACACACACACACATAAACGCTCTCTCTCACACACACACACACACACACAAAAACCCTCTCTCTCTCACACACACAAAAAAACTCTCTCTCTCACACACACACACAAAAATTCTCTCTCTCACACACACACAAAATTCTCTCTCTCACACACACACACACACAAAAACTCTCTCACACACCCACACACACACAAAAATTCTCACTCTCACACACACACATAAACAAATTCTCTCTCACAGTCACACAAAAACTCTCACACACCCACACACACACAAAACTTTCTCACTCACACACACAAAAACACACAGACACACAAACTCTCTCTCTCTCACACACACACACACAAACAAAAATTCCCTCTCACACACACACAAACTCACTCTCTCACACACACACACAAAAACACTCTCTCTCACACACACACACAAAAATTCTCTCTCTCACACACACACATAAACAAATTCTCTCTCACAGTCACACAAAAACTCTCTCACACACACACAAA
Source organism: Chiloscyllium punctatum (assembly GCF_047496795.1). NCBI lineage: Eukaryota > Metazoa > Chordata > Chondrichthyes > Orectolobiformes > Hemiscylliidae > Chiloscyllium > Chiloscyllium punctatum. Next base: position 10,585,006 of record NC_092759.1, read on the forward strand.
AAAACTCTCTCTCTCACACGCACACACACACAAAAACTCTCTCACTCACACACACAAAAACTCTGTCTCTCTCTCACACACACACAAAACCTCTCTCTCTCTCTCACACACACACACACAAACTCTCTCTCTCACACACACACACACAAAACTCTCTCTCTCTCATGCGCACACACACACACAAACTCTCTCACACGCACACACACAACTCTCTCACTCACACACACACAAGCTCTCTCTCTCATGCGCACACACACACACACAAACTCTCTCACACGCACACACACAAAAACTCTCTCTCTCACACACACACACAAAAACTCTGTCTCACACACTCGCACAAAAACTCTCTCTCACACACACACAAAACTCACTCTCTCTCATGCGCACACACAAACAAACTCTCTCACACGCACACACACAAAACTCTCTCTCTCATGCGCACGCACACACACACAAACTCTCTGACACACACACACAAATTCTCTCTCTCTCACAGTCACACAAAAACTCTCTCACACACACACAAAAAACTCTCTCTCTCACACACAAACACAAAAACTCTCTCTCACACACACACAAAAACTCTCTCTCTCACACACACACACACAAATACTCTGTCTCACACACACACACACACACAAACTCTCTCTCTCACACACACAAAAACTCTCACTCACACACACACAAAAACTCTCTCTCTCACTCACACATACACACATAAACACTCTCTCTCACACACACAAAAACTCTCACTCTCACACACACACACAAACACTCGCTCTCACACACAAAAACTCTCTCACTCTCACACACACACACACACAAAAACTCTCTCTCTCACACACACACACAAAAACTCTCTCTCACACGCACACAAAAACTCTCTCTCTCACACACACACACACAAAAACTCTCTCTCACACACACACAAAAACGCTCTCCCTCACACACACACAAAAGCTTTCTCTCTCACACACACACAAAAAAACTCTCTCTCTCACACACGCAAACACTCTCTCTCTCTCACACACACACACAAAAAACTCTGTCTCACACAGACACAAAAACTCACACACACACAAAAACTCTCTCTCTCTCACACACACAAAAGCTCTCTCTCACACACACACAAAAGCTCTCTCTCTCACACACACACAGACAAAAGTTCTCTCTCTCTCACACACACAAAAATTCTGACACACACACAAAAACTCTCTCTCTGACACACACACACAGAACAACTCTCTCACTCATACACAAACCTCTGTCTCTCTCTCTCACACACACACAAAAACTCACTCTCACACATACACACACAAAAAATTCACTCTCACACATACACACACAAAAACTCTCTCTCTCTCACACACACACACACACACACGCACAACGCTCTCGCACACACACACAAAACACTCTCTCTCACACACACACACACACAAAACTCACTCTCTCTCATGCGCACACACACAAACTCTCTCACACGCACACACACAAAAACTCTCTCAGTCACACACACAAAAACTCTCTCACTCACACACACAAAAATTCTGTCTCACACACACACACACACACACACACACACACAAACTCTCTCTCACACACACACAAACTCTCTCCCACACACAAAAACTCTCTCTCACACACACAAAAATACTCACACACACACACACAAAAACACTCACACACACACACACACACAAAAACACTCACACACACACACACAAAAACACTCTCTCTCACACACACACAAAAACTCTCTCTCTTACACACACACACACAAAAACTGTCTTTTACACACACAAAAACTCTCTCACACACAAAACTCTCACACACACTAAAATTCTCTCTCACACACACACAAAAACTCTCTCTCACACACACACACAAACACTATCTCTCTCACACACACAAAAACTCACACACACAAACAAAAACTCTCTCTCTCACATGCGCACACACACACAAAAACTCTCTCTCTCTCACACACACACAAAAACTCTCTCTCTCTCTCTCAAACACACACACAAAAACTCTCTCACACACCCACACGCACAAAACTCTCTCTCTCACACACACAAAATCTCTCTCTCTCATGCGCACACACACAAAAACTCTCTCACACGCACACACACAAAAACTCTCTCCCTCACACACAAATACACTCTCTCTCATACACAAATACTCTCTCATACACACAAAAACTCTCTCTCTTGCACACACACACACAAAAACACTCTCTCTCTCACTCACACACACAAACTCCATTTCTCACACACAAAAACTCTCTCTTACACACACACACAAAAATTCTCTCTCACACACCCACATAAGCTCTGTCTCTCTCACACACACGCACACAAAACCTCACTCTCTCACACACACACACACACAAAAACACTCTCCCTCACACACACAAAAACTCTCTCTCTTTCACACACACACACACACAAAATCTCTCTTTCTCACACCCACACGCACAAAAACTCTCTCTCACACACACACACACAAACTCTCTCACACGCACACACAAAACTCTCTCTCTCTCATGCGCACACACACACACAAACTCTCACACGCACACACACAAAAACTCTCTCACTCACACACACAAAAACTCTCACTCTCACACACACACAAACACTCTCTCTCACATACAAAAACTCTCTCTCTCACACACACACACACACACAAAAACTCTCTCTCTCTCACACACACACACACAAAAACACTCTCCCTCACACACACAAAAACTCTCACTCTCACTCTCACACACACACACACAAACACTCTCTAACACACACAAAAACTCTCTCTCTCACACACACACACACACACACACACAAAAACTCTCTCTCTCTCACACACACACACACAAAAACTCTCTCTCATACGCACACAAAAACTCTCTCCCACACACACACAGAAAAACTCTCTCACTCATACACAAACAAAAACTCTCTCTCACACACACACACACACCAACTGTCTCTTTCACACACACAAACCTCTGTCTCTCTCTCTCACACACACATAAACGCTCTCTCTCACACACACACACACACACACAAAAACCCTCTCTCTCTCACACACACAAAAAAACTCTCTCTCTCACACACACACACAAAAATTCTCTCTCTCACACACACACAAAATTCTCTCTCTCACACACACACACACACAAAAACTCTCTCACACACCCACACACACACAAAACTCTCTCACTCACACACACAAAAACACACAGACACACAAACTCTCTCTCTCTCACACACACACACACAAACAAAAATTCCCTCTCACACACACACAAACTCACTCTCTCACACACACACACAAAAACACTCTCTCTCACACACACACACACAAAAATTCTCACTCTCACACACACACATAAACAAATTCTCTCTCACAGTCACACAAAAACTCTCACACACCCACACACACACAAAACTTTCTCACTCACACACACAAAAACACACAGACACACAAACTCTCTCTCTCTCACACACACACACACACAAACAAAAATTCCCTCTCACACACACACAAACTCACTCTCTCACACACACACAAAAAAACTCTCTCTCTCACACACACACACACAAAAACTCTCTCACTCACACACACAAAAACTCTGTCTCTCTCTCACACACACACAAAACCTCTCTCTCTCTCACACACACACACACAAACTCTCTCTCTCACACACACACACACAAAACTCTCTCTCTCTCATGCGCACACACACACACAAACTCTCTCACACGCACACACACAACTCTCTCACTCACACACACACAAGCTCTCTCTCTCATGCGCACACACACACACACAAACTCTCTCACACGCACACACACAAAAACTCTCTCTCTCACACACACACACAAAAACTCTGTCTCACACACACGCACAAAAACTCTCTCTCACACACACACAAAACTCACTCTCTCTCATGCGCACACACAAACAAACTCTCTCACACGCACACACACAAAACTCTCTCTCTCATGCGCACGCACACACACACAAACTCTCTGACACACACACACAAATTCTCTCTCTCTCACAGTCACACAAAAACTCTCTCACACACACACAAAAAACTCTCTCTCTCACACACAAACACAAAAACTCTCTCTCACACACACACAAAAACTCTCTCTCTCACACACACACACACAAATACTCTGTCTCACACACACACACACACACAAACTCTCTCTCTCACACACACAAAAACTCTCACTCACACACACACAAAAACTCTCTCTCTCACTCACACATACACACATAAACACTCTCTCTCACACACACAAAAACTCTCACTCTCACACACACACACAAACACTCGCTCTCACACACAAAAACTCTCTCACTCTCACACACACACACACACACAAAAACTCTCTCTCTCACACACACACACAAAAACTCTCTCTCACACGCACACAAAAACTCTCTCTCTCACACACACACACACAAAAACTCTCTCTCACACACACACAAAAACGCTCTCCCTCACACACACACAAAAGCTTTCTCTCTCACACACACACAAAAAAACTCTCTCTCTCACACACGCAAACACTCTCTCTCTCTCACACACACACACAAAAAACTCTGTCTCACACAGACACAAAAACTCACACACACACAAAAACTCTCTCTCTCTCACACACACAAAAGCTCTCTCTCACACACACACAAAAGCTCTCTCTCTCACACACACACAGACAAAAGTTCTCTCTCTCTCACACACACAAAAATTCTGACACACACACAAAAACTCTCTCTCTGACACACACACACAGAACAACTCTCTCACTCATACACAAACCTCTGTCTCTCTCTCTCACACACACACAAAAACTCACTCTCACACATACACACACAAAAAATTCACTCTCACACATACACACACAAAAACTCTCTCTCTCTCACACGCACAACGCTCTCGCACACACACACAAAACACTCTCTCTCACACACACACACACACAAAACTCACTCTCTCTCATGCGCACACACACAAACTCTCTCACACGCACACACACAAAAACTCTCTCAGTCACACACACAAAAACTCTCTCACTCACACACACAAAAATTCTGTCTCACACACACACACACACACACACACACACACACAAACTCTCTCTCACACACACACAAACTCTCTCCCACACACAAAAACTCTCTCTCACACACACAAAAATACTCACACACACACACACAAAAACACTCACACACACACACACACAAAAACACTCACACACACACACACAAAAACACTCTCTCTCACACACACACAAAAACTCTCTCTCTTACACACACACACACAAAAACTGTCTTTTACACACACAAAAACTCTCTCACACACAAAACTCTCACACACACTAAAATTCTCTCTCACACACACACAAAAACTCTCTCTCACACACACACACAAACACTATCTCTCTCACACACACAAAAACTCACACACACAAACAAAAACTCTCTCTCTCACATGCGCACACACACACAAAAACTCTCTCTCTCTCACACACACACAAAAACTCTCTCTCTCTCTCTCAAACACACACACAAAAACTCTCTCACACACCCACACGCACAAAACTCTCTCTCTCACACACACAAAATCTCTCTCTCTCATGCGCACACACACAAAAACTCTCTCACACGCACACACACAAAAACTCTCTCCCTCACACACAAATACACTCTCTCTCATACACAAATACTCTCTCATACACACAAAAACTCTCTCTCTTGCACACACACATACAAAAACACTCTCTCTCTCACTCACACACACAAACTCCATTTCTCACACACAAAAACTCTCTCTTACACACACACACAAAAATTCTCTCTCACACACCCACATAAGCTCTGTCTCTCTCACACACACGCACACAAAACCTCACTCTCTCACACACACACACACACAAAAACACTCTCCCTCACACACACAAAAACTCTCTCTTTCACACACACACACACACAAAATCTCTCTTTCTCACACCCACACGCACAAAAACTCTCTCTCACACACACACACACAAACTCTCTCACACGCACACACAAAACTCTCTCTCTCTCATGCGCACACACACACACAAACTCTCACACGCACACACACAAAAACTCTCTCACTCACACACACAAAAACTCTCACTCTCACACACACACAAACACTCTCTCTCACATACAAAAACTCTCTCTCTCACACACACACACACACACAAAAACTCTCTCTCTCACACACACACACACACAAAAACACTCTCCCTCACACACACAAAAACTCTCACTCTCACTCTCACACACACACACACACAAACACTCTCTAACACACACAAAAACTCTCTCTCTCACACACACACACACACACACACACAAAAACTCTCTCTCTCTCACACACACACACACAAAAACTCTCTCTCATACGCACACAAAAACTCTCTCTCACACACACACAAAAACTCTCTCTCTCACACACACACACAAAATCTCTCTCTCATACACACAAAAACTCTCTCTCTTGCACACACACACACAAAAACACTCTCTCTCTCACTCACACACACAAACTCCATTTCTCACACACAAAAACTCTCTCTTACACACACACACAAAAATTCTCTCTCACACACCCACATAAGCTGTCTCTCTCACACACACGCACACAAAACCTCACTCTCACACACACACACACAAAATCTCTCTTTCTCACACCACATGCACAAAAACTCTCTCTCACACACACACACACAAACTCTCTCACACGCACACACAAAACTCTCTCTCATGCGCACCCACACACACACACACAAACTCTCACACGCACACACACAAAAACTCTCTCACTCACACACACAAAAACTCTCACTCTCACACACACACAAACACTCTCTCTCACATACAAAAACTCTCTCTCACACACACACACACACACAAAAACTCTCTCTCTCTCACACACACACACACAAAAACTCTCTCTCACACACACACACAAAAACTCTCTCTCACACGCACACAAAAACTCTCTCTCACACACACACACAAAAATTCTCTCTCACACGCACACAAAAACTCTCTCTCACACGCACACACACAAAAACACTCTCCCTCACACACACAAAAACTCTCACTCTCACACACACAAACACTCTCTCACACACACAAAAACTCTCTCTCTCTCACACACACACACACAAAAACTCTCTCTCATACGCACACAAAAACTCTGTCTCACACACACACACACAAACTCTCACACGCACACACATAAAAACTCTCTCTCACACGCACACACAAAAACTCTCTCTCACACACACACACAAAAACTGTCTCTCACACACACACAAAAACTCTCACTCTCACACACACACACACAGAAAAACTCTCTCACTCATACACACACACACAAACTCTCTCTCACACGTGCACACACACACAAAAACTCTCTCTCTCACACACACACACACACACAAACTGTCGCTTTCACACAAACCTCTGTCTCTCTCTCACACACACACAAAAACTCACTCTCACACACACACACACACAAAAACTCACTCTCAAATCAAACACAAAAACTCTCTCTCTCACACACACACACACACACACAAAATCTCTCTTTCTCACACACACATGCACAAAAACTCTCTCTCACACACACACTAAAAACTCTCTCTCACACACACAAAACTCACTCTCTCTCATGCACGCACACACACACAAACTCTCTCACACGCACACACACAAAATCTCTCTCACTCACACACACAAAACTCTCTCCCACACACAAAAACTCTCTCTCACACACACACAGACACACAAACACTCTCTCTCACACACAAAAACGCTCTCTCTCTCTCTCTCACACACACACACACAAAAACTCTCTCTCACACGCACACAAAAACTCTCTCTCTTACACACACACACACAAAAACTGTCTTTCACACACACAAAAACTGTCTCTCATACACACAAAAACTCTCTCTCTCACACACAAAAACTCTCTCTCACACACACACAAAAAAACTCTCCCTCACACACACAAACTCTCTCTCACACACACACAAAAAAACTCTCTCTCACACACACACACAAACACTCTCTCTCTCTCTCACACACACAAAAAAAACTCTCTCTCACACAGACACAAAAACTCACACACACACAAAATCTCTCTTTCTCACACACACATGCACAAAAACTCTCTCTCACACACTCACAAAAACTCTCTCCCTCACACACACAAACACTCTCTCTCTCACACACACACAAAAAAACTCTCTCTCTCACACACACACAAACACTCTCTCTCTCACACACACACACAAACACTCTCTCTCTCACACACACAAAAACTCTCTCTCTGACTCACACACACACAGAAAATCTCTCTCACTCACAAACAAAAACTCTCTCTCTCACACGCGCACACACACACAAAAACTCTCTCTCTCACACACACACAAACCTGTCTCTCTCTCACACACAAACCTCTGTCTCTCTCTCTCACACACACACAAAAACGCTCTCTCTCTCACACACACACACACAAAAATTCTCCCTCTCACACACACATAAAAACTCTCTCTCTCACACACACACACAAACACTCTCTCTCTCACACACACGAAATTCTCTCTCTCACACAAACATACACACAAAAACTCTCTCACACACCCACACACACACAAAACTCTCTCTCTCTCACACACACACAAAAACTCTCTCTCTCATGCGCACGCACACACAAAAACTCTCTCTCACACACACCAATACTCTCTCTCATACACAAATACTCTCTCTCACACACACAAAATCTCTCTCATACACACAAAAACTCTCTCTCTTGCACACACACACACACACAAAAACACTCTCTCACTCACACACACAAACTCCCTTTCTCACACGCAAAAGCTCTCTCTCACACACACAAAAAGAACTCTCTCTCACACACACACACAAAAAAATTCTCTCTCACACACCCACATAAGCTCTGTCTCTGTCACACACACACACACACAAACTCTCTCTCTCACACACACAAACACACAAAATCTCTCTCTCTCACAGACACACACACACTCACAAAAACTCTCTCTCACGCACAAAAACTCTCTCTCTCTCACACACACACACACACAAAATCTCACACACACACATACAAAAACTCACACTCAAACAAAAACCCTCTCTCACACACACACACAAAAAACTCTCTCTCTCTCACACACATACACATACTCTCTTTCACACACACAGACACACACACACCTCTCTCTGTCACACACACAGACACACACACAAACTCTCTCTGTCACACACACAAACAAAAATTCTCTCTCTCTCTCACACAAAAACTCTCTCTCACACACACATAGAAAAACTCTCACTCACACACGAACAAAAACCCTCTCTCTCACACACACACACACAAAAACTCTCTCTCTCTCATGCGCACATACACATAAAAACTCTCTCACACACACACAAACTCTCTCCCTCACACACAAAAACTCTCTCTCTCTCACACACACGCAAAAACTCTCTCTCACACACCCTCTCCCCACACACACCCTGCACCCCCCCACACACACACCCTCCCCCCCCACACACACCCTCCCCCCCACACACACACACATCCACCCCTCCCACACACACACACCCTCCCCCTATACACACACATCCTCCCCCCTCCACACACACATCCTCCCCCCCCCACACACACACCCTCCCCCCCCACACACACACCCTCCCCCCCCACACACACACCCTCCACCCCCACACACACACACCCTCCCCCCCACACACACACACCCTCCCCCCCACACACACACCCCCCTCACACACACACCCTCCCCCCCACACACACACCCTCCCCCCCACACACACACACCCTCCCCCCCACACACACACCCCCCTCACACACACACCCTCCCCCCCCACACACACATCCTCCCCCCCCCACACACACACCCTCCCCCCCCACACACACACCCTCCCCCCTCACACACACACCCTCCCCCCCCACACACACACACCCTCCCCCCCCTCACACACACCCTCCCCCCACACACACACACCCCTCACACACACACCCTCCCCCCCCACACACACACCCTCCCCCCCCACACACACACCCTCCCCCCCCACACACACACACCCTCCCCCCCTCACACACACCCTCCCCCCACACACACACACACACCCCTCACACACACACACACACCCCCACACACACACACCCCTCACACACACACCCTCCCCCCCTCACACACACCCTCCCCCCACACACACACACACACCCCTCACACACACACACACACCCCCACACACACACACCCCTCACACACACACCCTCCCCCCCTCACACACACCCTCCCCCCACACACACACACACACCCCTCACACACACACACACACCCCCACACACACACCCCTCACACACACACACACACCCCCACACACACACACACACCCCTCACACACACACACACACACACCCCTCACACACACACACACCCCCACACACACACACACACCCCCACACACACACACCCCTCACACACACACACACACACACCCCTCACACACACACACACCCCCACACACACACACACACCCCTCACACACACACACACACCCCCACACACACACACACACCCCTCACACACACACACACACACACCCCTCACACACACACACACCCCCACACACACACACACACCCCCACACACACACACCCCTCACACACATGATCGATTGTCTCTGTTCTAAAGAAAACACCACTACACTATCCTTTGAATTGCAGCTCAGTTTAACATTCGGCTCCAGGGAGAGGTTGTCAATCATTCAGTATTGCCCCCAACTCACCAAGAATCAAACATTAATTGCCAGGTGGGATACTAAATGGAATTCTGTTTTTAAACATTTTGTTGAAAGACTTTGGAAATATATCCCCCTCTCCATCCTGTGGGTTTACCATTGACCTGAAACTGAACCAGACGAGCCGTACCAATATAGAGGCTACGAGAGCAGGTCAGGGGTAGGAATACTGTGGCGAGTAACTCACCTCCTGATTCCCCAAAACCTGCCTACCATCGACTAGGCACAAGTCTGGAGTGTGAGGGAATACTTCCAACTTACCTGGATGGGTTCTGCTCCAACAACACTCAAGAAGCTTGACAGAGTTATAGAGTCTTAGAGACGTACAACCTGAAAACAGACCCTTCGGTCCAACCTGTCCATGCTGACCAGATATCCCAACCCAATCTAGTCCCACCTGCCAGCACCCGGCCCATATCCCTCCAAACCCTTTCCTATTCATATACCCATCCAAATGCCTCTTAAATGTTGCAATTGTACCAGCCTCCACCACATCCTCTGGCAGCTCATTCCATACACACACCACCCTCTGCATGAAAACGTTGCCCCTTAGGTCTCTTTTATATCTATCCCCTCTCACTCTAAACCTATGCCCTCTAGTTCTGGACTCCCCCCACCCCAGGGAAAAGACTTTGTCTATTTACCCTATCCATGCCCCTCATAATTTTGTAAACCTCTATAAGGTCATCCCTCAGCCTCCGACGCTCCAGGGAAAACAGCCCCAGCCTGTTCAGCCTCTCCCTGTAGCTCAAACTCTCCAACCCTGGCAACATCCTTGTAAATCTTTTCTGAACCCTTTCAAGTTTCACAACATCTTTCCGATCGGAAGGAGGCCAGAATTGCACGCAATATTCCAACAGTGGCCTACCCAATGTGCTGTACAGCCACAACATGACCTCCCAACTCCTGTACTCAATACCCTGACCAATAAAGGAACACATACCAAACGCCTTCTTCACTATCCTATCTACCTGCAACTCAAGGAGCTATGAACCTGCAAGCACCCTGCTTGATTGGCACATCCACATCCTCCATTACTGACCATCAGTAGCAGTAATGTGTACTATCAACAAGACACACTGTGGAAATTGCCCAAAGCACCTTCCAAAACCATGACCACAACCAACGAGAAGGACAAGGACAGCAGATAAATAGGAGCACTTACAAGTTCCTTCCCAATCCACTGACCATCCTGATTAAGAAATATATCAGCGTTCCTTCAGCGACGTTGGGTCAGAAACCAAGCAATCACTCCCTAATGGCATTGTGGGTGACTGGCTGCAGGGGTTCACAAAGATAGCTCACCACTAGCTTCTTCAAGGCAACTCAAGCCGCCCATGGCCCACGGATGATGAAACAGAATCGAACATGGAGTGGATAAAAACATTTGCATTCGCTCAGAGTCCAGAACGGGTCACCAAAGGGTGCTTTCCCAGGGGAGTGCTGCACTGCCAGGGGGCACCGCTGTGTCGGATTGAAGCCAGAGTACCATGTGGCAACCTTCTGCTGTTGACCATCCCCTTGGGAAAACCGATGACCGTGACACAGCTCCTGTTGTGCGCTGAGGTAGCTTCCCGGCCTCTGCCAACCCTGACCATCCCACCCACAAGCCCTGCAAAACAACAGTGACTTCAAGTGTGATCCACTCATGTGCTTTGTGAACATAGAATGTTACAGCGCAGTACAGGCCCTTCGGCCCTCAATGTTGCGCTGACCTGAGAAATTAATCTGATGCCCATCTAACCTACATCGTTCCATTATTATCCATTTAAATGCCCTTAACGTCGGTGAGTCTACTCCTGTTGTAGGCAGTGTGTTCCACACCCTTACTACTCTCTCAGTAACGAAACTACCTCTAATATCTGTCCTATATCTATCACCCCTCAATTTAAAGCTATGTCTCCTCGTGCTCACCGTCACCATCCAAGGAAAAAGGCTCTCCCTGTCCACCCTATCTAACCCTCTGATTATCTTATATGTCTCTATTAAGTCACCCCTCAACCTTCTTCTTCTCTAACGGAAACAGCCTCAAGTCCCTCAGCCTTTCCTCATAAGACCTTCCCTCCGAACCAGGCAACATCCGAGTAAATCTCCTCTGAACCCTTTCCAAAGCTTCCACATCCTTCCTATAATGTGATGACCAGAACTGTACACAATACTCCAAGTGCGGCCGCACCAGAGTTTTATACAGCTGCAGCATGACCTCGTGGTTCTGAAACTCAATCCCTCTCCCAATAAAAACTAACACACTGTTAGTTCTTGACATCCCTATCAAGCTGGGTGGCAACTTTCAGGGATTTCTGCACTTGGACACTGAGACCTCTCTGTTCATCTACCCTGCCAAGAGTTTCACCATTAGCCCAGCACTTTGCATTACCGTTATCTCTTCCAAAGTGAATCACCTCGCACTTTTCTGCATTAAACTCCATTTGCCACTTCTCAGCCCAGCTCTGCATCTTATCCATGTTCCTCTGTAACCTACACCATCCTTCGGCACTATCCACAACTCTGCCTACCTTAGCGTCATCCGCAAATGTACTAACGGATCCTTCTACGCCCACATCCAGATCATTTATAAAAATGACAAACAGCAGTGGCACTAAAACAGATCCTTGCAGCACACCACTGGTAACTGAACTCCAGGATGAACATTTCCCATCAACCACCACCCTCTGTCCTCTTTCAGCTAGCCAATTTCTGATCTAATTCGCTAAATCACCTTCAATCCCAAAACTTTGTATATTGCACAATACCCTACGGTGTGGAACCATATCAAACACCTTCCTGAGGTCCATATACACATCATCCGCTTTACCTACATCCACCTGCTTTGTCACCTTCTCAAAGAACTCACTAAGGTTAGTGAGACACGACCTACCCTTCACAAAACCGTGTTGACTATCCCTAATCAAATTATTCCTTTCCAAATCCTATCTCTTATAACTTTTTCCAAAACCTTACCCACAACCAAAGTAAGGCCCACTGACCTGTAATTACCAGGGGTGTCCCGACTCCCCTTCTTAAAAAGGGGAGCAACATTTACTATCCTCCAGTTTCTGGCACTATTCCTGTCGACAATGACTACATAAAGATCAAAGCCAAGGGCTCGGCAATCTCCTCCCTGGCTTCCCAGAGAATCCGAGGATAAATCCCATCCGGCCCAGGAGTCTTAGCTATTTTCAGATCTTACAAAATTGCTAAAACGTCCTCTTTGTCAACCTCAATCCTACCTAACCTCGTAACCTGTATTCTCAGTTAATATTGCCCTTTCCCAATGTGAATACTGATGAAAAGTATTCATTCAGCACTTCCTCTATGAGAAGTCCTGAGGATGTGGAAGTTGCCATATAAATGAAAAGGTGCAAAGTGCTATGAGACAAATGTTCATCCCCTCGTTTTCAGGCCAGAGAGATAGTCTCGTCTCTTCATTGAAAACAGGAAGAAGAGCTTACTGGATTCCCCATTCTCAAGCGTGTGTTTCTGAGCATTCAGGAAGTGTTAATAGCTCAGTTCCCACAGATTCCCTTCAGTCAACAGCTGAGGATCAGACCCATTGAGTTCCTGTTCATCTCGGTCTATGACTCACTGGGAAATCCCCTCTGCATCTCCCTCCCTTCCCCCCTCCCTGTATCCTTCTCAGTAAGACAACAATAAATGAACTTGGGTAAAGTCAATCAATTCTTGGCGTCTTTTTCAAAAAAAACTCTTTTAAAATTCCAAATAAAGCCAGATTATATCCCCCAGAACGATAACAGCCCTTGACCAAAAATTGGGGAATCCATACTGAGGGAGAGCCGCACTATCGGAGGGTCAATGCTGAGGGAGCACTGTCACAGAGTCAGCGCTGAGGCAACGTTATTACCAGCCCTTCAGAGCCACTGAGTCAAAATCCTGACACCACTTCCCTGACAGCACTATGGGTCTCTCTACACCAAAGACTACAGCAGGTCAAGAATTAGTTCATGACCACCTTTTCCTGAGCAATTGGGAGTGGGTATTAAATTCTAGGCCAAGCTGGTGAGACACACACCCCACCTTCTTTATTATACCCTGAGGTCAAAAGTCAAAATAGTGCAGAGTGACAGCAGAGAAGGAAGGCAGGATGCCTGGTCCCACTAGCTCTTGGGACTTCCTCAACATTGTGCAAATGGAACAGGGAATCTGCCTGTTCAGTCACATGGAGAACCATTGCAGGAGCTCATACCTCTGAGAACACGTCATCACCGAATCAAGGGGCCTCTGAAGGTGGTCATTACCGGAGAGTATGGAGGAAGCAAGGACCGCAATTGCTGGAGATCAGAGTCGAGAGAGTGTTGCTGGAAAAGCACAGCAGGTCAGGCAGCAGCCGAGGAGCAGGAGAATCGACGTTTCAGGCATAAGCCCTTTATCAGGAATTCCAGCTAGTTTACCCATCTGACAGCTGTATTGTCGAAGGGTCAGTACTGAGGGAGAGCTGCACTGTCAGAGGGTCAGTGCTGAGGGAGTGCCGCACTGTCAGAGGGTCAGTGCTGAGGGAGTGCCGCACTGTCAGAGGGTCAGTGCTGAGGGAGTGCCGCACTGTCAGAGGGTCAGTGTTGAGGGAGTGCCGCACTGTCAGAGGGTCAGTGCTGAGGGAGTGCCGCACTGTCAGAGGGTCAGTGCTGAGGGAGTGCCGCACTGTCAGAGGGCCAGTGCTGAGGGAGTGCCGCGCTGTCAGAGGGTCAGTACTGAGGGAGTACCGCACTGTCGGAGGGTCAGTGCTGAGGGAGTACCGCACTGTCGGAGGGTCAGTGCTGAGGGAGTGCCGCACTGTCAGAGGGTCAGTGCTGAGGGAGTGCCGCACTGTCAGAGGGTCAGTGTTGAGGGAGTGCCGCACTGTCAGAGGGTCAGTGCTGAGGGAGTGCCGCACTGTCAGAGGGTCAGTGTTGAGGGGGTGCCGCACTGTCAGAGGGTCAGTGCTGAGGGAGTGCCGCACTGTCAGAGGGTCATTACTGAGGGAGTGCCGCACTGTCAGAGGGTCATTACTGAAGGAGTGCTGCACTGTCAGAGGGTCAGTGCTGAGGTGTCAGAGGGTCAGTGCTGAGGGGGTGCCGCACTGTCAGACGGTCAGTGCTGAGCGAGTGCCGCACTGTCAGGGGGTCAGTGCTGAGGGAGTGCCGCACTGTCAGAGGGTCAGTACTGAGGGAGTGCCGCACTGTCAGAGGGTCAGTGCTGAGGGGGTGCTGCACTGTCAGAGGGTGAGTGCTGAGCGAGTGCCGCACTGTCGGAGGGTCAGTACTGAGGGAGCGCCGCACTGTCAGAGGGTCAGTGCTGAGGGAGTGGGCACTGTCAGAGGGTCAGTGCTGAGGGAGTGCCGCACTGTCGGAGGGTCAGTGCTGAGGGAGTGGGCACTGTCAGAGGGTCAGTACTGAGGGAGTGCCGCACTGTCAGAGGGTCAGTGCTGAGGGAGTGCCGCACTGTCAGAGGGTCAGTACTGAGGGAGAACCGCACTGTCAGAGGGTCAGTACTGAGGGAGTGCCGCACTGTCAGAGGGTCAGGGCTGAGGGAGTGCCGCACTGTCAGAGGGTCAGTGCTGAGGGAGTGCCGCACTGTCAGAGGGTCAGGGCTGAGGGAGTGCTGCACTGTCAGAGGGTCAGTACTGAGGGAGTGCCGCACTGTCAGAGGGTCAGTGCTGAGGGAGTGCCGCACTGTCAGAGGATCAGTGCTGAGGGAGTGCCGCACTGTCAGAGGGTCAGTACTGAAGGAGTGCCGCACTGTCAGAGGGTCAGTGCTGAGGGAGTGCCGCACTGTCAGAGGGTCAGTGCTGAGGGGGTGCCGCACTGTCAGAGGGTCAGTGCTGAGCGAGTGCCGCACTGTCAGAGGGTCAGTGCTGAGGGAGTGGGCACTGTCAGAGGGTCAGTGCTGAGGGAGTGCCGCACTGTCGGAGGGTCAGTGCTGAGGGAGTGGGCACTGTCAGAGGGTCAGTACTGAGGGAGTGCCGCACTGTCAGAGGGTCAGTGCTGAGGGAGTGCCGCACTGTCAGAGGGTCAGTACTGAGGGAGAACCGCACTGTCAGAGGGTCAGTACTGAGGGAGTGCCGCACTGTCAGAGGGTCAGGGCTGAGGGAGTGCCGCACTGTCAGAGGGTCAGTGCTGAGGGAGTGCCGCACTGTCAGAGGGTCAGGGCTGAGGGAGTGCTGCACTGTCAGAGGGTCAGTACTGAGGGAGTGCCGCACTGTCAGAGGGGTCAGTGCTGAGGGAGTGCCGCACTGTCAGAGGGTCAGTGCTGAGGGAGTGCCGCACTGTCAGAGGGTCAGTACTGAAGGAGTGCCGCACTGTCAGAGGGTCAGTGCTGAGGGGGTGCCGCACTGTCAGAGGGTCAGTGCTGAGCGAGTGCCGCACTGTCAGAGGGTCAGTGCTGAGCGAGTGCCGCACTGTCAGAGGGTCAGTGCTGAGGGAGTGCCGCACTGTCAGAGGGTGAGTGCTGAGCGAGTGCCGCACTGTCGGAGGGTCAGTGCTGAGGGAGTGCCGCACTGTCAGAGGGTCAGTACTGAGGGAGTGCCGCACTGTCAGAGGGTCAGTGCTGAGGGAGTGCCGCACTGTGAGAGGGTCAGTGCTGAGGGAGTGCCGCACTGTCGGAGGGTCAGTGCTGAGGGAGTGCCGCACTGTCAGAGGGTCAGTGCTGAGGGAGTGCTGCATTGTCGGAGGGTCAGTGCTGAGGGAGTGCCGCACTGTCAGAGGGTCAGTGCTGAGGGAGTGCCGCACTGTCAGAGGGTCAGTACTGAGGGAGTGCCACACTGTCAGAGGGTCAGTACTGAGGGAGTGCCGCACTGTCAGAGGATCAGTACTGAGGGAGTGCCGCACTGTCAGAGGGTCAGTACTGAGGGAGTGCCGCACTGTCAGAGGGTCAGTGCTGAGGGAGTGCCGCACTGTCGGAGGGTCAGTGCTGAGGGAGTGCTGCCCCACAGTCCCAGGGTCCCAGGTTCGATTCCAGCCTCAGGCAACTGTCTGTGTGGAGTTTGCACATTCTCTCCGTGTCTGCGTGGGTTTCCTCCGAATGCTCCATTTTCTCCCACAATCCAAAGATGTGCAGGTCAGGGTGGACAGGCCGTGCTAAATTGCCCCGTAGTGTTCAGGGATGTGTGGATGAGGTGCATTAGTCAGGGGTAAATGTAGAGTAACAGGGGAATAGGTCTGGGTAGGATACTCTTCGGATGATCGGTGTGGACTTGCTGGGCCAAAGGGCCTGTTTCCACACCATTGGGATTGTATGAATCTCCTCTGTACCCCACCTAGAGCTATCCCATCCTTCCTGTAGTGAGGTGACCAGAATGGTGCACAGGAAGATGGAGCTGGAACCACAACCAGATTAGCCATGGTTTTACAGAAATGAAGAACTGTCTTGAGGGGCCGAATGGCCTACACCACCCCAGACTTTATTCCCCAGGTCTTACGAAATGAGAAGTCATTCTGTGACTCAGTGGCGGCCCTTTTTACTGGAAGGACTGCTCCAGGCAGACGGCTGCTGAGACTCACTCACAGCTCGTTTCGTTTGGCACCAGATGAGCTCTGGGTGAGCCCCGGTCAGGTCAGGGCTGCTGTGGGAATCGACAAAGCTTCCCATAAATGAAAGCAAACAGACTCCTCCTGAACTGCAGATTCACCAAATGTGCATCACAACAGATTCCCTTAAAGTGTCGATATATACACATACGGGCAAATGTGTGACAGCGCCTGTAGCTTACTGAATGTGTAAGGAAGTGTGTGGGCATAAGACAGGCATTGTATGTCTTTGGGTGAGTTTGTTTGTGAGGGAGACATAGGGGACTATCAGTAACGGTCTTTGCCAGGGGGTGGGGTGGGGGGGGGGGGGGGGGGGGGGAGAGGTGTGTCTGCGCACGTGTGTGTGTGGGAGAGAGAGGGAGAGAGATGGGTGTTGGGAATTTGCATGTATGAGATACAGAAATTATGTGTGAGTATTTGGGTGTGTCTGTTTGAATACCAGCGTGCATGAGAAGCTCAGACACTGCTGCGGGGTTTGTGTGCCTTAGAATCGGAATCATACAGCACAGAATTGGCCCTTCGGCCCTACTACTTCTGTGCTAACTCATTTCCAGTACTCCCACTTGGCCCATAGCCTTGAATGCGATGACATTTCTCTGTATCCCTCCAAACCCTTCCTATTCATGTCCCCGTCCAGATGCCTTTAAAATGCTGTCATTGTACCAGCCTCCCCCACTTCCTCATTCCATACACGCACCACCCTCTGTGTGAAAAAGTTGCCCCTTAGGTCTCTTTTATATCTTTCCCCTCTCACCCTAAACCTATGCCCTCTCGTTCTGGACTCCCCCACCCCAGGGAAAAGACCTTGTCTGTTTACCCTATCCATGCCCCTCATGATTTTCTAAACCTATTAGGTCCCCTTGTTCCTGATGCTTCAATCTGTCCACGTCCTTCATAATCTCATGCGGCTCTGTCCAGACCCGCCTCAAACCCCTCTGCTCCAAAATGGAACAGGGTTAAAGTGAGGGCTGCAGATTAGAGTCAAGATTCGAGCGGTGCTGGAAAAGCACGGCAGGTCAGGCAGCATCCGAGGAGCGGGAGAATCAACGTTTCGGGCAAAAGCCTGATGAGGAATCCTGATGAATCTCCCACGCACCCCTTCCAAGGCAATCGCATAATCTGAATCGGCCTCCCAGTGCACCCTGAGGGGGAGCGCTTCACGGTCCAAGATGCTACCTCTTGGCCAAGCTGCTAAACTGAGGCGCTCTCACCCAGAAATGACCGCGGAATCTCCCACAGGCACCAATGGAAGGATAGCAGTGAGGGGTGGCGGCACGTGGGGGGCAGCACTCCCTCCCAGTGTTCCGAGGCCAATGTTGAACCTTACCCCCCCACTAACGTCACCCAAAGTGACAATCAAGGGTCCTCAGCACACCGCCTGTTGGTGGGATCTTGCTGTGCACAGGTTGGCTCCTACCTTTCGGACGGCACAATGGCGACCACACTTCAGAAGGACCTTGGATGCATTGGTAGGTGCTAGAGGAAAACAGCCGGTGTGAGAGAATATTAGATTCGATTCCCTACAGTGCGGTAACAGGCCCTTCAGCCCAACCAGTCCACACTGACCCTCTGAAGAGTAACCCCCTCAGACCCCTTTCCTTCTGACTAATGCACCTAACACTATGGGGCAATTTAGCATGGCCAATCCACCCTAACCTGCACATCTTTGGAGTGTGGGAGGAAACCGGAACACCTGGAGGAACCCCCACGCAGACACGGGGAGAATGTGCAGAACTCCACCCAGACAGTTGCCCGAGGCTGGAATCGAACCTGGGACTATAGGGCAGCGGTGCTAACCACTGAGCCACCGTGCCACCCCAATACCCCATTATTAACCGATGCTCCCATTGATGGGAGCTTCAGTGAGGGAGTGGTGTAATTTAATTTTAAATTAATTTAGTTTCGTTCAATTTAAGTTACTTTAATTTGTATGAGAAGCAGCTAGTTCAGTTACCCGTGATTATAATAAAAGGCTTATGTCAATCGTGCACACTGCCTCTCTGCACCACCCTACCTTACTTTACTGTCTAAAAAACCATGCACAGGAGACAGACAGCCAGGGAACAGGCAGACAGTTTGTCCCCCCCCCCTTATGGGAGAGTCCGGAATGAGATGATCTCAGAGTAAGGAATCACACATTTAAGATTGAGGTGGGGAGGAGTGTCTTCTCTGTGGGTAGTGAGTCTGTGGAATCCTTCACCCACAGAGAGCTCTCAAGGTTTGGCCATTCAAGGGGAAGGTGAGGGAACAGGACCGGAGAATGGTTTGTTTAATTTGACACAGACAGTTGTTATAATCTGGAATACATTGCCTGAAAGCTCAGAGGAAGCAAGATCCAAGTAAACGGGAGGAGGTGGATAAATATTGGAAGAGGGGAATAAAGAAATGCAGTTCGGGTAGGTGTTGGGGGAGGGGGAAGGGGGAGGTGGGATGGCAATTTGAGATGGGAAGCGGGATTCTTCTTTATTTGAGGAAGGGTGTTCTGGCTGTTGAGGGAATGCATTGAAAGTTAACAGGACTGATTCCTGGGGTGACCGAACTAATGTGGCTCATTCCACAAAGAGCCAGCACAGACACAATGGGCTGAATGGGCTTCGATCTGTTTTAGAGAATAATCCTTCACATGACCAACTAGTGGCAGCCACACCCCTTCCTGTTTCACCTTGCTTGTTTTTCTGTTATGCCTCTGCCTCTCTGTCATAGGGTTTCAGTAGTCATTGCCAGATAGTCACCAGGGATCGAGTGAGTAATCTCCATTGTGTACTTTGACCTGCAGCAATCCAAATACGTGAAGAATTTCCTGAATCGACCAGGATTTGGCCGTGGCGTGGCAACAACAGCTTTCATTGATATAGCACCTTTTTAAACATCATTTTAAAACTCATTTCAGTCCTGTGTCCTTCGACTGTGGTGCCAGGCTCTGTACTCCTCGAGTCATTAGGAACATCCTTCCTGTGTTTAGCCTGTCTTGTTCCATCAGAATTTTATAGAATTCTATAAAACCCACCCCCCCAACCCCCACCCCCTCCTGATTCTTCTAAACTCCAATGAATTCACTCCTAACTGATCCAGAAAATTAGAATCCCTACAGTGTGGAAACTGGCCCAGGCAGGTCCACACTGACCCTCCAAAGAGTAACCCTATATATATACCATTGACTAATAACCTCCAATATGGGACAGTTTCCCACGGCCAATCCACCCTAACCTGCACGTCTTTGGACTGTGGGAGGAAATCGGAGCACCCGGGGGAAACCCCGCGCAGACACTGGGAGAATGTACAAACTCTGCACAGACAGTCGCCCGAGGGCTGGAATCGAACCTGGGACCCCAGCGCTGAGGAGGCAGCAGCGCTAACCACTGAGCCACATTAGTTCGGTCACCCCAGGAATCAGTCCTGTAAACTTTCAGTGCATTCCCTCAACAGCCAGAACACCCTTCCTCAGATAAAGAGGCCAAAACTGCACACAAAGGTCCAAGGCGCAGTTTTACCGAGCCCCTGTACAGTTGGAGTAAAACACCCTTCCTCCTGTACTCAATATCCTCTTGCTACGAAGGCCAACATGCTCTCTGTGCCAACTTCACCGACTGCTGAACGTGCACGCTTACATTCAGCGACTCCCCCTTTCCCAAACTATCATCATTCCGATAATAATCTGCCTGAACGAAGGCAAAATACTGCAGCTGCTGGAAGACTGAAACAAACAACTCGGTTTGGCAGCATCCGCGGACTGAGAAGCAGAATGAACTCGCAAGGCTGGGTTGACTCTTCTTCAAAAAAGGGAAGTAGTCTGCTCTCTCGCTCTTGCTACTAAAGTGGTTAATCACGTGTTTGTCCAGGACAGGAACGTGGCCTGGCGAAGGGTGCTGTATATCAAATCCTTCCTACACGGTCAGAATCTCACTCTGCCCACACGTTGCCATTGTGTGGGGGCAGGGGGAGGAACTCACACATTTTGGTGGACTTTTAGTTCAAGGTGCTGTCTATGATTGAATGCTGCATAGTGGCACACTCCAAATACCAGGACTATGAGCTTACGTGTGCACTCAGGCTTGTGCAAATCACAATGCAGATAGGCCACAGTCTTAAGGCTCTCCAGCCATTGTACACTGAGGGGCTGGAAACCTCTTATTGTCATACCTCAGGCTGTAAGTTTGAGATAGATGGGATATTGTAAATACAATGAATGTAGTCTGGAGCCTCAGACATGATAACAAAAGAAAACTCATCTGCTTGGCTCTTTGTGTAAAGATAACTTTGAACTCTGTTGGAATGTACATTCTAAAAGTTTATGAATAACATACATTTTATGCATAAAAGCTAGTGGGAGGGCAATTAGATTCCCTACAGTGTGGAAACAGGCCCTTCGGCCCAACAAGTCCACACCGACCCTCCGAACAGTAACCCACCCAGACCCATTCCCTACATTTACCCCTGACTAACATACCTAACACCATGGGCAACTTAGCATGGCCAATTCACCCTGACCTGCACATCTTTGAATTGTGGGAGGAAACCCACACAGACACGGGGAGAATGTGCAAACTCCACACAGAGAGTCACCTGAGGCGGGAATTGAACCCGGATCTCTGGCACTGTGAGGCAGCAGTGCTAACCACTGTGCCACCCCAAATGGGAACCAGGGGATGCTCAAGAGGCCAGAGGTAGAGGAAATAGAGATCTCTGAGGTTTATGGGCTGGAGGAAGTTAGAGAGAGAGAGGGGTGTAGGGCCTGGAACAGGTTACAGAGACAGGGAGTCAGTATAGAGACTCTGCAGCAGTTACAGAAAAAAGGCTTTTGCAGAAGTTGAGGGAAGTTACAGAGATATGGAGAAAAAGCATAGAATTATTTTTCAGACCGGAGGCCTGTGACCAGTGGTGTTCCACAAGGGTCAGTACTGGGTCCATAGAGTTTGGAACATTCCAGCGCAGCACAGGCCCTTCGGCCCTCAATGTTGCACTGACCCGTAGAACCAATCTGAAGCCCATCTATCCTACACCACTCCATTCTCATCCATATGCCTATCCAATGACCATTTAAATGCCCTTAAAGTTGGCGAGTCTACTACTGTTGCAGGCAATGCGTTCCACATCCCTACTACTCTCCGAGTAAAGAAACTACCTCTGACATCTGTCCTAATTCCCACAGATCCACCCACTTTTCTTGTCATGTATATAAATGGTTTGGATAAGAATATAGGATGCATGATTAGGACGTTTGCAGCTGACACCAAAGTTGACGGTGTAGTGGACAGTGAAGGAGGTTGTCTAAGATCACAAAGAGATATTTTCAAATGAGTCCATTTGGCTGAGGAGAGGCAAATGGAGCTTAATTTGGATAAATGCGAGTTATTTCATTTTGGTAATATAAATAAGGGCAGGAGATAGACAATTAATAATAGGGCCCCACGTCATGTGGCAGGACAGAGGGACCTACAGTATCAGATTCATAATTCTTTGAAATTTGCTTCACAAAGCAGTTAAGAAGCTATTTAGCACACTTGCCTTCATTGCGCAGACCTTGGAGTATAGGAGTTGGGACGCCATATTGAGATTGCACAAGACATTGGTGACGCATCTTCTGGGTTGTTATGTGCAGTTCTGGTCACCCGGTTAATAGGAAGGGTATTATTAAACTGGACAGGGTTCAGAAATGATTTACCAGGATGTTTCCAGGAATGGAGGATTCAAGGTGTAAAAATAGACTGGAAAGTCTGGGACTTTTCCACTGAAGTGCAGGAGGTTGAAGTTGAGGTTTATAAAATCATGAGGACATAGATAAGCTGTAGGCCAAAGATCTTTCCCCCAGGAGAAAACTAGTTGCCATATTTTTAAGGTGAGAGGAGGAAGATTTAGAATCACAGAATCCCGACAGCGTGGAAACAGGCCCTTCGGCCTAACAAGTCCACACCGACCGTCTGCGAAGAGTACCCCACCCAGACCCATTCCTTCACTCACTAACTCTACATTTACCCCTCACTAACACATTCCTGAACACTACAAGAAATTGAACATGGCTAATTCACCCTAACCTGCACATCTTTGGACTGTGGGAGGAAAACAGAGCACCCGGAGGAAACCCACACAGACACGGGCAGAATGTGCAAACTCCACACAGAAAGTCGCCCTTAAAACGAACATGAGGGGCAAGTGTTTTACAGAGAGAGTGGCTTGCGTTTGGAATGAACTACCAGAGAAAGTGGTGGGTGCAGGTACAGTTGTAACATTTAAAAGACATTTAGGTAAGTTAATGAATAGCAAAGGTTTGGAGAGATATAGACAGGCAGGCAGGACAAGTTTAGCTTGGGAAAACTGTTGACGTGGACCAGTGGGACCTAGGAATGACTCTACGAGTCTGTGGGAAGGATTTTCTGAGAGAGAGATTGCTTTTAAAAAGTCAGCACAAGCACAATGGGCCAAATGGCCTCCAAATCCGTGTCACCTTCCCTGCTTGAGGGTCCCAAGCTGATGCTGAGAGAGAGCTCCCCATGGGGAGCGGCACGGTGGCACAGTGGTTAGCACTGCTGCCTCACAGCGCCTGAGACCCGGGTTCGATTCCCACCTCAGGCGACTGACTGTGTGGAGTTTGCACGTTCTCCCCGTGTCTGCGTGGGTTTCCTCCGGGTGCTCCGGTTTCCTCCCACAGTCCAAAGATGTGCAGGTTAGGGTGAATTGGCCATGCTAAATTGTTAGGTAAGGGGTAAATGTAGGGGTATGGGTGGGTTGGACTTCAGTGGGCCGGTGTGGACTTGTTGGGCCGAAGGGCCTGTTTCCACACTGTAATCTAATCTAATCTAAGATGAGATAGGTCTTGCAGCTGTGCTCAACTCTGGGGTCTCCTGTCAGACGAGGGGGACATGATAATAGAGGGAGCTGATGGAGCAAAAAGGGGGCAATGTTGATCGAGGGGTCCCTGTAGTGTATCATGTCCCCATGTCCTGTATGGGGTGATCTTGGAGTGTGCGATAGGGAGATGTCAAACACCTTGTTGTTATCCCCAATTCAACCAACATCATCTTTTAACCTTCAGCCCCATCTGCTGGTGACACTGCTGCACCACAACGGCCTCAGATCTGCAACAACAGCAGCCTGCATTTGTATATCATCCGATGCAAGAAAACATCCCTGATCAGCTCAGGAGCAGTGCCGCAAGCAAACACTGACACTGGGTCACACCAGGAGATCCTGTGGAGCTCACCAAATTATCGTTGTTCAAAGATCTTGAGGAGGAAACAGAGAGAGAAAAAAAAAACACTGAGGGAGGGAGTTCCAGAGCTTGAGGTCCAATAGCTGAAGGCATAACTGCCAGGAATGGTGTGAAGAAAATCAGGGGATGGAGGGAATGAGAGGAGTACAAACTTTTCAGAGGGTTATAGAGATTGGAGGGGGTTACAGAGATAGGGAGGGGGTGTAGGGGCTGGAGGGGTTACAGAGATAGGGAGGGGGTGTAGGGCATGGAGGGGGTTACAGAGATAGGGAGGGGGTGTAGGGGCTGGAGGGGGTTACAGAGATAGGTGTAGGGGCTGTAGGGGTTACAGAGATAGGGAGGGGAGTAGGGGCTGGAGGGGGTTACAGAGATAGGGAGGGGGTGTAGGGGCTGGAGGGGGTTACAGAGATAGGGACGGGAGTAGGGGCTGGAGGGGGTTACAGAGATAGGGAGGGGGTGTAGGGGCTGGAGGGGGTTACAGAGATTGGGAGGGGTATAGGGGCTGGAGGAGGTTACAGAGATAGGGAGGGGGTGTAGGGAATGGAGGAGGTTACAGAGATAGGTGTAGGGGCTGTAGGGGTTACAGAGATAGGGAGGGGAGTAGGGGCTGGAGGGGGTTACAGAGATAGGGAGGGGGTGTAGGGGCTGGAGGGGGTTACAGAGATAGGGAGGGGGTGTAGGGGCTGGAGGGGGTTACAGAGATAGGGAGGGGGTGTAGGGGCTGGAGGGGGTTACAGAGATAGGTGTAGGGGCTGTAGGGGTTACAGAGATAGGGAGGGGAGTAGGGGCTGGAGGGGGTTACAGAGATAGGGAGGGGGTGTAGGGGCTGGAGGGGGTTACAGAGATAGGTGTAGGGGCTGTAGGGGTTACAGAGATAGGGAGGGGTGTAGGGGCTGGAGGGGGTTACAGAGATAGGGAGGGGGTGTAGGGGCTGGAGGGGGTTACAGAGATAGGGAGGGGGTGTAGGGGCTGGAGGGGGTTACAGAGATAGGGAGGGGGTGTAGGGGCTGGAGGGGGTTACAGAGATAGGTGTAGGGGCTGTAGGGGTTACAGAGATAGGGAGGGGAGTAGGGGCTGGAGGGGGTTACAGAGATAGGGAGGGGGTGTAGGGGCTGGAGGGGGTTACAGAGATAGGTGTAGGGGCTGTAGGGGTTACAGAGATAGGGAGGGGTGTAGGGGCTGGAGGGAGTTAGAACTATAGAGTCTCAGTGCAGAAGCAGCCCACTATTGGTCATTGTGCCAGTAATACAGTTCACAGTGATAGCTTTACGGTTTTTATTGCCAGTAATAAGGCAGTGTTAATAGTATTTGTAATGCCTGTGGGTCCAGTCACAAAGCCAGTATTATTATTAATCCAGGTCACGGCACGAGCATATGTGCCACTGTGACTGGTCAGTATTATTGCTAGTCATGTCATTAATACAGGTAACATCATCAGTGTTACTGTTAATAGGACCATCATCATGTGTAATAATTCATACAGCCTGTAGGACAGATCACAGTCATAAATATTATTGGTCATTGTCATTATTTCCACAAACAGCACTGGTAATGCTGAAGGAAAGATCACAGAAGCGCTTCACAGGAGGCTCCCAAGCACTGAGGATGTCACCTAGACAGGGGACGAAACGTCTGCAACACAAATTCCCAGCTCGGCGAACAGGACCACAACGAGTATTATTGTTCATAGAGAAGGGAGTATAGATTTGGCACCAATATCACTGCTTCCAAGTGCCATTAACAGTTACAGCTAAAGCATCATTGTTCATCATACCAGTAAAAATGCTCAAGGCATTTTTGGTCATAGTGAGCACTTAACAAGAAGGACTGTCAACTGGAACACTATTTCTTTATGTCTTATTTTTGCGTGTTTTCAGATGGTGCTGGAGCACCGACACGATACACCTTACGCTGCATCATGCAATAAAATACACATGAAATAAATAAATAGTCTTGTTTCATCGTGTCAATGATGCAGGTCAGAACACCATCATTACTGGTCTCTGTGCCAGTAATATAGGCCAGGGCACCAGTCTCATTGTTCATCAGGTCAATAGGTGGGTTGGCGATGCTAAATTACCCCTCGTGCTCAGGGATGGCTAGGTTTGGTGCACAAAGTTAAAAATCACACAACACCAGGTTGTAGTCCAACTGGTTTAATTGGAAGCACTAGCTTTCGGAGCGACGCTCCTTCATCGGATGGTTGGTGTGGAAGCCATGGGAAATACAGTGGTATAGGGACAATGGGAATCGGTGGGATGCTCTTTGGAGGGTCGGTGTGGACTGGTTGGGCCGAATGGGCCGTTTCCACACTGTGGATTCTCTTCTATTCAATAATATAGTCACGGCACTAAGTATTAATGCTCATGGAGACAGTAGTACAGATTTAGCATGGGCAACATTGTCCAAACTGCTAATAAAATTGGTCACAGCTCCAGCAGCATTGACAATAGTGCCAGTAATTATGGCCGAGCCTCAAATACTATTGCTCAGAGTGTCAGTAATATGCGTCTGAGAAACGGCATTCCTGTTTACAGTTCCCATAAGACTGTGGAGTTTGCACATTCTCCCCGTGTCTGCGTGGGTTTCCTCCGGGTGCTCTGGTTTCCTCCCACAGTCCAAAGATGTCTCGATCAGGGTGAATTGGCCATGGGAAATTACCCATAGTGTTAGGTGCATTTATCAGAGGGGGGGGTGGGTTGCTCTTCCTCCGGGTGCTCCAGTCTCCTCCCACAATCCAGAAGATGCGCAGATTAGCATGGATGACCCATGGTGTTAGGGTCAGGGGTAAATATAGGGTTGGGGAATGGTTCTGGGTGGGTTACTCTTCGGAGGGTCGGTGCGGACTGGTTGGGCCAAAGGGCCTGTTTCCACACCATAGGGAATCTAATCTAAAGACAGGTCACAGCACCAATAATATCATTAATGACATAGCTAAAAAAAAAAATCACACAACACCAGGTTAAAGTACAACAGGTTTATTTGGAAGCATCAGCTTTCGGAGTGACACTCCTTCATCAGGTACCTTTGTCCGCCCCAGTCCAAACCTGGCACCTCCACATCTTTAATAATACAGTCACAGCGCCAGTATAATTGTTCATAGTGTCACTGATATAGATCATGGCACTGGTATAGATCATGGTGGAAGCTATTACGGAAGGGTTCAGGGGAGATGTACTGGGATAGTGCCTGGTATGGAGGGCTTATGAGGAAAGGCTGAGGGCCTTGAGGCTACCTTTGTTAAGAGAGGAGGAGGTTAAGAGAGGACTTAATTACACATATAAGATAATCAGAGGGTTAGATAGGGTGAACAGTTGACAGCCTTTTTCCTCGGATGGTGATGGCTAGCACGAGGGGATATAGCTTTAAATTGAGGGGTGATAGATTTAGGACAGATGGCAGAGGTAGTTTCTTTACTCAGAGAGCAGTAGGGGTATGGAATGGCCTGCCTGCAACACTAGTGGACTCGCCAACTTTAAGGGCATTTAAAAGGTCATTGTATGGATGTGAATGGAATAGTGTAGGATAGATGGGCTTCAGATTGGTTCCACAGGTTGGCACAACAGAGGGCCAAAGGGCCTGGACAGCACTGTAATATTCAAAAAGTGTAATGTTCTATAAGGGGTTGTACTGCGCTGTAATGTTCTATAAGGGGCTGTACTGCAGTGTAATGTTCTATAAGGGCCTGTACTGCGCTATAATGTTCTATAAGGGCCTGTACTGTGCTGTAATGTTCTATAAGGGGCTGTACTGCAGTGTAATGTTCTATAAGGGGTTGTACTGCGCTGTAATGTTCTATAAGGGCCTGTACTGCGCTGTAATGTTCTATAAGGGCCTGTAGTGAGCTGTAATGTTCTATAAGGGCCTGTTCAGCGCTGTTATATTCTCTAAGGAGCTGTAGAGCGCTGTAGTGATCTATAAGGGCCTGTACTGCCCTGTAATGATCTATAAGGGCCTGTACTGCCCTGTAATGATCTACAAGGAGCTGTACTGTGCTGTAATGTTCTATAAGGGCCTGTACTGCGCTGTAATGTTCTATAAGGGCCTGTACTGCGTTGTAATGTTCAACAAGGAGCTGTACTGTGCTGTAATGTTCTATAAGGGCCTGTACTGCGCTGTAATGTTCTATAAGGGCCTGTACTGCGCTGTAATGTTCTATAAGGGCCTGTACTGTGCTGTAATGTTCTATAAGGAGCTGTACTGCGCTGTAATGTTCTATAAGGGCCTGTACTGCGCTGTAATGTTCTATAAGGGCCTGTACTGCGCTGTAATGTTCTATAAGGAGCTGTACTGCGCTGTAATGTTCTATAAGGAGCTGTACTGCGCTGTAATGTTCTATAAGGGCCTGTACTGCGCTGTAAAGTTCTATAAGGGCCTGTACTGCGCTGTAATGTTCTATAAGGGCCTGTACTGCATTGTAATGTTCTATAAGGGCCTGTACTGTGCTGTAATGTTCTATAAGGGCCTGTACTGCGCTGTAATGTTCTATAAGGGCCTGTACTGCGCTGTAATGTTCTATAAGGGCCTGTACTGCGCTGTAATGTTCTATAAGGGCCTGTACTGCATTGTAATGTTCTATAAGGTCCTGTACTGTGCTGTAATGTTCTATAAGGGCCTGTACTGCGTTGTAATGTTCTATAAGGGCCTGTACTGCGCTGTAATGTTCTATAAGGGCCTGTACTGCGTTGTAATGTTCTATAAGGGCCTGTACTGCGCTGTAATGTTCTATAAGGGCCTGTACTGCGCTGTAATGTTCTATAAGAGCCTGTACTGCGCTGTAATGTTCTACAAGGAGCTGTACTGCGCTGTAATGTTCTATAAGGGCCTGTACTGCACTGTAATGTTCTATAAGGGCCTGTACTGCGTTGTAATGTTCTATAAGGGCCTGTACTGCACTGTAATGTTCTACAAGGAGCTGTACTGCGCTGTAATGTTCTATAAGGGCCTGTACTGCACTGTAATGTTCTACAAGGAGCTGTACTGCGTTGTAATGTTCTATAAGGGCCTGTACTGTGCTGTAATGTTCTACAAGGAGCTGTACTGCGCTGTAATGTTCTATAAGGGCCTGTACTGCACTGTAATGTTCTACAAGGAGCTGTACTGTGCTGTAATGTTCTATAAGGGCCTGTACTGTGCTGTATTGTTCTATAAGGGCCTGTACTGCGTTGTAATGTTCTATATGGGCCTGTACTGCGCTGTAATGTTCTATAAGGGCCTGTACTGCATTGTAATGTTCTACAAGGTGCTGTACTGCGCTGTAATGTTCTATAAGGGCCTGTACTGCGTTGTAATGTTCTACAAGGAGCTGTACTGTGCTGTAATGTTCTATAAGGGCCTGTACTGCGTTGTAATGTTCTATAAGGGCCTGTACTGCGCTGTAATGTTCTATAAGGAGCTGTACTGCGTTGTAATGTTCTACAAGGAGCTGTACTGCGCTGTAATGTTCTACAAGGAGCTGTACTGCGCTGTAATGTTCTATAAGGGCCTGTACTGCGTTGTAATGTTCTACAAGGAGCTGTACTGTGCTGTAATGTTCTATAAGGGCCTGTACTGCGCTGTAATGTTCTATAAGGGCCTGTACTGCGCTGTAATGTTCTATAAGGGCCTGTACTGCGCTGTAATGTTCTATAAGGGCCTGTACTGCGCTGTAATGTTCTATAAGGGCCTGTACTGCGCTGTAATGTTCTATAAGGGCCTGTACTGCGCTGTAATGTTCTATAAGGGCCTGTACTGCGCTGTAATGTTCTCTAAGGGCCTGTACTGCGCTGTAATGTTCTCTAAGGGCCTGTACTGCGCTGTAATGTTCTATGAGGGCCTGTACTGTGCTGTAATGTTCTATAAGGGCCTGTACTGCGTTGTAATGTTCTATAAGGGCCTGTACTGTGCTGTAATGTTCTCTAAGGGCCTGTACTGCGCTGTAATGTTCTATAAGGGCCTGTACTGCGTTGTAATGTTCTCTAAGGGCCTGTACTGCGCTGTAATGTTGTCTAAGGGCCTGTACTGCGCTGTAATGTTCTATGAGGGCCTGTACTGTGCTGTAATGTTCTATAAGGGCCTGTACTGCGTTGTAATGTTCTATAAGGGCCTGTACTGTGCTGTAATGTTCTCTAAGGGCCTGTACTGCGCTGTAATGTTCTATAAGGGCCTGTACTGCATTGTAATGTTCTATAAGGGCCTGTACTGTGCTGTAATGTTCTATAAGGGCCTGTACTGTGCTGTAATGTTCTATAAGGGCCTGTACTGTGCTGTAATGTTCTATAAGGGGCTGTACTGTGCTGTAATGTTCTATAAGGGGCTGTACTGTGCTGTAATGTTCTATAAGGGGCTGTACTGTGCTGTAATGTTCTATAACGGCCTGTACTGTGCTGTAATGTTCTATAAAGGCCTGTACTGTGCTGTAATGTTCTATAAGGGCCTGTACTGTGCTGTAATGTTCTATAAGGGGCTGTACTGCGCTGTAATGTTCTATAAGGGCCTGTACTGTGCTGTAATGTTCTATAAGGGGCTGTACTGCATTGTAATGTTCTATAAGGAGCTGTACTGCGCTGTAATGTTCTATAAGGGCCTGTACTGCGCTGTAATGTTCTATAAGGGGCTGTACTGCGCTGTAATGTTCTATAAGGGGCTGTACTGCGCTGTAATGTTCTATAAGGGGCTGTACTGCGCTGTAATGTTCTATAAGGGGCTGTACTGCGCTGTAATGTTCTATAAGGGGCTGTACTGCGCTGTAATGTTCTATAAGGGCCTGTACTGTGCTGTAATGTTCTATAAGGGGCTGTACTGCGCTGTAATGTTCTATAAGGGCCTGTACTGTGCTGTAATGTTCTATAAGGGGCTGTACTGCATTGTAATGTTCTATAAGGAGCTGTACTGCGCTGTAATGTTCTATAAGGGCCTGTACTGCGCTGTAATGTTCTATAAGGGGCTGTACTGTGCTGTAATGTTCTATAAGGGGCTGTACTGCGCTGTAATGTTCTATAAGGGCCTGTACTGCGTTGTAATGTTCTATAAGGGCCTGTACTGCGCTGTAGTGATATTGGTGTCAGTATGAGTGGTCACGGCGCCAGTATTGTTGCTCATGATTTCACTGATAGAGGTAACAGCAGCAACATTATTATTACTGGTCAGTGTGAGTGTTATTACTGACAGCACCAGTGAACGGGGTCAGGGGTCAGGGGGTCATGGCCGAGGCACTGTCAGTGAGTGTGTTCCTGGTCACTGCCTGAGGCGGGGTTAACCCGCAGGTTAAATCAGCCCCAGCCGCCTCTCCCCGGTTTCACATGGACAACACTTACACTTTCATTACTGCTCTCCGCCATTACTCGCAGTCATCCGGAGCCACTTCGGCTGTTTCCGGTCTACTCACGTTTCGTCATTTCCGGTACCCCTCGGGTAATTCCGCTAACACTCGGTCATTTCCGGTACCCTCTCGGGTGATTCCGATAACACTCGGTCATTTCCGGTACCCTCTCGTGTAATTCCGCTAACACTCGGTCATTTCCGGTACCCTCTCGTGTAATTCCGCGCGCATCGGTCACTTCCGGCACGGATCGGCTACTTCCGGCCTCGCTTCGGTGGGAGAGGGAGCAGGGACGGGAAAGGTGAGGGAGAGAAGGCTGCGGATGGAGTGGTTACACGGGCCGGCGCGGCCGGGGCCCAGGCCCCAGGCCCCAGGCCCCAGGCCCCAGGCCCTGGCCCTGTGCTGTTTGAGGCGGCTCCAGACTGGCGCGAAGCTCCAGTGGTTCACACTGGCCTCAGGATAGTCCTCGTTTGGGGCACGTGGTACTCTCCAGGATTTCCAATGGAGGAGGGGAGACCCCGCCCCCCGTCGGTGGAGACCCCGCCCCCCGTCGGTGGAGACCCCGCCCCCCCCCGTCGGAGGTGACCCCGCCCCCCCCCGTCGGAGGTGACCCCGCCCCCCCCCGTCGGTGGAGACCCCGCCCCCCCCCGGTCGGTGGAGACCCCGCCCCCCCCGGTCGGTGGAGACCCCGCCCCCCCCCGGTCGGTGGAGACCCCGCCCCCCCCGGTCGGTGGAGACCCCGCCCCCCCCGGTCGGTGGAGACCCCGCCCCCCCCGGTCGGTGGAGACCCCGCCCCCCCCGGTCGGTGGAGACCCCGCCCCCCCCGGTCGGTGGAGACCCCGCCCCCCCCGGTCGGTGGAGACCCCGCCCCCCCCGGTCGGTGGAGACCCCGCCCCCCCCGGTCAGTGGAGACCCCGCCCCCCCGTCAGTGGAGACCCCGCCCCCTGCTAGTAGGGTTCATGTCCCCTGGAGTGCCCTGTTCCAACAGAGTGCCCAGCTCCTGAGCCCCCAATGGCCCTAGCCTTGGAGCACTAATTGCTGGTCGAGCCCCCGTCCCCTGGAGCCCTCACTGTCTGTGCTGCCCAACCAACCTCTGCCTCCTCCCAAGTGAGAGTCACTACCAGTGGACCTCACTCCAACACTGGCCCGTTTCTGATCGATACTTATCCCAATGAGAGTCACAGTTGCTGAGACTCAATGTCTGTTGCTCCGAGTGCTCCCGTGCAAATCATGTCTGTGTCCCAACCTCGACTCTCAGTGCCATGGGAACCCACCGTATTCCAGTGATAATCAATGTCAAGGGAAACTTATGTGAACGTGAATAATGAGAGGGAGCTTTACTCTATCTAACCTAATACTGTCCATGTCCGTGCAGTGCAAATACCACGGGGCAGTGTCAAGGGAACGTGGCCTTTGATTAAATGAGTAGAGGCAGCTTGACGTTTCAGTTCAGAAGAGTTGAGGGAGTTTTATTCTGTATCTGACCCAATGCTGTCCATGTCCTGGGGGTGTTTGATAGGGACAATCTCCAGGAGAACGTGAGGACTGCAGATGCTGGAGATCAGAGCTGAAAATGTGTTGCTGGAAAAGCGCAGCAGGTCAGGCAGCATCCCAGGAGCAGGAGAATCAACGTTTCGGGCATCAGCCCTTCTTCAGGAATGAGGGCTCATGCCCGAAATGTCGATTCACAGGGACAATTGTCTAGGCAGCTTTAATTTTAATTTTAAAATGTAGAGGTATTTTTTCTTACTATGGAACCCCTGATTGTGCCTATCTGGGGAGTGTTTGAGGGAGAGAAAAGTTACCGTCAGTTTAAATGTGTAGAGAAGGCCTTACTTGCTGATTAATAAAGTAGAGGAAGCTTTAATCTGTATGTAACTGTCCCTGTCCTGGGAATATTTGATGGGGATAGTGCAGAGAGCTTTATGTTTGGTTAAGAGTAGAGGCAGATTTATATTGACCCATGTGCTGTGTCTGTCCCAGGCCAGTTGTATAGGGAAATTATAGTTTAAAGAGGATTTAACTTATTTAACCTGTACTGTAACTCGATTGAGCAGTGGATGGGCAAACTGTCTCAGGGACTTTCATTTGAGAGGGAGCTTTATTCTGTATCTAACCTTCTGCTGTCCCTGTCTTGCGAGGTGTTAGATAGGAACAGTTCAGGGATAGGTTCCTTTTCTGTCAATGGGTCAGTTTACATGAGTGGATGGAGCACTATGATCAGCTTAATAGAGTAGAGGGAGCTTTACTCTGTATCTAACCCTGTGCTGTCCCTGTCCTGGGAGTGTTTGATGGGGACAGTGTAGAGGGAGCTTTACTCTGTATCTAACCCTGTGCTGTCCCTGTCCTGGGAGTGTTTGATGGGGACAGTGTAGAGGGAGCTTTACTCTGTATCTAACCCTGTGCTGTCCCTGTCCTGGGAGTGTTTGATGGGGACAGTGTAGAGGGAGCTTTACTCTGTATCTAACCCTGTGCTGTCCCTGTCCTGGGAGTGTTTGATGGGGACAGTGTAGAGGGAGCTTTACTCTGTATCTAACCCTGTGCTGTCCCTGTCCTGGGAGTGTTTGATGGGGACAGTGTAGAGGGAGCTTTACTCTGTATCTAACCCTGTGCTGTCCCTGTCCTGGGAGTGTTTGATGGGGACAGTGTAGAGGGAGCTTTACTCTGTATCTAACCCTGTGCTGTCCCTGTCCTGGGAGTGTTTGATGGGGACAGTGTAGAGGGAGCTTTACTCTGTATCTAACCCTGTGCTGTCCCTGTCCTGGGAGTGTTTGATGGGGACAGTGTAGAGGGAGCTTTACTCTGTATCTAACCCTGTGCTGTCCCTGTCCTGGGAGTGTTTGATGGGGACAGTGTAGAGGGAGCTTTACTCTGTATCTAACCCTGTGCTGTCCCTGTCCTGGGAGTGTTTGATGGGGGACAGTGTAGAGAGAGCTTTACTCTGTATCTAACCCTGTGCTGTCCCTGTCCCTGGGAGTGTTTGATGGGGGACAGTGTAGAGGGAGCTTTACTCTGTATCTAACCCCGTGCTGTCCCTGTCCTGGGAGTGTTTGATGGGGGACAGTGTAGAGGGAGCTTTACTCTGTATCTAACCCCGTGCTGTCCCTGTCCTGGGAGTGTTTGATGGGGGACAGTGTAGAGGGAGCTTTACTCTGTATCTAACCCTGTGCTGTCCCTGTCCCTGGGAGTGTTTGATGGGGGACAGTGTAGAGGGAGCTTTACTCTGTATCTAACCCCGTGCTGTCCCTGTCCTGGGAGTGTTTGATGGGGACAGTGTAGAGAGAGCTTTACTCTGTATCTAACCCCGTGCTGTCCCTGTCCCTGGGAGTGTTTGATAGGGGACAGTGTAGAGAGAGCTTTACTCTGTATCTAACCCCGTGCTGTCCCTGTCCTGGGAGTGTTTGATAGGGGACAGTGTAGAGGGAGTTTTACTCTGTATCTAACCCCGTGCTGTCCCTGTCCTGGGAGTGTTTGATGGGGACAGTGTAGAGAGAGCTTTACTCTGTATCTAACCCCGTGCTGTCCCTGTCCCTGGGAGTGTTTGATGGGGGACAGTGTAGAGGGAGCTTTACTCTGTATCTAACCCCGTGCTGTCCCTGTCCTGGGAGTGTTTGATGGGGACAGTGTAGAGAGAGCTTTACTCTGTATCTAACCCCGTGCTGTCCCTGTCCCTGGGAGTGTTTGATAGGGGACAGTGTAGAGGGAGCTTTACTCTGTATCTAACCCCGTGCTGTCCCTGTCTCTCTTCAGTGATACATTGTGTGGAACCAGTTATCGTGGTGATGAACAGTAACACGCCTCATCCACTGTTTGGAGGCTCCTTCGCAGCAATTATCCCCCCTCACTCAGTCGATGTCAGGTAAGCAAGGAGTTCGTTCCCTGTCGGTTAGCGTATTATAGTCATAGAGATGTACAGCATGGAAACAGACCCTTCGGTCCAACCCGTCCATGCCGACCAGATATCCCAACCCAATCTAGTCCCACCTGCCAGCACCCGGCCCATATCCCTCCAAACCCTTCCTATTCATATACCCATCCAGATGCCTCTTAAATGTTGTAATTGTACCAGCCTCCACCACATCCTCTGGCAGCTCATTCCATACACGTACCATCCTCTGTGTGAAAAAGTTGCCCCTTAGGCCCCTTTTATATCTTTCCCCTCTCACCCTAAACCTATGCCCTCTAGTTCTGGACTCCCCCACCCCAGGGAAAAGACTTTGTCTATTTACCCTATCCATGCCCCTCATAATTTTGTAAACCTCTATAAGGTCACCCCTCAGCCTCCGACGCTCCAGGGAAAACAGCCCCAGCCTGTTCAGCCTCTCCCTGTAGATCAAATCCTCCGACCCTGGCAACATCCTTGTAAATCTTTTCTGAACCCTTTCAAGTTTCACAACATCTTTCTGATAGGAAGGAGACCAGAATTACACACAATATTCCAACAGTGGCCTAACCAATGTCCTGTACAGCCGCAACGTGACCTCCCAACTCCTGTACTCAATACTCTGACCAATAAAGGAAAGCATACCAAACGCCTTCTTCACTATCCTATCTACCTGCGACTCCACTTTCAAGGAGCTATGAACCTGCACTCCAAGGTCTCTTTGTTCAGCAACACTCCCCAGGACCTTACCATTAAGTGTATAAGTCCTGCTAAGATTTGCTTTCCCAAAATGCAGCACCTCGCATTTATCTGAATTAAACTCCATCTGCCACTTCTCAGCCCATTGGCCCATCTGATCAAGATCCTGCTGTAACCCTCTTCGCTGTCCACTGCGGTCAGTAAGCAAGACTTTTTTCATATTTGCTGCCTATCCCTCATTGCCCAGAGAGCAGTTAAAAGTCAGCAACGTTATTGTGGAGTCCTGTGCAGCCAAGACCAGGTTTCCCTCTCTGAGAACTCAATATTAACATGAAAGAGATCCATTTAAAAGGCTGTTAACAACAGTGACGAAGCTGTTCTTCAATCGATCCATGCGTGGATCCAAACTTTGATATCATCTGCCCAACAGAAGAGGGTGGAAGAAAGTATAATTGGAGTGGGAAGAGTCTTTGAGTATGTCGGTTGCTTTCCCAAGGCAGAGGGAGGTAGGGAGGAAATGGAAGCCTGGTTTGCTAGATGGACTGGGCTGTGTTCACAACTCACTGTAGTGTTCACAACTCGCTGTGTTCACAACTTGCTGTGGTGTTCACAACTTGCTGTGGTGTTCACAACTTGCTGTGGTGTTCACAACTCGCTATGGTGTTCACAACTCGCTGTAGTATTCACAACTCACTGTAGTATTCACAACTCACTGTATTCACAACTTGCTGTGTTCACAACTCGCTATGGTGTTCACAACTCGCTATGGTGTTCACAACTCGCTGTGTTCACAACTCGCTGTAGTGTTCACAACTCGCTGTAGTGTTCACAACTCACTATATTCACTACTCACTGTAATGTTCCCAACTTGCTGTGTTCACAACTCGCTGTGTTCACAACTCGCTGTAGTGTTCACAACTTGCTGTGTTCACAACTCACAGTAGTATTCACAACTCGCTGTATTCACAACTCGCTGTCGTGTTCACAACTCGCTGTCGTGTTCACAACTCACTATATTCACTACTCACTGTAATGTTCCCAACTTGCTGTGTTCCCAACTTGCTGTGTTCCCAACTTGCTGTGTTCCCAACTTGCTGTAGTGTTCACAACTTGCTGTGTTCACAACTCACAGTAGTGTTCACAACTCACAGTAGTGTTCACAACTCACAGTAGTGTTCACAACTCGCTGTATTCACAACTCGCTGTATTCACAACTCGCTGTCGTGTTCACAACTCGCTGTCGTGTTCACAACTCGCTGTCGTGTTCACAACTCACTATATTCACTACTCACTGTAATGTTCCCAACTTGCTGTGTTCACAACTCGCTGTGTTCACAACTCGCTGTAGTGTTCACAACTCGCTGTGTTAACAACTCGCTGTAGGGTTCACTACTTGCTGTGTTCACAACTCACTGTTGTGTTCACAACTCGCCGTGTTCACAACTTGCTATAGCGTTCACAACTCACTGTAGTGTTCATAACTCGCCGTGTTCACAACTTGCTATAGTGTTCACAACTCACTGTAGTGTTCACAACCCGCTGTGTTCACAACTCGCTGTCGTGTTCACGACTCGCTGTAGTGTTCACAACTTGCTGTGTTCACAACTCACAGTAGTGTTCACAACTCACTGTATTCACAACTCGCTGTCGTGTTCACAACTCGCTGTCGTGTTCACAACTTGCTGTGTTCACAACTCGCTGTAGTGTTCACAACTCACTATTCACAACTTGCTGTGTTCACAACTCGCTGTAGTGTTCACAACTCGCTGTAGTGTTCACAACCCGCTGTGTTTACTACTTGCTGTGTTCACAACTCGCTGTAGTGTTCACAACTCGCTGTAGTGTTCACAACTCGCTGTAGTGTTCACAACCCGCTGTGTTTACTACTTGCTGTGTTCACAACTCACTGTAGTGTTCACAACTTGCCGTGTTCACAACTCACTGTGTTCACAACTCAGTGTTCACAACTCGCTGTAGTGTTCACAACTCGCTGTAGTGTTCACAACCCGCTGTATTTACAACTCACTGTGCTGTTCTCAACTCGCCGTAGTGTTCACAACTCGCCGTAGTGTTCACAACTCGCCGTAGTGTTCACAACTCGCCGTAGTGTTCACAACTTGCTCTAGTGTTCACAACTCACTGTAGTGTTCACAACCCGCTGTGTTTACTACTTGCTGTGTTCACAACTCACTGTGCTGTTCTCAACTCGCTGTAGTGTTCACAACTCGCTGTAGTGTTCACAACTCGCTGTAGTGTTCACAACTTGCTGTGTTCACAACTCGCTGTAGTGTTCACAACTCGCTGTGGTGTTCACAACTCGCTGTGGTGTTCACAACTCGCTGTAGTGTTCACAACTTGCTGTGTTCACAACTCGCTGTAGTGTTCACAACTTG
Source organism: Chiloscyllium punctatum (assembly GCF_047496795.1). NCBI lineage: Eukaryota > Metazoa > Chordata > Chondrichthyes > Orectolobiformes > Hemiscylliidae > Chiloscyllium > Chiloscyllium punctatum. Next base: position 10,624,928 of record NC_092759.1, read on the forward strand.
CTGTAGTGTTCACAACTTGCTGTAGTTTCTTGCAGTCTTGGGAAGAGCAGTGATTAGATTAGATTAGATTCCCTACAGTGTGGAAACAGGCCCTTCGGCCCAACAAGTCCATACTGACCCTCCGAAGAGCAACCCATCCAGAACCATTCCCCTACATTTACCCCTTCACCTAACACTACGGGTAATTTAACATGGCCAATTCACCTGACCTGCACATCTTTGGACTGTGGGAGGAAACCGGAACACCCGGAGGAAACCCACACGGACACAGGGAGAACGTGCAAACTCACACATTTGCCTGAGGCGGGAATCAAACCCGGGTCTCTGGCGCTGTGAGGCAGCAGTGCTAACCACTGTGCCACCGTGCCGCCATGATGTAGTCAGATAAGGTGCTTTCTGTGGTGCGTCTGTAAACACTTGTACAGACATGCCAAATTTCGTTGGCCTCCTCAGGAAGTGAAAGTATGGCTGTACCCTCAACATGGAGGGGCCAGAAGTTCCCCACCACACCCAAACACCCCACTCCTGACCTTTCTGTGTCAGCCACAAGCTGATGACCCTGAACACCCGGCTGAGTGACCTTTTGCATCACACTGACCTCGGCCTGCCCACGTTCCGTCTGTCGGCGGTGACTCTGGTGGGTGTCAGCCTGTCTTTCCTTCGGCTCGGTTTGCACCTCAGTGCTTGGCTGGTGACCTGTGGAGGGCACCACAGCACAAGCTGATCTGCTGCCTACCACTGCCTCAGACAGGGACGAAACGGGTTGTTGAATTACAATTGTCACATCGCAGGCGCAGTGGGGACTGTGTGGTTAATATGCAAATATAGCCACGGGGTTCAGGCAGAAACACCCCTCACCCATCAGTCAGTCCCAGTTTGAGGCTGGGGCTCTCGTAGAACAGAGAAAAGTACAGCACAGAACAGGCCCTTTGGCCCACGATGTTGTGCTGAGGTTTAATCCTAATGTAAAATATAGTAACTTAACCTACGCACCCCTCAACTCCCTGTTATCCATGTGCATGTCCAGCAGTCACTTAACTGTCCCCAATGACCACAGCTGGCAACACATTCCATGCATTCACAACTCTCTAGGTAAAGAACCTACCTCTGACGTCTCCTTTATACCTTCCTCCTAACATCATCAAATTATGACTTCTCGTACCAGTCAATCCTGCCCTGGGGAAAGGTCTGTGGCTATTGACTCTATCTATTCCTCTCATTATTTTGTACACCTCGATCAGGTCTCCTCTCTTCCTCCTCTCCAGAGAGAAAAGTCCGAGCTTAGTCAACCTTTCTTCATACGGCAAGCCCTCCAGTCCAGGCAGCATCCTGGTAAACCTTCTTTGCACCCTCTCCAAAGCCTCTGTATCTTTCCCGCAGTAGGGTGACCAGAACTGGACACAATATTCCAAGTGTGGTCTCACCAGGGACTTGTAGAGCTGCAGCAAAACCTCACAGCTCTTATACTCAATCCCCCTGTTAATGAAAGCCAAAACACCACTTGCTTTCTGAACAACTCTATCCACTTGGGTGGCAACTTTGAGGGATCTATGTACTTGCACACCCAGATCCCTCTGTTCCTCCACACTGCCAAGAATCCTGTCTTTAATCCCATATTCAGCACTCAAGTTCGACCTTCCAAAATGCATCCCGGTTGAACTCCATCTGCCATTTCTCAGCCCAGCTCTGCGTCCTGTCTATGTCGCGCTGCAGCCTGCAATAGCCCTCTGTCAGCCAACCAATTCTGAATCCAGATAGCCACATCTCCCTGTATCCCATACTTCCTGACTTTCTGAACGAGCCTACCATGGGGAACCTTATCAAATGCCTTGCTGAAGCCCATATACACCACATCCACTGCTCAACCATCGTTGACCTGTCTTGTCATCCCAGGTGTAACTGCAGCAAAGAGATGTGAACCACAGCAGTGTCTAACCTCCTCCAGGTTTAACTACTAATCCTTATTGGTGTTTCCAAATGCCTGTAACTCACCATCTTACAACAGTCATCTTCTTTGGGTGGGGGGGAGAGCGAAGGAGAATGAGGAAGGTGTTTGGGTAGATTGGTATCCCAGAGGCCCAGGCTAAGGGTACAAGTTTGAGCCCCGCCATGGCAGTTGGTGTAATTTAAATCCAGTGAATAAGTCTGGGATCCATAGCTGGTTTCAGTAAAGGTGACCATTCACTGTCATAAAACCCCCACTCTGGTTCACTAACACTCTTGAGGAAGGGGAATCCACCATGCATCCCTGGTCTGGCCTAAACGTGACTTTAGACCCAAAGCAACATGGTTGACTCTGAACTGCCACCAGTTCAAGGGCAATTGGGGATGGGTAACAAGCAGAGTCATAGAGTCGTACAGCACGGAGACAGGCCCTTCGGCCCACACTGGTCCATGCCGACCAAAATGTCCGTCTACACTAACCCCATTTCCCTGCACAGGGCCCATATCGTTCTAACCCTTTCCTATCCATGTATTTGTCCAAATGCCTTCTAAATGTTGTTTCATATACCCGCCTCAACCAATGTGGACTTCAACAGTTTCCTCATTTCCCCTCCCCCCACCTCACCCCAGTTCCAACCTTCCAGCTCAGCACCGTCCCCATGACTTGTCCGACCTGCCTATCTTCTTTTCCACCTATCCACTCCACCCTCCCCCCCCCTCCCCCCCCCCAACCTATCACCTTCATCCCCTCCCCCATTCACCTATTGTACTCTATGCTACTTTCTCCCCACCCCCACCCTCCTCTCGTTTATCTCTCCACCCTTCAGGCTCTCTGCCTGTATTCCTGATGAAGGGCTTTTGGCCGAAACATCCATTTTACTGCACTTGGATGCTGCTCTTCCAGCACTACTAATCCACTTCCACTGGCAGCTCATTCCATCTGTGTACCACCCTCTGGGTTCAAAAAAAAAAGTTGCCCCCTCCGATTCCCTTTTATTCTTTCCCCTCTCACCTTAACCTGATGGCCTCGAGTCCTCGATTCCCCAACTGAATTCCATCCGCCATTTCTCAGCCCAGCTCTGCACCCTGTCTATGTCTCACTGCAGCCTATCCACCCTATCCATGCCTCTCATGATCTTGCACACCTCTGTAAAGGTCCCCCTTCAGTCTCCTTCGCTCTAAAGAAGAGAGTCCCAGCTTGTCCAACCTCTTCCTGTAACTCAAACCATTGAGTCCTGGCAACTCCCATGTCAATTTCATCTCCACTATTTCCAGTTTAGTAACATCCTTCCTGTAAAATCTCTGAGAGTGCTGTTTAAAGCTGTCAGCCAGGACTCTCTAACTGGACCAGGTCAACAGATGCACTCAGGGATCACTTACTCAATGAGATTCCCCCCTGGCCTCGTTCCAATCGCTACACACCACACCGATTCCCTCAACCTCCAATGCTCAGTTACAGCAATGTCTACTGTCTACAATAACTCACCAAAGGTCCGAAGAGAGTACATTTCAAACCCAATGACTCCATTTCCATCACGAAGGACGAGGGTAGCAGATCCATGGGAGCATTGCCTCCGAGCCATTCACCATCCTGATAGAACTCTGTGGTGGATTTTTAGTTTGGTCTCCGTTTCTTCCCCCAGTGAGATGCGTGAAATCCCCGATAACCAGGAGGTGTTTGTTCACACCGATACAGACCAGAGCATCATCATTGAGCTGTTGGAACACCAGGCTCACGTTGCTGATCAGGAAGCAGCCAGGTCAGTCCAGGCCAGTGACTGCAACAGCAGGACGGGTACCAGCCGGCTCTCAGAGGGGGGGGGGGGGGGGGGGGGGGGGAGGGGAGGGGGGGGGGGCAGCGGGGATTGGGGGGGGGCAGCGGGGATTGGGGTGGTGGGGGCAGGGGGGTGGGGGGGTGGTGGTTGTGGGGGATGTGGGATGGGGGTTGTTGGGGTGGGGGGTGGTGGTTGTGGGGGACGTGGGATGGGGGTTGTTGGCGGGGGCGGGGGGCGTGGTGGTTGTGAGGGTGGAGGACGTGGGATGGGGGTTGTTTGGGTGGGCGGGGGCGTGGTGGTTGTGGGGGTGGGGGATGTGGGATGGGGGTTGTTGGCGGGGGCAGGGGCGTGGTGGTTGTGGGGGTGGGGGATGTGGGATGGGGGTTGTTGGGGTGGGCGGTGTGGTGGTTGTGGGGGTGGAGGGTGTGGGATGGGGGATTGGGCGGTGTGGTGGTTGTGGGGGTGGAGGGTGTGGGATGGGGGGGTGGGGGGTGTGGGATGGGGGGGTGGGGGGTGTGGGATGGGGGTGTTGAGGTGGGGGGTGTGGGATGGGGGTGCTGAGGTGGGGGGTGTGGGATGGGGGTGCTGAGGTGGGGGGTGTGGGATGGGGGTGCTGAGGTGGGGGGTGTGGGATGGGGGTGCTGAGGTGGGGGGTGTGGGATGGGGGTGTTGAGGTGGGGGGTGTGGGGTGGGGGTGCTGAGGTGGGGGGTGTGGGATGGGGGTGCTGAGGTGGGGGGTGTGGGATGGGGGTGCTGAGGTGGGGGGTGTGGGGTGGGGGTGTTGAGGTGGGGGGTGTGGGGTGGGGGTGTTGAGGTGGGGGGTGTGGGATGGGGGTGCTGAGGTGGGGGGTGTGGGATGGGGGTGCTGAGGTGGGGGGTGTGGGATGGGGGTGCTGAGGTGGGGGGTGTGGGATGGGGGTGCTGAGGTGGGGGGTGTGGGATGGGGGTTGTTGGGGTGGGGGTGTGTGATGGTTGTGGGGGTGGGATGGGGGTGTTGGGGTAGTGGTGTGTGATGGGGTGGGTGGTGGGGGGGGTGGGATGGGGGTGTTGGGGTGGGGGCTGTGGTGGTTGTGGGGATGGGGGGGTGGGGGGGGTGTGGTGGTTGTGGGGGTGGGGGGTGTGGGATGGGGTTGTGGGGGTGGGGGGTGTGGTGGTTGTGGGGGTGGGGGGTGTGGGATGGGGGTTGTTGGGGTGGGGGGGGTGGTCGTTGTGAGAGTGGGATGTGTTTGATGGGGGTTGTTGGGGTGGGGGGGTGTGGTGGTTGTGAGGGTGGGGGTGTGGGAGAGGTTGTTGGGGTGGGGGGATGTGGTGGTTGTGGTGGTGTGGGGTTTGGGATGGGGGTTGTTGGGGGAGGAGTGTGGTAGTTGTGGGGGTGGGGGTGTGGGATGGGGGTTGTTGGGGTGGGAGGGTGTGGTGTTTGTGAGGGTGGGGGTGTGGGAGAGGTTGTTGGGGTGGGGGGATGTGGTGGTGGAGTGTGTTGGATGGGGGTTGTTGGGGTGGGGGTGTGTGGGGGGGAGGGTGGGATAGTATGTGGGTGGTGGTGGGTGTGGTGGTGGGGTGGTGATGGGATTAGGGAAGGTAGCTGGTTGAGGGTAGGTGGTGACCGTGGATGCTGGGGGCTGGGACAGGGGATGTGGTTGGTGGTGGTTAGGGGGTGGGAGCTGCAGAGAGTCGGGGGGGGTGGTGGAGGGGGGAGGGAGTGGGAAGCTGTGCCTGGAATTGGCTGGGAGCAGGATGAACGCCTGTGGGACTAACAGCAACAGCATTGAAAAGGCAAACAGTTTAAAGATGCAATTTTAATCCTTCCGGATGGCTCTTGCCGAACCGGGATTGGCTGGGATTCTCTCTTGCTGTGCCGGCTATATAAATGCAGGTTGTTGCTGGCGATTCAGCACTACTTTGTGTTTGTCAGGTACCACTTTGCTGACCTCGCGGGCAGTAACGATGCGACGGGCGTGGACGGTGCAGAGATTCTGAGCGTGGAACCCGTCAGCAGTGAGCAGCTTACACTGCAAGACCCCAGCAGTGCCTGGTTCCTCTCCGGGAGGCAGCAGGTGGCGAAATTCAATGAGGGGGTACGTGGCAGAAAGCCGGCCCACCAGGGATGGATGACCAAATCAGTGGGAGGCACAGTGGCTCAGTGGTTAGCACCCGCAGTGTCAGGGTCCCAGGTTCGATTCCACCCTCGGGCGACTGTCTGTGTGGAGTTTGCACGTTCTCCCCGTGTCTGCGTGGGTTTCCTCCGGGTGCTCCAGTTTCCTCCCACAGTCCAAAGGTGTGTAGGTTAGGGTGGATTGGCCATGCTAAATTACCCATAGTGTTCAGGGATGTGTAGGTTAGGGGGGATCGGCCGTGCTAAATTACCCCATAGTGTTCAGGGATGTGTAGGTTAGGGTGGATTGGTCATGTTAAATTACCCATAGTGTTAGGTGCATTTATCAGGGGGTAAATATAGGGTAGGGGGGTGCGTCAGTGTGGGTTACTGTTCGGAGGGTCGGTGTGGACTTGTTGGGCCAAAGGGCCTGTGTCCATATGGTAGGGCATCTATCTAATTTTTTTAAAAAAAGAGGGATGTTTGAAAGGAGGTGTTGGGGGGGGGGGTGCGCACAGGGAGCTGAAGGTCCAACTGCAAATGGTGGAGTCATTAAAACTGTGGAGGTGCTAAAGGCTGGGATTGAAGGTGGGCAGGGAGCCTAGAAGGTGTGGGGTCAGAGCTTACAGAGATCAGCTGGAGGTGTGGAAGACGGTGTGGCAACCAGGGATTGGAGGATGAGAATGAGCTTTTATATCAGACACTGCTGGTGCAGAGGCTACGGATGTACAGGGGATCAATGGGACTTGAATAAGTGAGCATGTGGGACAGCAGAGTTTGTGTCGATCTCTGGGCTTGGGAGAGCGTTTTAACATTGAAGTCACTAAGTACAGCTACAGTGACCATCAGGCTACTGTTGGGAACAATGTGATTTGCCTGTTTTGTCTTAATCTACTTCTGTCTTTTTTTATTTTGTAACAGGCTAGGAATACTGTGACAATTCACCTGGCCCTGTTCAGACTCCCACAGTACTCCACGGATATCCTCATTACATTCAACGATCCGACAGTAATCAGGTACTTGATCACTACCTACCTTGGAATGAGAAGGATTGCAGAAGGAACAGAAATCTTTTTTATTGCCCAGAAACCTGTTTCCTTTTCAAGTATTTCTTCCTCTTTCGAAAGTTCCTTTTGAACCTGCTCCCACTGGGTGGCACGGTGGTTAGCACTGCTGCCTCACAGCGCCAGGGACCTGGGTTCGATTCCAGCCTCTGGCGACTGTCTGTGTGGAGTTTGCACATTCTCCCCGTGTCTGCGTGGGTTTCCTCCAGGTGCTCCGGTTTCCTCCCACAGCACCAAAGATGTGCAGGTTAGGGTGGATTGGCCATGCTAAATTGCCCATAGTTTTGGGTAAAAGGGGTAAATGTAGGGGAATGGGTGGGTTGCACTTCAGCGGGTTGGTGTGGACTTGTTGGGCCGAAGGGCCTGTTTCCACACTGTAATGTAAGTAATCTAATCTAATCACTGCACTTTCATAGACCATCGAACAGTACAGCACAGTGCAGGCCCTTCGACCATCAATGTTGTACTGGCCTACTCTAAGATCAGACTAACTGACATACCCTTCATTATACTTCCAATCCATGCACTTATCCAAGAGTTACTTAAATGTCCCTCATGTCTCTGACTCTACTCCCACCGCTGGCAGTGCATTCCACACACCCACCACTCTCTGTGTTAAGAACCTCCCTCTGACATCTCCCCTAAACCTTCCTCCAATCACCTTAAAATTATACCCCCTCGTGATAGCCATTTGCGTCCTGGGGAGAAAGGTCTCTGGCTATCCACTCTATCTATGGCTCTCATCATCTTGTACATGTATATCAGATCAACTCTCATTATTTAGGGTAGTACGGTGGCTCAGTGGTTAGCACTGCTGCCTCACAGCGCCAGGGACTTGGGTTCGATTCCAGCCTCTGGCGACTGTCTGTGTGGAGTTTGCACATTCTCCCCGTGTCTGCGTGTGGGTTTCCTCCAGGGGTGCTCCGGTTTCCTCCCACAGTCCAAAGATGTGCAGGTTCAGGTGGATTGGCCGTGCTAAATTGCCCCCTAGTGTGAGGTACATTAGTCAGTGGCAAATGTAGGGGAATAATGGGTCTGGGTGGGTTGCTCTTCGGAGGGTCGGTGTGGACTTGTTGGGCCAAAGGGCCTGTTTCCACACTGTAGGGAATCTAATCTAATCTTTACAAAAAAAAATTCCTCCAATGAGAAAAGCCCTAGCTCCCTCAGCCTTTCTTCATAACACGCAAAAGAGTCCGGGCCCTTCAGGTGGAATTTGAGGATTCCAGTCGTCCATTGAAGAAGAGAAAGGTGGGGAGGACAGGGTTGCAGATTATCGAACGTCCTCGCCTGATAATCTTCCTTTCACTGAAAAGCAGACAAACTGGCCATTCAGCTGGGTGCTGTCGTTGGGATCTTCCCATGTACTGAGAGCACAGCACATTTGGTTGTGCCAACTCCACAAGGGAAAGGTTGAGCAGGTTGGGACGATACGAGTTGGGGTTCAGAAGAGTGGGAGGCCATCTTGTGTTATGAAGTTGAAGGCGTGTACCTTGGTAACTCACCAAAGCTCCTTAGACAGCACTGTCACGACAGGACGGTGAACCCTTCTGTTATTTAAACCGAACACCCAGACAATCTCACCTCACCTTGTAATCTGTGAAAGTATGATTAGGTTACTTACAGTGTGGAAACAGGCCCTTCGGCCCAACAAGTCCACACCGACCCGCTGAATCGCAACCCACCCAGACCCATTCCCCTACATTTACCCCTTCACCTAACACTAGGGGCAATTTTAGCACGGCCAATCCACCCTGACCTGTGGGAGGAAACCGGAGCAAACCCACACAGACCCGGGGAGAATGTGCAAACTCCACACAGACAGCGCCCGAGGCTGGGATCAAACCCGGGTCCCTGGCGCTGGGAAGCAGCAGTGCTAACCACCGTACCACCCACTATGAGTAACAGAGAACTCCCAACTTCCACTATTTAAGGAAAATAATATCAGTGTATTCCTTAACTCTGATAGTCACCATTAAACAACAACTATTTATAACTCTAAGCCTCTTTTCTTTTAAAGGCACCATATATGCTTCAACTTTGTAAAACCTGTTGAAACGTAAGATTCTGATGGGGGTGGGGGGGTGTTTGATAGGGTGGATGCTGTCCCTGATGGAAGAGAATGGAACTAGGGGACACAGTTTAAAAATAAGGGGTCTCCCATTTAAAATGGGGCTGAACAGGAATTTCAGAAGGTCATTGGCCCAACTTACCCGTACCGTCCCGTTTTCACAAAATGAACTAGTCCCGTTTATCTGCATTTGGACCATATCCCTCGAGATGTTTCTTAAATGACAAAGTTAAACTCACTACTACTACTAGTTCCAGATCCTCACGCCCCTCTGTGGGAAACTGTTACCCCTCTGGACCCTTTTGCCATTACTGTTTGGAATTTTTCCTCCCCCAGAGAACATTGGAGTTTGGGTCATCGAATATACTCAAGGTCGTGTTAGGCAGATTGTTGATTGGTGAGGGAATCAAAGGATACGGAGGGATGTAGAAACCAGGGTAGACCATTTGACCTTTCAACCCTGCTCCGCCATTAAATATGGTCATGGCTTATCCTGTATCTCGGCGTTATATTGCCGCACTCTCTGACCCTTTGATGCCATCAAAATCTAAAAATGTTTCTGTCCCATTCTTGGATATATTCTTGACCTTCTGTGGTAGAGAGTTCCACAGCTTGACTGCCCTTTGAGTGAAGAAATGTTTCTTTGTCTCAGTCCTGAATGGTCTCCCCTGATTCCTGAGATGGTGTCCCCTGGTTCTAGAAAATACAGGCCCAGTTGAACCAGTCTGTCCTTTTGGACAGTGGTGCTTTACCGGGATGTGCTTTATAAATCTCCACTATCTTCCCTCTCTGGCAAATATAACCTCCCAAAACTGTGGTCTCACCAAGGCCCTGTGTAGGTCCAGTTAAGACATCCCTACTTCTGAACTCTGACCCGTTTGCAGTGCAGGCCAAGACACCATTACCTCATTACTTGTTGCACCTACCTGTCTCCTTTCATTGACCGGTGTACAAGAACACCCCTTGTACAGTCACATTTCCCAATCTATCCCAATTAAACAATATTCCTTTCTGTTTTTCGCACCAAAGCGTATAACTCCACATTGAGCCGCATCTGCCATGCATTTCCCCACTTACTCCATCTTGTTTAAACCAGTTTGAACTTCTCTGAACCTGCTTCACAATTCACAATCCCACCTCGTTTTGTGTTACCATCAAACTTGGAAATGTTGCATTTGGTTCTTTCTGGGTCATTCATGTAAATCCGTGTGTAGCTGGAGCCCAGGCACTGACCCCACTGAATGCTACCTGCTGCTCAGAAAATGTCCTATTTATTCCTATTCTTTGGTTCCTGTCTGTCAACACCCAATATAATACACCTTATTGTGTGTGCTTTAACTTGTTCCATGAAACTCACATGAAGGACATTATCAAAATGCTTCTGAAAATCCAAATTTGTCACATCCACTGGTTCTCCCGTATCTATTCTCTGAGTTACATATTCAAAAAATTTCCAGTGGATTTGTTAAGCGTGATTTGCCTTTCATGGCAGACAGGAAAGTGGAATAATGGCCATGATCTAATGGATGGCAGAGCAGGTCCAAGGGGCTGAATGGCCTTCCCCTAATTCAGATGTTGCTATGCTCTAGGGTAAAGTGGAGTCGCAGGTAGATAGGATAGTGAAGGAGGCATTTGGTATGCTTTCCTTTATTGGTCAGAGTATTGAGTACAGGAGTTGGGAGGTCATGTTACGGCTGTACAGGATATTGGTTAGGCCACTGTTGGAATATTGTGTGCAGTTCTGGTCTCCCTGTTGTAGGAAGGATGTTGTGAAACTTGAAAGGGTTCAGAAAAGATTTACAAGGATGTTGCCAGGGTTGGAGGATCTGAGCCACAAGGAGAGGCTGAACAGGCTGGGGCTGTTTTCCCTGGAGCGTCGGAGGCTGAGGGGTGACCTTATAGAGGTTTACAAAATTATGGGGGGGCATGGATAGGATAAATAGACAAAGTCTTTTCCCCTGGGGTGGGGGAGTCCAGAACTAGAGGGTATAGGTTTAGGGTGAGAGGGGAAAGATATAAAAGAGACCTAAGGGGCAACTTTTTCACACAGAGGGTGGTGTGTGTATGGAATGAGCTGCCAGAGGATGTGGTGGAGGCTGGTACAATTGAAACATTTAAGAGGCATTTGGATGGGTATATGAATAGGGAGGGTTTGGAGGGATATGGGCCGGGTGCTGGCAGGTGGGACTAGATTGGGTTGGGATATCTGGTCGGCATGGACGGGTTGGACCGAAGGGTCTGTTTCCGTGTTGCACATCTCTGTGACTCTATTACAGCTACCTGGGGTGTCCAAGCTCTTGGGGATTGTGACAATTCTTGGTGCAGTCATTTTCTTTAACTGTGGCTCTCTCGTTTTTCTCTTTCCCGGTCCCCGTCACTAGTCCTTTCAGCAGTAGCGTGGGTGGGAGCTCTGCACAGGCAGGAGGTTCCTCCGCCAGCGCTGCCCCCCACTGGACCCTGGAGCAGTTCCACACCATCATACAGTCCTTCATGCTCCTGGATCCAACCATCTTCTCCTGAACGCACATGCCTTGTGGTCAGGCCTCACACCGCGGAGACCGCGAGAGTCTCGTTCCTCATCCGCTTGCACACCAATTGAGGCGAACCCTATTGTGGACGGACATGCGGGCGGATTTTGCATCGAGAAAGGATGAGGTATCCGTGCTGCGAGATAGTACAGGCCTGTGTAGGAATAGGAGGAGAACTCTCGGACCCTGTTCGACCTTCCATTGAAATTCATGGCTGGTCTGAGACCTAACTGCCCATACCATCGCTCGCTATTCCTTTACACTTTTGGTCATCAAAAGGAAAATCTCAGATTTAAAAATCAACAATTGACCCTGCATCAGTGATATTTGTGGAAGAGAATTCCAAGTTTTCATCACCTTCACTTTTGTCAAAGTGGTCGCTCCTGACAGGGCTGGATCTCATTTTCACTCTCTGCCTCTGAGTCTGAAGCAATTTCTCCCTCTCCACTGTGTTTGTTTCTCTCGATATCTTGAAAGCTTTGAGGACGCCACCCTTTGTGGAATTTTGAAGATTAAAGACAAGCGAGCAGAAATTAGGCCATTCAGCCCATCCAAATCCGTGAACTGTTGTAATGTTGCTGTGAAAACAACTAATCAGAGCAGTGAATTGTGAAGCCTTGTTTGCAGACTAGTGTCTGTCCATCTGTATTATCATACTTCACTCTGTTTAATCCCTTACTGATGCTTCCCTTGTCCAGTTTTACTTCTCAAAAGGTAAACCGTAAGGGTTCTGATCCCGTCCAGCTCCGACCTTCCCTGTGGGCTGGTGTTTTCACAGACCCTGGCACTTTCCCAATCACCTCAATGCCATTGACCTCAACGCCACCCCCTCCCAGTAGCTCCTTCCTCCTTCACCCCTGTGCCCTTGCTCATGCTACGCCCGGCATCTCGTGCCCGATTCATCTACCACCTGTGTGGCTCTTTGGCAGTGGAGACAGTCACCGTGGCACTGGGCCATGTCCTCACCCAGGAGCCTGTCCGACTCAAGCTGTGCTGAAAGCTGTGTTCTGTCTGGGTACCCCCAGGGCTTGTTAGTAGGCGCACGTGTGTGTGGGGTGGAGGGAGAGGAGAGAGATGCCTATTCCACAGTGTAATGCTTCGCAAACCCATCTCAATCCAGCCCTTTCTCCCCTTCCAGTTGACAGCTGGGTATCTCATGGGTGCCCTCACCACCTTCCTTTGTGGTGCTGAGGAGGTGCACTGTAGACCGCGTGACTACTACCCAGTGAGTCACAGAGTCATAGAGATGTACAGCATGGAAACAGACCCTTCGGCCCAACCCATCCATGCCGACCAGATATCCCAACCCAATCTAGTCCCACCTGCCAGCACCCGGCCCATATCCCTCCAAACCCTTCCTATTCATATACCCATCCAAATGCCTCTTAAATGTTGAAATTGTACCAGCCTCCACCACTTCCTCTGGCAGCTCATTCCATACACGCACCACCCTCTGCGTGAAAAAGTTGCCCCTTAGGTCCCTTTTATATCTTTCCCCTTTCACCCTAAACCTATGCCCTCTAGTTCTGGACTCCCCCACCCCAGGGAAGAGACTTTGTCTATTTACCCTATCCATGCCCCTCATGATTTTATAAACCTCTATAAGGTCACCCCTCAGCCTCCAACACTAGAAGCTAAATGGTTTGAAATTGACCATTTCTGATTCACATCTGGGTTCTTTCCTGGTTTGTTGTAAAGGTTTGAATTATTTGATATGTAAGATATTATTTATTTGCATGGGTTATGTGTGTTGCGAACACAATAAGCTATTTCAGAGGATCAGGCAATTGAATGGTTTGTTACTTGATTGACCAGAGATGGTGTTTAACCACAGAGCAGCGCTGGTGGCCAGAGATGGGGTTAAACCACAGAGCAGCGCTGGTGGGCAGAGATGGGGTTAAATTACAGAGCAGCGCTGGTGCCAGAGATGGTGTTAAACCACAGAGCAGCGCTGGTGCCAGAGATGGTGTTAAACCACAGAGCAGCGCTGGTGGCCAGAGATGGGGTTAAACCACAGAGCAGCGCTGGTGACCAGAGATGGGGTTAAATTACAGAGCAGCGCTGGTGACCAGAGATGGGGTTAAATTACAGAGCAGCGCTGGTGCCAGAGATGGGGTTAAACCACAGAGCAGCGCTGGTGGGCAGAGATGGTGTTAAACCACAGAGCAGCGCTGGTGCCAGAGATGGGGTTAAACCACAGAGCAGCGCTGGTGGCCAGAGATGGGGTTAAACCACAGAGCAGCGCTGGTGCCAGAGATGGTGTTTAACCACAGAGCAGCGCTGGTGGCCAGCGATGGGGTTAAACCACAGAGCAGCGCCGGTGCCAGAGATGGTGTTAAACCACAGAGCAGCGCTGGTGGCCAGAGATGGTGTTAAACCACAGAGCAGCGCCGGTGGGCAGAGATGGTGTTTAACCACAGAGCAGCGCCAGTGGGCAGAGATGGTGTTTAACCACAGAGCAGCGCCGGTGACCAGAGATGGTGTTTAACCACAGAGCAGCGCCGGTGACCAGAGATGGTGTTTAACCACAGAGCAGCGATGGTGACCAGAGATGGTGTTTAACCACAGAGCAGCGCTGGTGGCCAGAGATGGGGTTAAACCACAGAGCAGCGCCGGTGCCAGAGATGGGGTTAAACCACAGAGCAGCGCTGGTGGCCAGAGATGGGGTTAAACCACAGAGCAGCGCCGGTGCCAGAGATGGGGTTAAACCACAGAGCAGCGCTGGTGCCAGAGATGGTGTTAAACCACAGAGCAGCGCCGGTGCCAGAGATGGTGTTAAACCACAGAGCAGCGCCGGTGGGCAGAGATGGTGTTTAACCACAGAGCAGCACCGGTGCCAGAGATGGTGTTTAACCACAGAGCAGAGATGGTGTTTAACCACAGAGCAGCGCTGGTGGCCAGAGATGGGGTTAAACCACAGAGCAGCGCTGGTGCCAGAGATGGGGTTAAACCACAGAGCAGCGCCGGTGACCAGAGATGGTGTTAAACCACAGAGCAGCGCCGGTGACCAGAGATGGTGTTAAACCACAGAGCAGCGCCGGTGACCAGAGATGGTGTTAAACCACAGAGCAGCGCCGGTGGGCAGAGATGGTGTTAAACCACAGAGCAGCGCCGGTGACCAGAGATGGTGTTAAACCACAGAGCAGCGCTGGTGGGCAGAGATGGGGTTAAACCACAGAGCAGCGCTGGTGCCAGAGATGGTGTTAAACCACAGAGCAGCGCTGGTGGCACATTCTCCCTGGGTGCTCCGGTTTCCTCCCACAGTCCAAAGATGTACAGGTTTGGGTGGATTGACCGTGCTAAATTACCCCATAGTGTTCAGGGATGTGTAGGTTAGGGTGGATTGGCCGTGCTAAATTACCCCATAGTGTTCAGGGATGTGTAGGTTAGGGTGGATTGGCCGTGCTAAATTACCCCATAGTGTTCAGGGACGTGTAGGTTAGGGTGGATTGGCCGTGCTAAATTGCCCCATAGTGTTCAGGGATGTGTAGGTTTCCACACTGTAGGGAATCTAATTCAGAATTCTAATTCTAATTCACTCTGCATTGCAGGAGGGTTGGGATATGCACCAACTGGTGTTAAACTGTGGCCTTGTGACAGGAGTGATCTTTAGAAAAAAAAAATGCACATCCAAGGCCGCTGTCTCCAAAACAAGGCAGAGCCCCCCCCCCCCACCCCCCCCCACTCCCCTTCCCCTCCCCGTCTTGCCTCTCTGGTCACTGCATCCCAGTGCTGGTTGTGGGATCTTACTGTGCCGTGTTTGTACAGCCGTGGCGGTTGCATTCGCGTTTTAGAATTAATTGGTTGGTCGTCTGGGGTGTTTTGGGTGTTGCAAGGATGCGAAAGGCTCCACGTAAATGCAGGCTCTGTATTCGAAGTGCACAGAGCAGCAAGTTATTTGTGAAACTGCAGGGACTCTTTCAGTAAAACTGGGAAGGAAATATCCGTGCCTGTGCTGCATTTTTTTTCAAACGTTCTTTCGTGGGAGATGTGTTGTAAGCTCAGCGTTTATTACCCGTCCCGAATTGTTCCTTGAACTGAGTGTTTCACTTGGGGGGGGGGGGGTAGTTGATGTCAAACCACATGGGTCCAGAGACTGGTGTA
Organism: Chiloscyllium punctatum; assembly: GCF_047496795.1. Lineage (NCBI taxonomy): Eukaryota > Metazoa > Chordata > Chondrichthyes > Orectolobiformes > Hemiscylliidae > Chiloscyllium > Chiloscyllium punctatum. Next base: position 10,640,503 of record NC_092759.1, read on the forward strand.
GGCCCAGACCAGGTAGGAGTAGCAGATTTCCTTCCCTGAAGTAAGCAAGTGAACCAGCTGGGGTTTTTAGAGCAGTTAATGATAGTTTCACGGTAACCATCACCGACTCCGGATTGATTAACTGAGTTTAAATCCAGGGAATTCGAACCTGTGTCCCCGGAGTATTAGTCCCAGCTCCGGCATGCCTCCGGTAGGCCATTTTGAACAGAGTTGAGGAGAAACCTCTTCACCCAGAGAGTGGTGGGTGTGTGGAATGCTCTGCCCCAGGAGGCTGTGGAGGCCAAGTCTCTGGATACTTTCAAGAAAGAGTTGGATAGAGCTCTTAGAGATAGTGGAATCAAGGGATATGGGGATAAGGCAGGAACAGGATACTGATTGTGGATGATCAGTCATGATCATAACGAATGGTGGTGCTGGCTCGAAGGGGCCGAATGGCCTACTCCAGTACCTATTGTCTGTCTGTCAAAACACTATTGCCTCCTCTACTGACTTTGTGCAGGAGTTTCTGTTTAACATCAGTCGACCATAGTCAGGCCATGAGCCATTCAGCTCATCGAGTTGGTTCTGCCACTCAGTGAGATAATCGTCAACTCCACTCTCCTGCCATTTCCCCATACCCCTTGATTGCCTTCCTGATTAAACATCTTACCGGCCTCAGCCTTGAATATGCTGAATGACCCAGCCCTGGACAGCCCTCAGCAGTAAAGAATTCGACAGATTCACGGCCCTTCAAGAGGAGGAATTCCTCACCCATCTCTGTCTTGAATGTGCTATCCCTTGACCCGAGATGATGCCTTCTGACCCTGAACTCTCCCATTAAGCCGTAGAGGTATACTGCACAGAAACCGACCCTCGAGTCCAACCCGTCCATGCCGACCAGATATCCGAAATTAATCTAGTTCCATTTGCCAGCACTTGGCCCATATCCCTCCAAACCCTTCCTATTCATCTTCCCATCCAGGTGCCTTTGAAATGTTGTAATTGTACCAGCCTCCACCACATCCTCTGGCAGCTCATTCCATACACGCACCACCCTCTGCGTGAAAACGTTGCCCGTTAGGTTCCCTTTATATCTTTCCCCTCTCACGTTAAACCTATGCCCTCTAGTTCTGGACTCCCCCACCCCAGGGAAAAGACTTTGTCTATTTATTCTATCCATGCCCCTCATAATTTTGTAAACCTCTATAAGGTTACCCCTCAGCCTCCGACGCTCCGGGGAAAACAGCCCCAGCCTGTTCAGCCTCTCCCTGTAGCTCAAATCCTCCAACCCTGGCAACATCCTTGTAAATCTTTTCTGAACCCTTTCAAGTTTCACAACATCTTTCCAATAGGAAGGAGACCAGAATTGCACGCAATATTCCAACAGTGGCCTAACCAATGTCCTGTACAGCCACAATATGCCCTCCCCAAATCCTATACTCAATAGACCAATTACGCCTTCTTCACTATCCTGTCTACTTGTGACTCCATTTTCAAAAGCTGTGAACCTGCACTCCAAGGTCTCTTTGTTCAGCCACACTTGAGTCGAGATTAGCTTGATTTGTCATTTCGACCATATACAACTGATACAGTAAAAAAACGAGACAGCGAGAGACTCCCCAGGACCTTGCCATTAAGTGAAGAAGAGGGAGCCAACCCTTTCCGCACCTACCCTCTCAAGTCCCTTAAGAACCTTGAATGTGTCGATAAGGTCACCTCTCATTCTTCTCAGCTCCACTGAGTACAGGCCCACTCTACTCGACCTCTCCTCCGAAAACAGACCCTCCATACCCAGGATCTGCCCTAGTGAACCTTCACTGGACTGTCTTCAGGGCCAATGCTTATCCATGTCCCTCATGATTATATAAGCCTCTACACGGTCACTCCTGTCTTCAATGTGTCTTTCCTTGGGTAATGTGTCCAAAACTGTTCCCAGCATTCCAGCTGAGCTCTGACTAGTGCCAAGCCTAGTTTTAGCAAAACTTCTGCGTTTTCATGTTCCGTTTGAAATAAAAGCCATTGTTTCATTTGTCTTTTTGAGCTTCATGGAAGAGGACTCAATCCCTCTCAATCCCTCTCAATCCCTCAATCCCTCTCAATCCCTCTCAACTGTAGCTTTCTGCAGTCCTTCTCCATTTAAGAAAAATATACACCTTCTGTATTCTTTCTGCCAAAGTGCATAACCTCACTTTTACCCCACCTGATATTTCATGTTATCAAGTTTCTGCCCACAAATTTAACCTGTCCAAATGCAGTTTGTTATCAGCCAGGCCAGACCCCCTCAAAATATTTTGAAGAAGTTTGCCTAGACCCTAACTTTTTCTTATTGTAAAGGCAGATGTGAAGTGGATGTTCCAGGTGTGAGGCAGCTGGTCAAACCACTCGGCTTTAAGCTCAGCAGAATTTATTTAAACGCTACAGTTGAAACGTGAACAAAAGAAAAGGGAATTTAGAATAACCTATTGGAAAACTTAACTGACCCCAACCCAAGGAGCTGTTCCAATTCCCGTAACATCCCATAAACACACCCCTTGGCAAAAAGGTAAATTTGAACACTGGTGCTTACAAGCGGGAGAGATTTCAGAGCGCAAAGCCGGTCAGGAATCATCTGCTGAAGCTTGGAACCTTTCTGTGGACTGCAGCAGCTTCTCGCTTTTACAACTAACCCAAACGAGAGGAAAAAAAAAGCCTGAACTGGGAGAGCTGGTCAGATTGCCTGTCATTGTTAAAGTAGACATTTCGACAACTCTACCTTGATGACCTCTCTTGGGGGAAAAAAAGACAAGGACAGAATTACCTTTTTAAAGGGGACAGTCATGTCACACATTGCAGACACCTTTGTATTTCCATTCCCACCTATTTCTAAGGCCTCTGCAAATTTGCCAGTTATATTTACCTCACCCAAGTAATAAATATATATGAATAGACTACCTACAGTGTGGAAACAGGCCCTTCGGCTCAACAAGTCCACACTGACCCTCCGAAGAGTAACCCACCCAGACCCATTTCCCTCTGACTAATGCACCTAACACTACGGGCAATTTAGCATGGCCAATTCACCTAACCTGCACATTTTTGGACTGTGGGAGGAAACCAGAGCAAACCCACGCAGACAGGGGGAGAATGTGCAAACTCCACACAGTCAGTCACCCAAGGCTGGAGTCGAACCCAGTCCCTGATGCTGTGAGGTAGCAGTGCTAACCACTGAGCCACCATGCCACCCCATTCACCATATTATGAATGATGGGGACCCCAGCACTGATCATTGTGGTAATCCACCAGTTGCTATCTTGAGAATGCCCCTCTCATTGCTATTGTATGAGTTAGCCAATCCTCTGCCCCATGGCTAATCTACCCCCAAACACTACAGGCCGTTACTAAGTCGCCAATGTCCACTGCTGAAACAGTCACATCACTTCAACGGCAAAACACGACCTCACAGAGGCTTGGAGACCTGCTGCTCTCTGCTCCAGAGCTGGCCAGAGCCACACACTCAATCGGCCAGAGGGGAGCTCCTGCCCTGACCTGGGACTGCAGCTGGAGGGGAGAGAACTCTGCGTGATGCCTTTTCGTGCGCAAGGAGATCGAACATCGAACAAGGTCCCCTGCCCACCCAAACAGTCCCTTCCCAAAACAGAGGAAATACTGATGTGAGGGAACAGTTTTAAGTCAGAGATTGCTTACCCTTGAATTGTTCATCTACCAAAGGGGTGCAGAACCAAGACGCGTGGGTGAAGTTAACATAGAGTTCAACTGGAAGGTGGTTTTTGTTAAAAAAAGACATGCGTTTTGTGGGATGGGAATATTGCAAAGAAGGTGCAAGAATTTGGGTCTGGGCGGGGGAATGATCCCGACTGCTCAGAGTGCAGAATTTTAAAAAGAGTAAACCTCCTGGAACTGCAGGTTAATGGTACAGATTATTCAAGTGTGCAATGTAACTCCTGGCTCTGACCTGAATGCCTTTAAAGGGGGTTGCTATGGCAGCCTTTCTGCTGAGTGCTGAATGCCCACACAGCTTTCTGTTTCACAACCAGGGACAAACTTGCTGCCCTTGTCGTGCGCGACAAATACAAGTTGGAAAGGATAAAAGTGAGCAGTTTTCTGAATCCTGTCGAGACAATTGCTGGTGACCTTTGCTGAAGCTCAGACCTTGCTCTCTCTCTCTCTCCCTCCCTGAATGATGATGTGGAAAGAAAGGAAAAAAATGTTGTTGATTTGTTTTTGAATGGTGCCCCTAGTTCTGGACACCCCAACGAGGGGAAACATCTTACTCACATCTACCCTGTCTATCCCTGTAAGTACGTTGTCGCTTTTGATGAGATCACCTTCATTCTTCAAAGGTGGAGGGAATCCAGGTTTGATTTGCTCGATCTCTCTTCATCGGATACACCCAGCGTTCTGGGAATGCAGTTGGTGAGCCTTCCTTGCACACCCGGTGTGGGAATAATGTCTTTGCTGAGATGAAACCTAAACTGCATGTGTGCACACACACACCCACCTCACCCCACACACCCCTCACCTCACCCCACACACACACACCTCACCCCACACACACATACCCACCACACCCCACACACACCCACCTCACCCCACACACACACACCTCACCCCACACACACACACCTCACCCCACACACCCACCTACCCCACCCCACACACACCCACCTCACCCCACACACACCCACCTCACCCCACACACACCCACCTCACCCCACACACCCACCTACCCCACCCCACACACACCCACCTCACCCCACACACACCCACCTCACCCCACACACACCCACCTCACCCCACACACACACACCTCACCCCACACACACCCACTCCACCCCACACACACACCTCACCCCACACACACCTCACCCCACACACACCTCACCCCACCCCACACACCCACTCCACCCCACACACCTCACCCCACACACACACACCTCACCCCACACACACACACCTCACCCCACACACACACCTCACCCCACACACACAACACCTCACCCCACACACACACACCCCACACACACCTCACCCCAGACACACACCTCTACCCAGACACACATCTCACCCCACACACACCTCACCCCACACACACCCACTCCACCCCACACACCCACTCCACCCCACACACCCACCTCACCCCACACACACAACACCTCACCCCACACACACAACACCTCACCCCACACACACACACCTCACCCCACACACACCTCACCCCACACACACCCACTCCACCCCACACACCCACTCCACCCCACACACCCACCTCACCCCACACACCCACCTCACCCCACACACACACACCTCACCCCAGACACACACACCTCACCCCAGACACACACACCACACCCCACACACACACAGCTCACCCCACACACACCCATGCCACCCCACACACCAACCTCACATACACACACCTCACACACACACACCTCACACACACACACACCTCACCCCATACACACACACACACCTCACACACACACACACCTCACCCCATACACACACACACACCTCACACACACACACACCTCACCCCATACACACACACATCACCCCACACACACACCCACCTCACCCCACACTCACATCCACCTCACCCCACTCACACCCACCTCACCCCAAACACACACCTCACCCCATACACACACACCTCACCTCACACACACACACACCTCACCCCACACACACACACCTCACCCCACACACACACACCTCACCCCACACACACCTCACCCCACACACACTTCACACCTCACCCCACACACACACCTCACCCCACACACACACACACCTCACCCCACACACACCTCACCCCACACACACTTCACACCTCACCCCACACACACACCTCACCCCACACACACACACCTCACCCCACACACACACACACCTCACCCCACACACACACCTCACCCCACACACACACACCTCACCCCACACACACATACCGCACCCCACACACACATACCGCACCCCACACACACCTCACCCCACACACACCTCACCCCATACACACACACACCTCACCCCACACACACACACACCTCACCCCACACACACACCTCACCCCACACACACACCTCACCCCACACACACACCTCACCCCACATACCGCACCCCCCCCACACACCCACCTCACCCCACACACATGCCCACCTCACCCCACACACCCACACACCCACCTCACCCCACACACTCTCGCCTCACCCCACACATACACCTCACCCCACACATACACCTCACCCCACCCTGCCACACACAGACACCCCACCCTGCAACACACACACCCCACCCTGCAACACACACACCCCACCCTGCCCCACACACACACATACCCCACCCTGCCACACACACATACCCCACCCTGCCACACACACCCCACCCTGCCACACACACACACCCCACCCTGCCACACACACACACCCCACCCTGCCACACACACAGACACCCCACCCTGCCACACACACCCCACCCTGCCACACACACACACCCCACCCTGCCACACACACACACCCCACCCTGCCACACACACACACACCCCACCCTGCCACACACACACCCCACCCTGCCACACACACACACACCCCACCCTGACACACACACACCCCACCCTGCCACACACACACACCCCACCCTGACACACGCACACACACCCCACCCTGACACACACACACCCCACCCTGCCACACACACACACACCCCACCCTGACACACACACACCCCACCCTGCCACACACACACACACGACCCTGCCACACACACACGACCCTGCCACACACACACACACACCACCCTGCCACACACACACACACACACACCACCCTGCCACACACACACACACCCCACCCTGCCACACACACACACACACCACCCTGCCACACACACACACACACCCCACCCTGCAACACACACACACACACGACCCTGCCACACACATACCCCACCCTGCCCCACACACACACACACACCACCCTGCCACACACACACACACAGACCCCACCCTGCCCCACACACACACCCCACCCTGCCCCCCACACACACACCCCACCCTGCCACACACACACACACACACCACCCTGCCACACACACACACACCCCACCCTGACACACACACACACCCCACCCTGCCACACACATACACACCCCACCCTGCCCCACACACACACCCCACCCTGCCCCACACACACACACACCCCACCCTGCCCCACACACATACACACCCCACCCTGCCCCACACACACACACACACACACCCTGACACACACACACACACCCCACCCTGCCCCACACACATACCCCACCCTGACACACACACACACACACCACCCTGACACACAAACACACCCCACCCTGCCACACACACACACACACGACCCTGCCACACACACACACACACCCCACCCTGACACACACACACACACACCCCACCCTGACACACAAACACACCCCACCCTGCCACACACACACACACACACGACCTTGCCACACACACACACACACACACACGACCCTGCCACACACACACACACACACCACCCTGCCACACACACACACACCCCACCCTGCCACACACACATACCCCACCCTGCCACACACACACACCCCACCCTGCCACACACACACATACCCCACCCTGCCACACACACACACACCCCACCCTGCCACACACACACACACCCCACCCTGCCACACACATACACACCCCACCCTGACACACACACACCCCACCCTGACACACACACACCCCACCCTGACACACACACACCCCACCCTGCCACACACACACACACACCCCACCCTGCCACACACACACACACCCCACCCTGACACACACACACACACACGACCCTGCCACACACACACACACACGACCTTGCCACACACACACACACACGACCCTGCCACACACACACACACACCCCACCCTGACACACACACACCCCACCCTGCCACACACACACACACACCCCACCCTGCCACACACACACACACCCCACCCTGCCACACACACACACACCCCACCCTGCCACACACACACACACCCCACCCTGCCACACACATACACACCCCACCCTGACACACACACACACCCCACCCTGCCACACACACACACACACCCCACCCTGCCACACACACACACACCCCACCCTGCCACACACATACACACCCCACCCTGACACACACACACACCCCACCCTGCCACACACACACACACACCCCACCCTGCCACACACACACACACCCCACCCTGCCACACACACACACACACGACCCTGCCACACACACACACACACGACCTTGCCACACACACACACACACACACGACCCTGCCACACACACACACACACACCACCCTGCCACACACACACACACCCCACCCTGCCACACACATACACACCCCACCCTGCCACACACACACACACACACCACCCTGCCACACACAGACACCCCACCCTGCCACACACAAACACACCCCACCCTGCCACACACACACACACACACCCCACCCTGCCACACACATACACACCCCACCCTGCCACACACACACACACACACACACGACCCTGCCACACACACACACACACACCACCCTGCCACACACACACACACCCCACCCTGCCACACACATACACACCCCACCCTGCCACACACATACACACCCCACCCTGCCACACACACACACACACACACCACCCTGCCACACACAGACACCCCACCCTGACACACACACACACCCCACCCTGCCCCACACACACACACCCCACCCTGCCCCACACACACACCCCACCCTGCCCCACACACACACACACCCCACCCTGCCCCACACACACACACACCCCACCCTGCCACACACACACACACACCCCACCCTGCCCCACACACACACACACCCCACCCTGCCACACACATACACACCCCACCCTGCCACACACACACCCCACCCTGCCACACACACACCCCACCCTGCCACACACACACACACCCCACCCTGACACACACACACACCCCACCCTGCCACACACACACACCCCACCCTGCCACACACACACACCCCACCCTGCCACACACACACACACACCCCACCCTGCCACACACACACACACCCCACCCTGACACACACACACACCCCACCCTGCCACACACACACACCCCACCCTGCCACACACACACACCCCACCCTGCCACACACACACACACACCCCACCCTGACACACACACACACCCCACCCTGACACACACACATACACACCCCACCCTGCCCCACACACACACACCCCACCCTGCCACACACACACACACCCCACCCTGCCACACACACACACCCCACCCTGCCACACACACACACACACACCCCACCCTGCCACACACACACACACTCCACCCTGACACACACACACACACACACCCCACCCTGCAACACACACACACACACCCCACCCTGCCACACACACACACACACTCCACCCTGACACACACACACACCCCACCCTGACACACACACACACCCCACCCTGACACACACACACACCCCACCCTACCACACACACACACACACACCCTGACACACACACACACACCCCACCCTGCCCCACACACACACCCCACCCTGCCCCACACACACACATACCCCACCCTGCCCCACACACACACCCCACCCTGCCCCACACACACACATACCCCACCCTGCAACACACACACACACCCCACCCCACACACCCCACACTGCCACACACACACACACACCCCACCCTGCCCCACACACATACCCCACCCTGACACACACACACACACCACCCTGACACACACACACACCCCACCCTGACACACACACACACCCCACCCTCCCACACACACACACACACCCCACCCTGCCCCACACACACACACCACCCTGCCGCACACACACACACACCCCACCCTGACACACACACACACACCCCACCCTCCCACACACACACACACACCCCACCCTCCCACACACACACCCCACCCTCCCACACACACACACACACCCCACCCTGCAACACACACACACACCCACCCTGCCACACACACACACACACCCCACCCTGCCACACACACACATACCCCACCCTGCCACACACACACACACCCCACCCTGCCACACACACACACACACACACCCCACCCCGCCGCACTCACACGTACCCCACCCCGCCACACACCCATGTACCCCGCCACACACCCATGTACCCCACCCCGCCACACACACACGTACCCCACCCCACTACACTCACACACACACACACACACACACCTCCAGCTGCAATTTAACGATAAGACTGAGATTCTGAATTAAAGACCAAGTTGCAGACGTATTCACTGTCACCGTGCTGGTGTAAGGCAGTGTTTCTCTGCACCCCCTCTCCCTGGCAGCGACACAGAATGTATAGAGTACCCTGAATTTCACATCGAGAGAGCCAGCTTTCAATCGGCAATAAATTTCAGGAGTCCAGCAGAGTTCAGGCACGTGGTAATTTATTTGCACATTCACTGTTATATTGCAGAGAGTGAGGCCAAAGACCATTCCGAATCTGGCCTGAACTGAAGGGCTCGGTTAGCCCCTTAAACTTTGTCTCAGATCGGAAGAAAAGTCAATGATGCTCTATAATTTTAAGTACAAGTAAATTGTCTTTCCTTGTAACTTTAGCAGAGCAAGACATCCTCTCCCCCTGTGTGAACTATTGGTTAATTCGTTCTGGGTTTTCCAACTGTAGCTGAGTGTTAAGTTAATTACTAATATAGAATGATGTACCAATGGCTGTGGTCTGAATGGGCCCTTCTGGTGAGTGAGACGCAACTTCTCCATGGTGACCAAGTCACCCTCGTCTGTCTCAATTATGATGTCTGTGTTTGATTATTCTTCTCGCCACTGTTCCTCCGACAAGATAAGGGATGTCTCTTATAATTAGTTCCTAAACCTTTCTAAAATGTTTAGTGATTTTTAAAAATATAAATATATATTACCTCTGCAAGATTTTTGGGCGGCACGGTGGCTCAGTGGTTAGCACTGCTGCCCCACAGCGCCAGGGACCCGGGTTCGATTCCCGCCTCAGGTAAGTGTCTGTGTGTGGAGTTTGCACGTTCTCCCCCGTGTCTGCGTGGGGTTTCCTCCGGGTGCTCCGGTTTCCTCCCACAGTCCAAAGATGTGCAGGTCAGGGTGGATTGGCCACGCTAAATTGCCCGTAGTGTTGGGTGAAGGGGGTAAACGTAGGGGAATGGGTCTGGGTGGGTTGCTCTTCGGAGGATCGGTGTCACTTGTTGGGCCGAAGGGCCTGTTTCCACACCGTAGGGAATCTAATCTATGATTATCTTGAGGAATTTTACTTAAAATCTACGCGTGGTATTATAACGGGTTCGAGAAATTTTAGGAGCGGCAACTAATTGGTGGAAGATGTTCTCATCCTTAGTATCGGCAAAGATGTCGCAGAGTCAAAAGGTGTGGGGGCGCTGGAAAAGCACGGCCGGTCAGGCAGCATCCGAGGAGCAGGAGAGTCGACGTTTGGAATCTGAGCTCTTCGCCGGGAAACCGGGAGTCTCCTGCTCCTCGGACGCTGATTGCTTTTCCAGCGCCCCCACACCTTTTGAGTCTTGACTCTCCAGCGGCTGCACGTTCTCACTTTCTCTCAGAGAATGTAGCGCATGCAATCTTGCCGAGTGAACAGGCCGCCATTGTTGCACGGTGCTGAAGCAAGCGTTTCCCCAGCGCTGTCCAAGCACGCCCCACGCATCCTCTTGGGGCACTCATTGGCCACGTGTTGGGGGCAGCCCTGACACATAATGTTGGAAGGACTCAATAACTTAAAGAGTGCTAATATCTCGGAGAATTGGGATCACAGGGAAATGAGGTGAGGGAGGAATTTGAAAACAAGGATGAGAACTTTTACGTTAGAATATTGCTCAAGCAGGAGCCAGTGTAGATCAGTGGGCAGATGGGGTGGGGGTTGGAATTGTTGCCCATTGATACCAAGTTGCCCTGGAGAAGCTGGGGGTGAGCTGTCTCCATGGACATGTGCTGTCGGGAAACCTGGAATGCTGGCAGGATCTTGGGAGAGGTGGTGTCAGAGAGCACTGTCAGAGGTTGGTATGAACTTCCACCGAGGACAGGTCGCCTTCATTCGAGACTGGGGGGGGGGGGCAACCCCACCTGGCAGCGCAGTCTCTCTCAAACCACAGCCCTCGGCATCTCCTTCACGCTCCACCCCCCCCTCCTCCAGCACAGTCTCCCTCGCCCCCCCCCACCCCCCCCCCCCTCCTCCAGCACAGTCTCCCTCGCCCCCCCCACCCCCCACCCCTCCTCCAGCACAGTCTCCCTCGCCCCCCCCACCCCCCCCCCCCCTCCTCCAGCACAGTCTCCCTCGCCCCCCCCACCCCCCCCCCCCCTCCTCCAGCACAGTCTCCCTCGCCCCCCCACCCCCCCCCCTCCTCGGGCACAGTCTCCCTCGACCCCCTCCTCGTCCTCCGGCACAGTCTCCCTTGACCCCCCCCTCCTCGGGCACAGTCTCCCTCGACCCCCTCCTCGTCCTCCGGCACAGTCTCCCTTGACCCCCCCCTCCTCGGGCACAGTCTCCCTCGACCCCCTCCTCCTCGGGCACAGTCTCCCTTGACCCCCTCCTCCTCGGGCACAGTCTCCCTCGGCACCCCCCCCCCCTCCTCCTCGTGCACAGTCTCCCTCGACCCCATCCTTGGGCCCAGTCTCCCTCGACCCCCCCCTTCTCCTCGGGCACAGTCTCCCACGACCCCCCACCCCCCCTCCTCGTGCACAGTCTCCCTCGACCCCATCCTTGGGCCCAGTCTCCCTCGACCCCCCCCTTCTCCTCGGGCACAGTCTCCCTCGACCCCCTCCTCCTCCTCGGGTACAGTCTCCCTCGACCCCCCTCCTCCTCCTCCTCGGGCACAGTCTGCCTCGACCCCCCTCCTCCTCCTCGGGCACAGTCTCCCTCGATCCCCCACCCCCCCTCCTCGGGCACAGTCTCCCTCGACCCCCCACCCCCCCTCCTCGGGCACAGTCTCCCTCGACCCCCTCCTCCTCCTCGGGTACAGTCTCCTTCGACCCCCTCCTCGGGCACAGTCTCCCTCGACCCCCCTCCTCCTCCTCCTCGGGCACAGTCTCCCTCGACCCCCCTCCTCCTCCTCCTCGGGCACAGTCTCCCTCAACCCCCTCCTCGGGCACAGTCTCCCTCGACCCCCCTCCTCCTCCTCCTCGGGCACAGTCTCCCTCAACCCCCTCCTCGGGCACAGTCTCCCTCGACCCCCTCCTCGGGCACAGTCTCCCTCGACCCCCCTCCTCCTCCTCAGGCACAGTCTCCCTCGACCCCCTCCTCGGGCACAGTCTCCCTCGACCCCCCACCCCCCCCCCCCCTCCTCGGGCACAGTCTCCCTCGACCCCCTCCTCCTCGGGCACAGTCTGCCTCGACCCCCTCCTCGGGCACAGTCTCCCTCGACCCCCTCCTCGGGCACAGTCTCCCTCGACCCCCCTCCTCCTCCTCAGGCACAGTCTCCCTCGACCCCCTCCTCGGGCACAGTCTCCCTTGACCCCCTCCTCCTCGGGCACAGTCTCCCTCGACTCCCCCCCCGGGCACAGTCTCCCTCGGCACCCCCCCACTCCTCCTCGTGCACAGTCTCCCTCGACCCCCTCCTCCTCCTCGGGTACAGTCTCCCTTGACCCCCTCCTCGGGCACAGTCTCCCTCGACCCCCCTCCTCCTCCTCGGGCACAGTCTGCCTCGACCCCCTCCTCGGGCACAGTCTCCCTCGACCCCCTCCTCGGGCACAGTCTCCCTCGGCCCCCCTCCTCCTCCTCAGGCACAGTCTCCCTCGACCCCCTCCTCGGGCACAGTCTCCCTCGACACGCCCAACCCCCTCCCTGCTCCAATTTCCCTCAAACCCCGCTCTCTACCCCCCACCCACTCAACCTCACCCCCATTGGCACAGTTCCTCTCAACCCTTCTGCCCCCCCCCCCCTCCTCTGCCGCACCATCCATTTTAAAACCCAGTTTGGTCTGAGGAACGATAGCATCGTCTCGGGAACCGAGGCACGAGATTGGTTTAAAAGTTGCAGACAGGAAACAAACATGAGGCCGGCCTCGCCATGTCTGACTTCCACCACCCCCCCCACCCCCCCACCCCCCCGCTCCCCCTTCCCCACCCCTCCCTGCCTTGCCCACCCCTCCCTGCCTTGCCCACCACTGATCCGAGTCACCCTTCACTCCTGCCTCACGACAAAAACACCTCACACTTTTTAAAGGATCAGTTCGTATTTCATTCTGAGGAAACATCCACTGGGTTCGTTCACAGGTTTCCATTCGCTCATCTGTCGAGACGTCCAAGGGTCACCATCGCTCACTGGCCATCCCCCAGCCTCCCCCTTGGCGAGTAAGTAGGCCTTGGATGGTCCGGAGAGAGAGACAAAATGGCGCTCTGAGCATGGAGACGCTGCACCCTGCAGCTAGAGCTGTCCAGGAGCCTGCCCCTATGAGGCGCGCTTCTCCTTCCAGTAATACTTGCGCATTTCTTCCCAGAAGAAGAGGCTGAGGATGGTGTGCGGGCCTAGTCGGAAGTAGGAGGCCCCAGTGCCCTTGTACAGGCCGTACAGACCCTCTTTCCTTACGGTGCTTGCAAAGCAGTCCAGGTACCCTCTGTAGATCACACCCTGCAACAAGATCACAGCCAGAGTGATGGATGAGAACAGCCCGAGGTGACCCAATACAGGAGAACAACAGAATTGGCAGTAGGCCATTCTACTCTTGAAGCCTCCACCATTAGATAAGAACATCGGCCATCTGATTGTGACCTCGATGGCACTCCCCTTTGACCCCCTCCGTTAACACGCCGCCTAATTCCGCCATGAATATATTCACTCACCCAGGCTACGCTGCTCTTGGGAAGAGAGTTCCATACATTCATGGCCCTCAGTGGAAACATTTCCCCTCACCTACTTGTTTTTTTCTTCTCTCTCTCTGTCCCCCTCCCCGTCCCCCCTCTCCCTCTCCCTCTCCCCCCTCCCTCTCTTTCTCCCACCTCTCTCTGTCTCCACCCCCCCTCCCCCCCTTTCTCACTCTCTCCCCCTCTCTCACCCCCCTCCCTCACTCTCTCCCCCCCTCCACCCCCCTCCCTCTCTCTCTCCCCCCCTCCACCCCCCTCCCCCTCTCTCTCCCCCCCTCCCCCCTCTCTCTCCCCCCCTCCCTCTCTCTCCCCCCCCTCTCTCCCTCCCTCTCCCCCCCCTCTCTCCCTCCCTTCCCACCTCTCTCCCTCCCTTCCCCCTCTCTCTCCGCCCCTCCCCCCTCTCTCTCCCCCCCTCCCCCCTCTCTCTCCCCCCCTCCCCCCTCTCTCTCCCCCCCTCCCCCCTCTCTCTCCCCCCTCCCCCCTCTCTCTCCGCCCCTCCCCCCTCTCTCTCCCCCCCTCCCCCCTCACTCTCCCCCCCTCCCCCCTCTCTCTCCCCCCCTCCCCCCCTCCCCCCACACTCACCCCCCCCCCACACCCCCCCACCCCCCACACACTCCCCCCCCCCCCCCTCTCCTCCCACCCTCCCCCCACTCTCACCCACCCTCCCCTCTCACTCACCCTCCCTCCCTCCCCCCTCCACCCCTCCCCCCCTCCCCCCCTCTCTCTCTCACCCTCCCTCCCCTCACTCTCTCCCTCCCCCCCTCCCCCCCTCACTCCCTCCCCCCACACTCCCTCCCCCCTCTCTCCCTCCCCCCCTCTCTCTCTCCCTCCCCCCCTCCCCCCTCCCCCCCTCTCTCTCCCTCCCCCCCTCCCCCTCCCCCCCTCTCTCCCTCCCTCCCACCCCTCTCTCTCTCCCTCCCTCCCCACTCTCTCTCCCTCCCTCCCCTCTCTCTCTCCCTCCGCCCCTCCACCCCTCCCCCCCTCTCCCCCCCCCCTCCACCCCTCCCCCCCTCTCTCCCTCCCCCCTCCCCCCTCTCTCCCTCCCCCCTCCCCCCTCTCTCCCTCCCCCCCTCCCCCCCTCTCTCCCTCCCCCCTCACTCCCTCCCTCCCCCCCTCTCTCCCTCCCCCCCTCTCTCCCTCCCCCCCCTCCCCCCTCTCTCCCTCCCCCCCTCCCCCCCTCCCCCCCTCCCCCCCTCTCTCCCTCCCCCCCTCTCTCCCTCCCCCCTCTCTCTCCCTCCCTCCCCCCCCTCACTCACACTCCCTCCCCCCTCCCTCTCTCTCCCTCCCCCCCTCTCTCCCTCCCTCCCCCCCTCTCTCTCTCTCCCTCCCCCCCTCCCCCCCTTTCTCCCTCCCCCCCTCCCCCCCTCTCCCCTCCCCCCCTCCCCCCCTTCCCCCCCTCTCTCTCTCTCCCTCCCCCCATCCCCCCTCTCTCCTTCCCCCCCTCTCTCTCCCTCCCCCCTCCCACCTTCCCCCCCTCTCTCCCTCCCCCCTCTCTCTCCCTCCCTCCCCCCCCTCTCTCTCCCTCCCCCCCTCCCCCCCTCTCTCCCTCCCTCCCCCCCCCTCTCTCTCTCTCTCCCTCCCCCCCTCCCCCCCTCTCTCCCTCCCTCCCCCCCTCTCTCTCTCTCCCTCCCCCCCTCCCCCCCTCTCTCTCTCTCCCTCCCCCCCTCCCCCCCCTCTCTCCCTCCCCCCCTCCCCCCCCCTCTCTCCCTCCCCCCCTCCCCCCCTCTCTCTCTCTCCCTCCCCCCATCCCCCCCTCTCTCCTTCCCCCCCTCTCTCTCCGTCCCCCCTCCCTCCTTCCCCCCCTCTCTCTCCCTCCCCCCCATCTCCCCCCCTTCCCCCCCTTCCCCCCCTCTCTCCATCCCTTCCCCCCCCCTCCCTTCCCCCCCCTCCTTCCCCCCCTCTCCCTTCCCCCGCTCTCCCTTCCCCCCCTCTCCTCCCCCCCCTCTCCCTCCCCCCCTCTCTCCATCCCTTCCCCCCCCTCTCCCTTCCCCCCCCTCTCCCTCTCCCTTCCCCCCCTCTCCCCTCTCCCTTCCCCCCCCCTCTCCCTCTCCCTTCCCCCCCCTCTCCCTCTTCTCCCTTCCCCCCCCTCTCCCTTCCCCCCCCACACCCTCTCCCTTCCCCCCCCTCTCCCTCTCCCTTCCCCCCTCTCCCTCTTCTCCCTCCCCCCCCCTCCCTTCCCCCCCTCTCTCTCTCTCTCCCTTCCCCCCCCTCTCTCTCTCCCTCCCCCCCCTCTCCCTCTCCCTCCCCCCCCTCTCCCTCTCCCTCCCCCCCCTCTCCCTCTCCCTCCCCCCCCTCTCCCTCCCCCCCTCTCTCTCCTCTCCCTTCCCCCCCCCTCTCTCTCTCCTTCCCCCCCCTCTCCCTTCCCCCCCCTCCCCCCCTCTCCCTCCCCCCCTCTCCCTCCCCCCCCTCCCCCCCCTCTCCCTCCCCCCCTCTCCCTCCCCCCCTCTCCCTCCCCCCCCTCTCCCTTCCCCCCCCTCTCCCTTCCCCCCCCTCTCCCTTCCCCCCCTCCCTTCCCCCCCCCTCCCTTCCCCCCCCTCCCTTCCCCCCCCTCTCCCTTCCCCCCCCTCTCCCTTCCCCCCCCTCTCCCTTCCCCCCCCTCTCTCTCTCCCTTCCCCCCCTCTCCCTTCCCCCCCCTCTCCCTTCCCCCCCCCTCCCTTCCTCTCCCCCCTCTCCCCTTCTCTCCCCTTCTCTCCCCCCTCTCCCCCCTCTCCCCTTCTCTCCCCCCTCTCCCCCCTCTCCCCTTCTCTCCCCCCTCTCCCCTTCTCTCCCCCCTCTCCCCTTCTCTCCCCCCTCTCCCCTTCTCTCCCCCCTCTCCCCCCTCTCCCCTTCTCTCCCCCCTCTCCCCTTCTCTCCCCCCTCTCCCCTTCTCTCCCCCCTCTCCCCTTCTCTCCCCCCTCTCCCCCCTCTCCCCCCTCTCCCCTTCTCTCCCCTTCTCTCCCCTTCTCTCCCCCCTCTCCCCCCTCTCCCCCCCTCTCCCCTTCTCTCCCCCTCTCCCCCCCTCTCCCCCCCTCTCCCCCCCTCTCCCCCCCTCTCCCCTTCTCTCCCCTTCTCTCCCCCCTCCTCTCTCTCTCTCTCTCCCCTCTCTCTTTCTCTCCCCCCTCCTCTCTCTCTCCCCTCTCTCTTTCTCTCCCCCCTCCTCTCTCTCTCCCCTCTCCTCTCTCTCTCCCCTCTCCTCTCTCTCTCCCCTCTCTCTTTCTCTCCCCCCTCCTCTCTCTCTTTCTCTCCCCCCTCCTCTCTCTCTTTCTCTCCCCCCTCCTCTCTCTCTTTCTCTCCCCCCTCCTCTCTCTCTCCCCCCTCCTCTCTCTCTCCCCCCTCCTCTCTCTCTCCCCCCCCTCTCTTTCTCTCCCCCCCCTCTCTTTCTCTCCCCCCCCTCTCTCTCTCCCCCCTCCTCTCTCTCTCCCCCCCTTCTCTTTCTCTCCCCCCCCTCTCTCTTTCTCTCCCCCCCTCCTCTCTCTCCCCCCCTCCTCTCTCTCTTTCTCTCCCCCCCTCCTCTCTCTCTCTCTCTCTCTCTCCCCCTCCCTCACACACACACACACACACACACACACACACAAGAATTCTCTCGTGCACACAATTCCAGGGAGGTGCTGGCCTATCACAGGACTTCTAATCCAGAAACCCACCAAATGTTCTGGGGACCTGGGTTGGAATCTATCGCACCAAATTTGAATTCAAAAGAAAAAACCTGGAATTAAGGGGCTACTGATGACAGAAATTGTCGGAAATACACATCTGGCTCATTCATACCCTTCAGGGAAGGAGGACTGCTGTCCTTTACTGGATCTGGATTACACGTGACTCCAGACCCATGGCAACGCGGTTAACATTCAATTGGGGTCCGGAGGCGATGTCGAATTCACTTGTATCAGTCACGATGAAATCTCATGAAATGAAACCGGACAATACCCTGGGCGTTGACCTAGGTACCAGAAATGCCAACAACACTAAGAGCCCTGTTAACTCAGCTCCACGTTAACATCTGGGGGAAGAGTGCCAAAGCTGGGAGAGCTGTCTCACAGCCGAGGTAAAAACAATGACTGCAGATGCTGGAAACCAGATTGTGGATTAGTGGTGCTGGAAGAGCACAGCAGTTCAGGCAGCATCCAGGGAGCAGCAAAAATCGACATTTCGGGCAAAAGCCCTTCATCAGGAATAAAGGCAGTGAGCCTGAAGGGTGGAGAGATAAGCTAGAGGAGGGTGGGGGGTGGAGAGAAAGTAGCATAGAGTCAAGCAACAATCTCTAAGAAATGATACCATGAAAATGTCTCAGACACCACTGTCACCATCGGTGGATATCTCCTGTCCCACGGGCAGGACAGACCCAGCAGAGGGTGGGGGTGGGGGGTGGGGGGGTGGCGGGGTGGCAGCCCAGTGGTGTACAGGCAGAGGGGAGGCCTGAGGAGCCCTCTACATTGACTCTGGACCCCATGAAGCCTCATGGCTTTGGGGTAAGGAAACCTCTTGCTGATGAATCGGTACTCCTCCATATGGAACAACACAGGGGGGGGGGGTGCAAGGGTGCAAAACCTACTCTGGGCAGATATTTCACTGTCTGCTATCAAGAGGGGCTTAGCAGCAATGGGGCAGCACGGTGGCACAGTGGTTAGCACTGCTGCCTCACAGCACCAGGGACCTGGGTTCGATTCCAGCCTTGGGCAACCGTCTGCGTGGAGTTGGCACATTCTCCCCGTGTCTGCGTGGGTTTCCTCCGGGTGCTCCAGTTTCCTCCCACACTCCAAAGATGTGCAGGTTAGGGTGGATTGATCACACTAAATTTCCCGTAGTGTTCGGGGCTGTGTAGATGAAGACTAAGTGTACAGTAATAGGTTCAGGGAATGGGTCTGGGTGGGTTACTCTTCGGAGGGTCAGTGTGGACTGGTTGGGCCGAAGGACCTGTTTCCACACTGTAGGGAGTCTAATTCTAATTCAACACGACCGAGTGAGCTGGTCAGGTCCTCGAGAATCACTATGCTCTGCTTCTTTTGTCATTCCCGTAACTTCAGCAGTTGCAGAGATAGAAGGTACTTAGGTCTGTCCTCCCAATCGGACTGCTTCTAAAACCCTCCAAACAAACACTTGTTTTATTTACCTATTCCTGAAAAGATTCCAGGGTCTTGGCTTAGTGTGGTTAGCACTGCTGCCTCACGGGACCCGGGTTCGATTCCAGCCTTGGGCGACTATCTGTGTGGAGTTTGAACATTCTCCCCGTGTCTGCGTGGGTTTCCTCCGGGTGCTCCGGTTTCCTCCCACAGTCCAAAGATGTGCAGGTTAGGGTGGATTGGCCAAGCTGATTTACCCACGCTGATTTACCCCATGGAGTTAGATCCATTAGTCAGGGGTAAATATAGGGGAATGGGTCTGGGTGGGTCGCTCTTTGGAGGGTCGGTGTGGACTTGTTGGGCCGAAGGGCCTGTTTCCACACCGTAGGGAATCTAATCTGATCTTTAAAAGAAAAGTCTGCGGCAGATGGTGAGCAATCAAGAAGAGGGAAAATCCCACTTGACCTCATCCTGACCATCTGTCCAAAACAGTATCGGGAAGAATGGGCACTGCAGAGTCCTTGTGCTCACCAAGTCCCACCTTGACATTGAGAATCCCTTTCATCATGTCAAATTTGGAACAGATCTAGCAACTTAAGGCTGGTACCAACATGCTGGAAGAAACCACTGGCTATTAGCTGAGCTAGACCAGCCATAACTTGGCCAAAAAACACAGGGTGGAAGCTAACATTCCTGCAGCAAGTCACTCCCCTCCTAAACCCCCAAAGTCTGGCCACCATCTACAAGGTACAAGTCAGGAGTATGAGAGAATACTCCCCACTTGCCTGGTTGAGTGCACCATACGGTGGCTACGTGGTTAGCACTGCTGCCTCACGGTCCCAGGTTCGATTCCAACCTCGGGTGACTGTCTGTGTGGAGTTTGCACATTCTCCCCCGTGTCGGTGTGGGTTTCCTCCCACAGTCCAAAGATGTGTAGGTTAGGGTGGATTGGACATGTTAAATTGTCCGTAGTGTTAGGTACATTAGTCAGGGGGAAATGGGTCCAGGTGGGTTATTGTTCGGAGGGTCGGTGTGGACTGGTTGGGCTGAAGGGCCTGTTTCCACACTGTTGGGAATCTAATCTAAACACTCAAGAAGCTCGACACCATCCGGGACAAAGCAGCCCCCGCTTGATTGGCACCACATCCACAAACATCCACTTCCTCCCCCACCGACGCTCAGTAGCAGCAGTGTGTCCCATCTACAAGAGGCACAGCAGAGATTCACTCAGTAGCAGCAGTGTGTCCCATCTACAAGAGGCACAGCAGAGATTCACCAAACATCCTCAGAACATGACCACATCCATCTAGAAGGACCAGGGCATCAGATACATAGGAACACCACCACCTTCAAGTTCCCCTCGGAACTATATCGCTGTTCCTTCAATGTTGCTGGGTCAAAGTCCTGGAACTCCCTCCCTCAGGGACAGGCGGGTCTATCTCTAGCTCACGGACTGTAGCGGTTCATGAGGCAGCTCAGCCCAACGTCTCAAGGGGCAACTGGGGACGGGCAACACATACTGGGCCCAGACAGCAACTCCTGAATCCCATGAGTAATTTTAAAAAAAGGAACACTTCCAAAGACAGTCAGACAAAACTCTGTCTGTCTGTCTGTCTGTCTGTCTGTCTCTCTCTCTCTCTCACTCACTCTCACACACACACACAAAACGCCCTCCAAAGACATCTCTCATGAACGTGCGCATGCACACACACACACAAATCCCACCCCATAAAGGCAGTCACACCCAATCCCAGTCTCACACACACACACAAATCCCACCCCATAAAGGCAGTCACACCCAATCCCAGTCTCACACACACACACAAATCCCACCCCATAAAGGCAGTCACACCCAATCCCAGTCTCACATACACACACAAATCCCACCCCATAAAGACAGTCCCACCCAATCCCAGTCTCACATACACACACAAATCCCACCCCATAAAGACAGTCACACCCAATCCCAGTCTCTCTCACACACACACACACACACACACACACAAATCCCACCCCATAAAGACAGTCACACCCAATCCCAGTCTCACACACACACACAAATCCCACCCCATAAAGACAGTCACACCCAATCCCAGTCTCACATACACACACAAATCCCACCCCATAAAGACAGTCACACCCAATCCCAGTCTCTCTCACACACACACACACACACACACACAAATCCCACCCCATAAAGACAGTCACACCCAATCCCAGTCTCTCACACACACAATTCCCACCCCATAAAGGCAGTCACACCCAATCCCAGTCTCTCACACACACAATTCCCACCCCATAAAGACAGTCACACCCAATCCCAGTCTCTCACACACACAATTCCCACCCCATAAAGACAGTCACACCCAATCCCAGTCTCTCTCACACACACACACGAAATCCCTTGTAGATTCAATAATGTACACACACCGTCACCCATCTGCACACACGTGGGTTTGGTCATGACCGTACCTTCCCTTTCTGGTCCACTGGTTGGTTGTAGAGTCTGGTACTGATTACATCGAAGGGTGTCATGGCAAGGACAACGAAGATGCTGCTGACCATCCCCGCTGTCAGTGATACCAGCCAGCTTCCTGGCTGAAAGACCTGCGAGAGAACAGAGGAACCATCGCTGAAGGCTGCTCACTCTTAGCACTAGGGACACGGCCCGGCCCTGCAGTTTGCAGCCTGTGCACTTTACTGGGCATGAACCTCACCAACAACCTGCTTTTACACAGCGCCTCCAACACAGCTTGAATGAGGTGAGAAAAGGGGGATCCTGTCAACCTGCCTGCTTTCAACTTAATCAGTTAACAGTTCCTGCCACATCTCCCTGCCAACTCCAGTCGGAATCCTCTGGTCAGGCTGTTATAAATCGCTGCTCCCTTTCTGAGCATGATTTCTGCGTGTTTTCGATAAGACGTAGCTCGGTGGGATTGAGCCGGATGTAAAGAGTCCTCGTGGTGGTTTCGACAAGTTGAGTGAGTGGGCAAAAACATGGCAGATAACGTAAAACAACAAGAAGCTCTCCCTCGGTCTCGACAAAATAAAAGAACCAATCATTGACTTCAAGAGGAAAGGAGGAGGCCATGCCCCAGGTGCGGGGCTGGAGAGGGTCAATAGCGTCAAGTTTCTAGGAATGACGATAACTGACCGTCTCTTCTGGATTTCCCATGTGGATGCGATGGTCAAGCAGGTATAACAGCACCTCCTCCTTCCCCCGGGAGCTCAGGAAATCTGGCATGTCCAGAAGGACTCCCACCGACCTTTGACACAGCTGCATAAAGGCCTAGTCCCACCAACTGCTCTGCCCAGGGCTGTAAGAAACTACAAAAGGTGGTGTGCAGACCGCGACCATCAGGGAAGCCAGCTCCCATCCATCCTGCTTTCGCGGGAAGGCTGCTAACGTCAATCAAGGACACCCCCCCCCTCCCTCCGTCCCACCCCAGTAACACCCTCGTCCAACCTCTTCCGTCAGCCAGAAGATTCGGAAGCTTGAACACTGGCACCAACAGCTCCAAGAACAGCTGTTATTAGACTGCTGAATGCACCTCTCTAACTTCAAACAACGTTGGTCTTGCTTTGTGTACCGGCTGTGCAGTGTAAGCTGTCGACCTCGCTCTGTCCCGGCACCCTACGGATCTGTATGTCCTCGCTCGCAAACAAAGCTTTTCACTCTTTTTAGGTACAAGTGATAATTAAGCAAATCAGTCAGTCAGGAAGTCTGAAGTTGTCCACTTTCGTTGGGAAGCCAAGATGGCAAGGCCTTTATTTAACTGGTGTGACATTGAGAATTGGTGATGTACAGAGGGACTTGGCTGTTCTTGTACACCAGTCCCTGAAAGCAAGCACACAAGTACACCAAGCAGTTCGGAAGGCAAATGCTGCCCTTCACAGTGAGAGGATTGGAGTACAGTCCAGCCTTACTGCAGCTGTGCAGGGCCTTGGTGAGGACTGTGTGCAGTTTCAGACTCCTGATCGAGGTAAAAATATACTTGTCACATAGGGAGTGCACCTGGGGATGACAGGTTTATTGTAGTAGGAGGACAGATTGACTGGGTTTGACTGGGACTGTATTTACTGGAGTTCAGTCGAACAGGAGGGAAGTGTACCAAATTCCAACAGACTGGATGCAGGGATGACGGATCTCTGCTTGACAGGGTCTAAGAACAAGGGGTCACAGTCGAAGGATATATAGTAGGCATTTTGGGACTGCGATGAGGAGAATTCACTAAGATGGAATTAGTGAATTAGTGAATGGAATTAGTGAATTCCATTAGTGAAGATGGAAGGCTGGGCTGGCCATGTCATTGAATATATTTCACAAAACAAAAAATCAACAATTTCTCGAGGCTAAAGGTGGGAAGGAGAGTGTTATGACGGGGAGGTCAGACCCCTCGGTTCATTAAAACCATGGTTTGGAGATGCCGGTGTTGGACTGGGGTGGACAAAGTTAAAAATCACACGACACCAGGTTATAGTCCAACAGGTTTAATTGGAAGCACTCGCTTTCGGAGCACTGATGAACCACCCGATGAAGGAGTGTCGCTCTGAAAGCTAGTGCTTCCAAACAAACCTGTTGGACTATCACCTAGTATCGTGTGATTTTTAACTTAATTAAAACCAAGCACCTATAAAAACTCGCCTCGCCTCATAATTTGTTAAAATGTATGAGTGACAGAGATTTTCTAATTTTCATTATTTAAAGAAAAACAACAATTCATTTTTCTAACTCTAATACTGAACACTAAACCAAAACTATTCACAAATTCCAGCCCCCTTTTTCTTAACAATGTACTATCTGACCCCCCCCACTCTATAAAAACGTTGCTCCAATAACACAATTAAACATTACACTAAGTTAATCTCAGGTTTACACCGTCTCTGTCTCCTCTGCTGTCTTCAATCTTCCACCTGATAATCTCCCTGGGTTGTCATCTTACTCTTTAACTGCTTTTGATACAGAGTGCCTTTTAATTTCTTTGAGAGTAAGATATTAGATGGGCTGTTAGCCCTCCAGCTCTACGGCAATTGCTCTGCTGTTCAGTGATAGTTGCCCTCTGACCAAACTTTCAAAATGGCCTGCTTTTATACCCTCCAGCATCGTTCCCTGTCATTGGTCCGATGTTGGCAAAACAATAAATTCAAACTCGATTGGGTTTTAGTAAACTGGGCATAATTTAAAATAAGTGGTTAAATTCAAATTGTCGTCAAAACGGCAACCAAAACTCAGGTATCCCTTTAACAGCCAACTATCTATTTGGGAACAGCCCCCATCTCCCAGCCTCTCCAGCTGAGCCTGCACCTTAAACTTACTTCAATATTCAGAAAACGCTCTCTATTTTAAAGTGAACATACACCCACTTGACTTTGTAACAGAGAGTTCGGCGGGGCGGGGGGGGGTGTGGTATTGAGACAGAGGATCTGCCATGATCATGTTTCGGGGTGGAGCGGGCTGAACGTTCAGTGATGATGAGTTCAGGACAAACGGTTTCCAGTTCATGTCTCTTTATTAGCAAAGAGCCAGTCCCCAATGAAAAGATGGCATTCAGCCCAAAGAGGGAGATAATTGGGACAGACAACCACCAGTTTGGTCAAATTTTAAGGCGTCCATCCCTCCACCCGTGTTGGGCAAGTCCACTGTTGAACCACAATTACAAGCAGTTTGATGTGACCAATGAACATGTCGGATCCCAGAATGGAATCTGGCATGATAGTTTTATTCTTAAAACACGACAATCTTTCACTGAAACATAGGGGCACAAGGATCTGATTTGAACAAAAAAGACAGAAATTGGTGACACAAAAGAAACAAATATAAAATAATCCAAACCATGCTTCTTAAATCTTTTTGAAAGATCCCTTAGCACGGCAAAACGTAATCCCATCGACTCCCCAACACCTTCACTCAAAAACCAGAGAGATTTCTTTTCCCAAATCAAATCTGTAGATTGACTGAACTGCTTCGAGGTAAAAACAATGGCTGCAGACGCTGGAAACCAGATTCTGGATTAGAGTGGTGCTGGAAAAGCACAGCAGTTCAGGCAGCATCCGAGGAGCAGGAAAATCGACGTTCCGGGCAAAAGCCCTTCATCAGGAACTGCTTCTCCTCTGTTTTTAAAAAGGCTTTTCATGGGATCTGAGCATCACTGGCTGGGGCCAACATTTATCGCCCAACCTGTAAGTTTTAAAAATTTGTTCACAGTATTTATTGCCCAGCCCAGGGGGGCAAGTAAAGAGTCAACCACATGGTGTGAAGGTCTCACGTAGGCCAGACCAGGTAAGGATAGCAGTTTCTTTCCCGAAAGGACACCCAGATAGGTTTTTCCCACAGTCCACACTGGATTCATGGTCATCATTGGGCTCTTAATCCGAGAGTTTTGAAAAGTGAATTCAAATTCCACGGCCGGATTTATAACTGGGTCCCCCAGGACATTACCTGGGTCTAGGAAGCCAGTGATAATTCCACCTCTTGAAAAGGTGCTGCTTTCTTGAATTGTTGCAGTCCATGCGTCAGAGGTACACCCCAACATGCCAGGAGGGAGGGGGTTCCAGGATTTTGACCCAGTGACACTAAAGGGACAGTGGTATCCTTCCAAGTCAGGGTGGTGAGTGGTTCGGAGGGGAATTTGGTGGTGCTCCCAATCCAACTGCTGCCCATGGTCTGTCTGTGGTCACTGAGTTTGCCAATGTCATTTTATGCCGTTTAATTGATGATCCGTCCAATTCTTTTGTGAGACTTTTTAGCTGTTTGATGCAACGGAGTCGCTCTCTTGGCCATTTTGGAGAGCAGTCAGACTTTAAAAGAACTACATGCTTAGGGGGCAGCACAGTGGCTCAGTGGTTAGCCCTGCTGCCTCACGGTCCCAGGTTCGATTCCAGCCTCGGGCGACTGTCTGTGTGGAGTTTGCACATTCTCCCCGTGTCTGCGTGGGTTTCCTCCGGGTGCTCCGGTTTCCCCCCACAGTCCAGGTTGGGTGAATTGGCCGTGCTAAATTGCCCATAGTACCTATCGCATTCCCAACGCCCCTCCCCCAAGTCCCTCCTCCCTACCTTTTATCTTAGTTTGCTTGGCACACCTTCCTCATTCCTGCAGAAGGGCTTATGCCCGAAACAGCGATTCTCCTTGGATGCTGCCTGACCTGCTGCGCTTTTCCAGCAACACATTTTTAAGCATAGTACCAGGTGCATTAGTTAGGGGAATAGGTCTGGGTGGGTTGCTCTTCAGAGGGTGGGTGTGGACTTGTTGGGCTGAAGGGCCTGTTTCCACACTGTAGGGAATCCAATCTAATCTAATCTACATCAATATATATATATATAAACCACACAAATTCCATCACATTATACTGACCTGTAGGTCATTGGTAAACTGTTTCACGGTGGAGAATGTGGAGAGCTGGGAGGAAGAGCCAACTATCACCCTGGGCACCGCTGAGCTTGACCCGCGCCACAGTCCAGTGACACCGTGCTGGCGGTAAATGGTCATCAGCGCGTGGAGCATCCCCTGGGGAGAAACATTTTGCAGCATCACCTCATAACACACAGTATTGTGAACATACCAGCCCATTCAGCTTCCCTGCTGTCTCAGTTTGGTGCCACAATCGAGGTATAAATATGAAGGACACAGAATCTGTAAATACCTGCCTGTCACGGCATCACTTAGTTGAGTTCGATGTCACGGTGGACTATCGGTCTTTCACAACTCTGCCATCACTTTGCAGAGGGGCTACTCAAATGATGTGCCTTAGTGGACGGCTAAGAAAGGAATTTCCTGGGATAGTGACCAAGCATTTGTTGACCTATCCCACTGTGATCTTTTATCTGATGAAAATTTTGAGGAGGTTTTCCATTGTTTGCTTTTACTCTGTACCTAACCCCACGCCGTTCCCTCTCCTGGGAGTGCTTGATGGGAGACAGTGTTGAGGGACATTTGCTTCTGTAAGTAACCCCAAACTATCCACGTCTGGAATTCCACACGTGTGCTTGCCACACTGCATGCTTTGTCAGAGATCGAGGCTGCAATGGGTCATGGGTCAGTTAAAGGCCTTCTCCCTGGGTCGCTGACCACAGACCAGTCAATTGTCGGACTCTTGACTGACCAAACCAGGGATAAGTCGGAGCAAGTGATTCAATTGGGTCAGCCCAAAGGAAGGACTGGAGATCCTGGAATTGTTCTCATCAGAGTACAGAAGGGTTTTGGGAGAGTTAATCGAGGCATTCAAAATCACGAGGGGTCCGTTGACGGTTTCTCCTGGCTGACTCTGTCAGTGGAGGGGACACAGACTTGAAGAGAATTGGTGAAAGGACTGCCGGCTGGCGAGAGATGGGGAGAATATCTTCAACAAATGGTTGCAATTCGCAACAGGAAGCAGGTTTTAGATTTTTAGATGCAACAGGAAATTTCAAAAGAGGGGGAAAAGAATCGAAGGAATAGTCAAACCCTTAAGGAGAGAGTGGGACGAACTGGAGGGCTGGCACAATACGATGGGCCGAACGGACTCCCTCTGTGTGTTGGCGAAAATCTCCAGGGCCAGGGATCTCACTGAAGGGCCTCAGTCTTGGTTGAGGGAGGATTGTGGGGGGGGGGGGGGGGGGAGGGAGGGGGGGTGCTCCCAGAAACTGCACACAAACAACAGGGGCAATACTTGGACCACAATGCCCTGGGTGCTTTGCTTCAGTCGTGTGGGGAGCAAGGGTCGTGGACTTTGGCAAAGCGAAGGCAGATTTAAAATGGAGCTGAGGAGAACCTCTTTCTCTCAGAGGGGCATGGATCTGCAGAATCCACTTCCCCAGAACGCAGTGATTAGATTTGAGAAAGAGGTGGAAAGATTTTTACTGAGTCATGGGTTAAAGGGTGGGAACACGTGACTGAAGTTGAGTCTGGGAATGAGATTAGCCGAAATTATATATTCCTGATGAAGGGCTCTTGCCCGAAACGTCGATTTCGCTGCTCGTTGGATGCTGCCTGAACTGCTGTGCTCTTCCAGCACCACTCATCCAGAATTAGCCGAAGTTATACTGAGTGTTGAACTGCCTGCTCTTGACCTAAGTGTTACGACAGCGGGACCAGTTGTCTTGCGACATATGTCACAAGTAAGAAAAGAGGGAACAGAGATTGCCAAAAGGGTTTTGTCAGAGAATTTCTGAGAATTAAGGAGGTTGACCCTGAATATGAGGAAACAAATTGCTGAGCTGCAGTGTCTTGTCATCTCTGGTATTTGCCCTGCAGACTTGGCAGGGGGGGTCAAACAGGAACGTCGGTGAGCTGACAGGAGATGGAGAGAATGTTCACGTGCCCAACCCAGACTAAGGCTGGAATGAGGAAGAGTTGGCGTTGGCTGGGGAGCAGAGGACGTCTGTGTATAACATTGAGGAGATTCAGTGACAACGTATCGGCCACACTGTTAGAGCAGGTGGTGTACGTTGGAGAAAACACTGGCGTGGTGGGGGGGGGAAGCAAAGTCGAAGACGGTGGGTGGGTGCAGGATAGGGTCAAGCCCCGGGGTTGGCGGGGGAAGGATGGTCAGATACTCACACAGCTCCGAGGCAGTCAACCTTCTGGCCTGGTGAACCAGGGACACAATGTGTACCCAGTTGAGGTGGGGGGGGGGGGGGGGGGGGGTGCAGGTAGACCTCTCAACCTGACCGAACCCTTTCAGAACTCTCTGTTTCACTGTGATTCCCGTCTCATTGTTCTAAACACTGGTGGATATTGACCCGGTCTTGCCAGCCCCTCAGAGGGCAGGCCCCCACCTCATCTCCTCCCCAAGGAACCTTCCTGCACCAGCTCCAAAGCAACACGCTAGGCCTGGGGTTTACCTCAGGTGGAACAGGGAGGAAGCCCCGAGTTAATGCCGTTCCCCACTGCACACTCACTATCTTCCCATCGGAGCTAACCACCCCTCACTGTCTGGGCGATCTTACACTGGATGGATTGACCAATGCCTTTCCACGTTAGGTGAGCTAGTCTGGGGCATGTCGAACAGGGGGATATTTACAGGGAGTGCTGGAGATGGGTGAGGTCAGTGGGCCAGTATTTACAGGGAGTTCCTGGGGAGGGGGGGGTGCGTCAGCATTTACAGGGGGTCCCAGAGGGGAGTGTGTCAGTATTTACAGGAGGGTCTCGGGGGGGATAGTGTCAGTATTTACAGGAGGGTCTCGGGGGGAGTGTGTCAGTATTTACAGGAGGGTCACGGGGAGTGTGTCACTATTTACAGGAGGGTCTCGGGGGGAGTGTGTCAGTATTTACAGGAAGGTCTCGGGGGGAGTGTGTCAGTATTTACAGGAGGGTCTCGGGGGGAGAGTGTCAGTATGTACAGGAGGGTCTCGGGGGGAGTGTGTCAGTATTTACAGGAGGGTCACGGGGAGTGTGTCACTATTTACAGGAGGGTCTCGGGGGGAGTGTGTCAGTATTTACAGGAGGGTCTCGGGGGGAGTGTGTCACTATTTACAGGAGGGTCTCGGGGGGAGTGTGTCACTATTTACAGGAGGGTCTCGGGGGGAGTGTGTCAATATATACAGGAGGGTCTCGGGGGGAGTGTGTCAGTATTTACAGGAGGGTCTCGGGGGGAGTGTGTCAGTATTTACAGGAGGGACTCGGGGGGGAGTGTGTCAGTATTTACAGGAGGGTCTCGGTGGGGGTGGGGGGGTGGGATGGGGACTGTGTCAGTATTTACAGGGGTCCCCTGGGGGGACTGGGTCAGTATTTACAGGAGGGTCTCGGGGGGAGTGTGTCAGTATTTACAGGGGGTCCCCGGGGGGGACTGGGTCAGTATTTACAGGGGGACTGGGTCAGTATTTACAGGGGGTCCCCCGGGGGGGGGACTGTGTCAGTATTTACAGGGGGTCCCCCGGGGGGGACTGGGTCAGTATTTACAGGGGGTCCCCCGGGGGGGACTGGGTCAGTATTTACAGGGGGTCCCCCGGTGGGGGACTGGGTCAGTATTTACAGGGGGTCCCCCGGGGGGGACTGGGTCAATATTTACAGGGGGTCCCCCGGGGGGGACTGTGTCAGTATTTACAGGGGGTCCCCCGGGGGGGACTGGGTCAGTATTTACAGGGGGTCCCCCGGGGGTGACTAGGTCAGTATTTACAGGGGGACTGGGTCAGTATTTACAGGGGGTCCCCCGGGGGGGGGGACTGTGTCAGTATTTACAGGGGGTCCCCCGGGGGGGACTGGGTCAGTATTTACAGGGGGTCCCCAGGTCCAGTGTTCATTTGTACATTTCGCTGCTCTGTCTGTATCACAGGACCTTGGACATAACTGACGTGTGACTGGACCATCTGAACGCCAACGTTATTGTTGAAATCAAACCGAGGTACTGTGCACTATAACAGGAATTACTGGAAAAGCTCAGCTGGTCTGGCAGCATCTGTGGAGAGAAAGGACAATGAAGGTTTCAGTTCTGATAAATACTGTCAGTTGTGAATTCTGAGGAACAGATGCTACCTGACCTGCTGTTATCTGTTTATGTTTCTGACCTTCAGCATACGCAATTATTTTGTTTTGTTTTATTATTTCAGAGGTACTGTGCAGCCTGGAATATTTTAATTGGCAGTGTCACGAGTTTGTTGTTCTCGGGAACGATTTCTCCTGCTGTTTGGTTCTTTGGGATTGGAATCTCTCCAATATGTTTGATGCGGAGTGACATTTGTTCACTTGGTGTGCGCGTGTTACCATAGTTACACTGTGTCATTGTCCTGCTGACACACTCAGTAATTTCTGATGTTTTTAAATCACACATCAGTCTGACTGCGGACCCAAAACCTCAACTCAGTGTTGGCCGACTCAGTTGCATCCTCTAAGTTAAAAAATACAAAGCCAGTTTATATTTTGATCATACAGGCCCTCCCACAGCATGGCTCATACCAATGAGGTGCTTTTCAGATGTCATAGAGATGGTACAGCACGGAAACAGACCCTTCGGTCCAACCCGTCCATGCCGACCAGATATCCCAACCCAATCTAGTCCCACCTGCCAGCACCTGGCCCATATCCCTCCAAACCCTTCCTATTCATATACCCATCCAAATGCCTCTTAAATGTTGTAATTGTACCAGTCTCCACCACTTCCTCTGGCAGCTCATTCCATACACGTACCACCCTCTGTGTGAAAAAGTTGCCCCTTAGGTCTCTTTTATATCTTTCCCCTCTCACCCTAAACCTATGCCCTCTAGTTCAGGACTCCCCCACCCCAGGGAAAAGACTTTGTCTGTTTATCCTAGCCAAGCCCCTTATAATTTTGTAAACCTCTATAAGGTCACCCCTCAGCCTCCGACACTCCAGGGAAAACAGCCCCAGCCTGTTCAGCCTCTCCCTGTAGCTCAAATCCTCCAACCCTGGCAACATCCTTGTAAATCCTTTCCGAACCCTTTCAAGTTTCACAACATCTTTCCGATAGGAAGGAGACCAGAATTGGACACAATATTCCAACAGTGGCCTGACCAATGTCCTGTACAGCCGCAACATGACCTCCCAACTCCTGTACTCAATACTCTGACCAATAAAGTTAAAAATCACACAACACCAGGTGATAGTCCAACAGGTTTATTTGGAAGCACTAGCTTTCAGAGCGCTGCTCCTTCATCTAACTAGTTACCTGGTGTTGTGTGTGATTTTTTAACTTTGTCCATCCTAGGCCAACATCAGCCCCTCCACATCATGGCTGACCAATGAAGGAATTGCCCCTGAGAAGGTAATGGTGAAATGCTGTAGTATCAGGGCAGACGGACAGCTGGTTGGGAGGTAAGTTTCCAGGACTTTGACCCAGCAACACCGAAGGAACGCCGATCTATTTTCGCATCAGGTTGGCGAGTGGCTTGGAACGGAACTTGTCCGCATGCATCTATTGCCCGTGTCATTCCAGGTGGAAGTGGTCATGGGCTTGGAAGGTGCTGTCTAAGGAGTTTCTGCAGTGGATCTTGTAGGTTAGTACACACTGCTGCTGCTGAGCGTTGGTGGTAGAGGGTGTGGTGCCAATCAAGTGGGTTACTTTCAAGCTGCTGATGTGCTGTTGGGGCTGCACCCATCCAGGGAAATGGGGAGTATTCCATCACACTCCTGACTTGTGTCTTCTAGATGGTGGAGGGGCCCGGAAGAGTCGGGCGATGAGCTACCCGAACCTGTCCGCGTGTATCAGGCTCGAAGGGCAGAACGGCCTCCTCCTGCACCGATTGTCGATTGTCTACTCACTGTGGGACTCCCAGACTGGGTTGTGTAAGGCCCAGTTGCTTTCCTTCTCTCAAGGGCATCAATGAATGCTCTCGGCTCACGGGGAGTCCGAGCGCAAAGTGTGATCCTGCGAACACCTGGCAGAGACGTTATCGTGGGGGTGGGCAAGGGCTCAGCTGTCACAGCCTCCCCCAGAAGACCGTGGGTTCGAGCCCCAGTGCAGAAAGCCAAGCCTGTAATCTCGGAGCGGGGGAAGGTGGGAGAGCAGGACAGTGAGGTGCTACAAGACCTGGGTGTCCTTGTGCACCAAGGACACTAAAAGCAAACCTATGAGTACACCAGGTGGTGAAGAAGGTATGTTCGCCTTCATAGCGAGAAGAGGAGCAGGAATGTTTTACTGCAATTGGCAAGATGACACCTGGATTATGTCGGGCTCCTTGTCTGAGGGAAGGTGATCTAACTATGGACAGACTGGTTCCTGTTATGGCAGAACGAACGCTTGGGGTCAAACTGAACCGGTCAGGACTATATTCATTGAGAAGAATGAGAAGGGACCCCATAGAAAATCTACAAAATGCCCAACAGGACTAGACCGGAAGGATATGGATGAGATTAGATTAGATTAAATTCTCCACAGTTGGCCCTTTGGCCCAACAAGTCCACAACCGACCCTCCGAAGAGTAACACACCAGACCCATTCCCCTACCCTGTATTTACCTCTCACTAATGCACCTAACACTACAGGCAATTTAGATTAGATTAGATTCCCTGCAGTGTGGAAACAGGCCCTTCGGCCCAACAAGTCCACACCGACCCTCCGAAGAGTAACCCACCCAGACCCATTCCCCCACGTTTACCCCTTCACCTAACACTACGGGCAATTTAGCACGGCCAATCCACCCTAACCTACACATCCCTGAACACTACGGGCAATTTGGCATGGCCAATCCACCCTAACCTACACATCCCTGAGCACTATGGGTAATTTAGCACGGCCAATCCACCCTAACCTGCACATCCCTCAGCACTATGGGGTAATTTAGCATGGCCAATCCACCCTAACCTACACATCCCTGAGCACTACAGGGCAATTTGGCATGGCCAATCCACCCTAACCTACACATCCCTGAACACTATGGGACAATTTAGCATGGCCAATCCACCCTAACCTACACATCTCTGAACACTATGGGGTAATTTAGCACGGCCAATCCACCCTAACCTACACATCCCTGAACACTATGGGGTAATTTAGCATGGCCAATCCACCCTAACCTACACATCTCTGAACACTATGGGGTAATTTAGCATGGCCAATCCACCCTAACCTACACATCCCTGAACACTATGGGGTAATTTAGCATGGCCAATCCACCCTAACCTACACATCTCTGAACACTATGGGGTAATTTAGCATGGCCAATCCACCCTAACCTACACATCCCTGAGCACTACAGGGCAATTTGGCATGGCCAATCCACCCTAACCTACACATCCCTGAACACTATGGGACAATTTAGCATGGCCAATCCACCCTAACCTACACATCTCTGAACACTATGGGGTAATTTAGCACGGCCAATCCACCCTAACCTACACATCCCTGAACACTATGGGGTAATTTAGCATGGCCAATCCACCCTAACCTACACATCCCTGAATACTATGGGGTAATTTAGCACGGCCAATCTACCCTAATGAAACCGGAGCACCCAGAGGAAACCCATGTAGACACGGGGAGAATGTGCAAACTCCACACGGACAGTTGCCCGAGGCTGGGATTGAACCCGGGTCTCTGGCGCTGGGAGGCAGCAGTGCTAACCACTGTGCTGCCCTGATTTAGCATGGCCGATTCACCTTAACCTGCACACGTTTGGATTGTGGGGAGGAAACTGGAGCACCCGGAGGAAACCCACGCAGACGCGGGGAGACTATCCCACACAGTCACCCAATGTGGGAATGCATTGTAATCCTGATGACAGTGGAGCCTAAACGCAGGAATCACAGTTTAAGGGTACACAGTGGACCATTTCGGACTGAGGTGAACCTGCGGAATTCTCTGCCACTGAAAGCAGTTGAGGCCAAAACATTCACGTGTTTTCTAGAAGGAGTTAGATATAGTTCATAGGGCTAAAGGGGTCAAAGGCTTCAGGGAGAAAGCAGCAAATGGGGCATTGGGTTGGATGAACAGCCGTGATCATGTTGAATGAGGTAGCAAGCTTGAAGGGGCCGAATGGCCTACACCTGTGTTCGATGTCTCTCTGTTTACTCTGTTACTTCACTTCTCAAAGCAGCAAGGCAGTGTTAGAACATAGAACAATACAGCACAGAACAGGCCCTTCGGCCCACGATGTTGTGCCGAACTTCTAACTGTTGCAGTTGGTCTGGAGTACGGAGAACAGAGAACGTCTCGTGAGGGACAGCAACGTGAAAGGCAGTTTGCACTTTAGAAATATCGACGCTTGAGGACAAGAACAGGGAAGGTATTCTGAACTTTTCTCAAGAGCACCCTGTCCAGTTCCGGTGTCCACGCTATCGTGGGATTTTCCCAAATGGTTTCAGGGATGGGGGAGCTTTTAGTGACGAGGTCGGGGCGGAGGTGCGTACCAGAGGATGAGAGGTTTGGATAACAGAGCGTTGGTTGTGGGGTACACAGGCCGAAGGTTCTGGACACAAGTTGGAGTGGGTGAGAAAGAAGTTTATCCTGCAGCGAGTGGGAGAGACCTGGAACTCAAGGCCCATTGGGGATGGGGACTCCCTGTACTTTCTTAGGATGAAGGTAGAGCTCACTCAACACTGTCCCAATCAAACACTCCCAGGTCAGGGCCAGCATGGCATTCAATGTAAATTAAAGCTCCTTCTAGCCGTTTAAATTGAAAGTAAAGTAGCCTCAAATCTTTTAGAAGGAGAAGTTGAGAATAATAATGAAACAGCCTGTTCTAGGGCACTGTGTCAAAATAAAACACAAATTTCCTTCTTGTCTATTTCTCGACTGCTTTTATACTCTTCTAGGGATTCACTTGATTTCTCCTTGTCTATACCTGACGTAAAGAGAATCTGCTGGAAAATCTCAGCAGATCTGACAGCATCTGTAAGGAGAGAAAAGAGCTGACGTTTCGAGTCTAACTGACCCTTTGTCAAAGCTGTGACAAAGGGTCAGTTAGACTCGAAACGTCAGCTCTTTTCTCTCCTTACAGATGCTGTCAGACCTGCTGAGATTTTCCAGCATTTTCTCTCTTGGTTTCAGGTTCCAGCGTCCGCAGTAATTTGCTTTTACACCCGATGTATGCTTCTTTGTTTTTCTCAACCAAAACCCCAATTTCTCTTGTCACCCAGCATTCCCGACACCTACCTGCCCTTCACCTGAACAGGAACAAACTTCCTCTGGGCTCTTGTTATCTCATGTTTGAAGGCTTCCCACTTTCCAACTGTCCCCTTACATCGAGTATTCCAGCGCAGTACAGGCCCTTCGGCCCTCGATGTTGTGCCGACCTGTGGAACCAATCTGAAGCCCATCTATCCCACACTTTTCCATTTTCATGCATATGTGTGTGACTAACTGTGTGGAGTTTACACATTCTCCCCGTGTCTGTGTGGGTTACCTCCGGGTGCTCCGGTTTCCTCCCACAGTCCAAAGATGTGCAGGTCAGGTGAATTGGCCATACTAAATTGCCCGTAGTGTTTGGTAAGGGGTAAATGTAGGGGTATGGGTGGGTTGCGCTTCGGCGGGGCGTGTGGACTTGTTGGGCCGAAGGGCCTGTTTCCGTGCTGTACATCTCTATGACTCTATAATGTGGCCTTGCTTCTTGTTGACCTGTCTACATATTGTGTCAGGAAACCCTCCTGCCCGCAATGGACAATTACTGACCCATCTAAATTACTTGAACTATAATATTCCCACTCAATATTTAGGATGTTGAAGTCCCCCATAATAACTACCCTATCCAGAATTATCTTTGCTATCCTTTCCTCTACATCTCTGGAACTAATCAGAGGCCTATTGAAAATCCCCAACAGGGTGACCTCTCCTTTCCTGTTTCTAACCTCAGCCCATACTACCTCAGTAGAGAAGTCCTTGAATATCTTTTCTGTCACCGTAACACTGCCCTTGACTAACAATGCCACACCTCCCCCTCTTTTACCACCTTCCCTGTTCTTACTGACACATCTAAATCCTGGAACCTGTAACAACCATTCCTGGCCCTGCTCTACCCGTGTCGTAGAGTCATAGAGATGTACAGCACGGAAACAGACCCTTTGGTCCAACCCGTCCATGCCGACCAAATATCCCAACCCAATCTAGTCCCACCTGCCAGCACCCGGCCCATATCCCTCCAAACCCTTCCTATTCATATACCCATCCAGATGCCTCTTAAATGTTGCAATTGTACCAGCCTCCACCACTTCCTCTGGCAGCTCATTCCATACACGCACCACCCTCTGTGTGAAAATGTTGTCCCTTAGGTCTCTTTTCTATCTTTCCCCTCTCACCCTATTGGCCACAACATTGAAGTCCCAGGTACCGACCCATGCTGCAAGTTCACCCACCTTATTCCAGATGCTCCTGGCGTTGAAGTAGACACACTTCAAACTAACTTCCTGCCTGCCAGTGCCTTCCTACAACTTTGAAACCTTATTTTCGACCTCACTACTCTCACCCTCCTGTAGAGTCGAGCTACAATTTCAGTTCCCATCCCTCTGCTGAATTGTTTAAACCCACCCAAAGAGCAATAGCCAACTCCTCCTCTCCCCCACCCCCCCCCCCCCAACCCACCCCACCAAGAGATTGGTTCAGGTGAAGACCATTCTGTTTGTAGAGGTCCCACCTACCCCAGAAAGAGCCCCAATTATCCAGGAATTCAAAACCCTCCCTCCTGCACCATCCCTGTAGCCACGTGTTCAACTCCTCTCTCTCCCTATTCCTCGCCTCGCTAACACGTGGCACGGGCAACAAACCAGAGATAACAACTCTGTTTGTTCTAGCTCTAAGCTTCCACCCTAGCTCCCTGAATTTCTGCCTTAAATCTCCATCCTTTTTCCTCCCTATGTCGTTGGTGCCTCTGTGGACCATGACTTGGGGCTACTCCCCCTCCCCCTCAAGGATCCCTGGCACCTGGGAGGCAACGCACCAGCCGTGAGTCTCTCTCGTTCCCACAGAACCTCCTATCTGTCCCCCTAACTATGGAGTCCCCAATGACTAATGTTCTGCTCCTCTCCCCTTCTGAGCAACAGGGACAGACTCTGCGCCAGAGACCTGTAACCCATGGCTTCAGATTCCTGAAGAAGGGCTCATGCCCGAAACGTCGATTCTCCTGCTCCTTTGATGCTGCCTGACCTGCGCTTTTCCAGCAACACATTTTTAAGCTCTGATCTCCAACATCTGCACTACTCCCTTTCTCCTTTTTTTTGCCCCATGGCTTCACCCAGCCCCCAACAGTATCCAAAATGTTGTTGAGGGGAACGGCCACAGGGGATCCCTGCACCCCCTCTTCCCTGACAGTAACCCAGCCTGCCTCCTTCGTTGACCTGCGAAAGAGAATGTGGGGACAGCTCGATCCCACAAACAGGAAGTAGGTTTGTTTGTATGTTGACAATGCGTCAACATGATCTTTCTCTGTTTCTATTCCACTCCAACAGGCCCTTGCTCTCTCGGTTCTCAACTGAGGGACTGCCCACAATTTTGAAACCTCGTAAAAATGGGGGCTCACAGTGAGAAATACTTCTGTCTTCGATGTAGTTGGAAAAGCTTGTACGGTTGACCGACTGGTTTATCTTTGTCACATGTACCAAAAGTACAATGAGAAATGTTGTTTGGTGTGCTGGACAGGCAAACCTTACCACACACAGTGCTTCAGGGTGGCAGAACAGGGTGCAGAAGACAGTGTTATAGAAGGTGCAGGGGCAGAGAGACAGAGAGAGAGAGAGATCAGAAGTAATGTTTGAGAGGCCTGTTCAAAAGTCTGAGAAAGGCAGGCAAGAAGCTGTTCTTGAGTCACATAGAGGCCCGGAAACAGACCCTTCGGTCCAACCCGTCCATGCCGACCAGATATCCCAACCCAATCTAGTCCCACCTGCCAGCACCCGGCCCTTATCCCTCCAAAGCCTTCCTATTCATATACCCATCCAAATCCAAACCTTGTCTGTATTTTATACAAGCTTTTTTATCTTCTGCCCTAGAAGAGAGCATGACCAGAGTTTGAGGTTTGGTGGGATGGGGTCTTTGATTATGTTGGTTACTGTCCTGAAGCAGAGGAACATTTAGATGGAGTGTGCTGACAACACAATTGGACGCAGGACACGATGAGGGGAACGGGAGTGAAACAGAAAGCTGGAAAGGTAGATTGCTGCCGAAGGTGGTCACTGCAGATGCTGGAGATCAGCGCGGTGCTGGAAAAGCACAGCAAGGTCAGGCAGCATCCGAGGGGCAGGAAAATCAACGTTTCGGGCAAAAGCCCTTCGTCAGGAATCCTGATTTTGCCCGAAACGTTGATTTTCCTGCCCCTCGGATGCTCAGCTAAACATTTGCAAACAACAAAGGGACACTAGTTCAAACTTGCTGTATCCCATATTCTAAACAAATGGGCGGGGGGGTATGTGTGTGTGTGTGTGTGTGTGTCTGTCTGTGTGTGTGTGTGTCTGTCTGTGTGTGTGTGTGTGTGTGTGTGTATGTGCGTGTGTCTGTGTGTGTGTACGTGTGCGTATGTGTGTGCGTGCGTGTGTGTGTCTGTGTGTGTGCGTGCACACGTGTGTGTGTCTGCGCGCGCACGTGTGTGTGTGCGTGTGCGTGTCTGTATGTGTGTGTGTGTCTGTGTGTGCGCACGTATGTGTGTGCGCACGTGTGTGTGTGTCTGTGTGTGTGTCTGTGTTTGTGTTTGTGTGTGTGTGTGTGTCTGTATGTCTGTGTGTGTGTGCACGTGTGTGTCTGTCTGTCTGCGTGTGTGTGTCTGTCTGTGTGTGTCTGTGTGTGTGTGTCTGTGTGTCTGTGTGTCTGTGTGTGTATGTGTGTGTCTGTGTGTGTGTCTGTGTGTGCGCACGCGTGTGTGTGTATGCATGTGTGTGTCTGTGTGTGCTTCTGTGTGTGTGCGCACGTGTGTCTGTGTGTGTGCATGCGTGTGTGTGCGTGCACGTGTGTGTGTGCACGTGTGTGTGTGTCTGTCTGTGTGTGTGTGTCTGTGTGTGTGTGCGCACGTGTGTGTCTGTGTGTGTGTCTGTGTGTGCGTGCGTGTGCGTGCGTGTGCGTGAGTGTGTGTCTGTCTGTGTGTGTGTGTCTGTGTGTATGTCTGTGTGTGTGTGTATGCACGTGTGTGTCTGTGTGTGTGCGTGTATGCACGTGTGTGTCTGTGTGTGTGCGCACGTGTGTCTGTGTGTGTGCATGCGTGTGTGTGCGCGCAAGTGTGTGTGCGCATGTGTGTGTGTCTGTGTGTGTGCGCACGTGCGTGTGTGTGTGTGTCTATGCGCACGTGTGTGTGTGTGTGTGCCTGTGTGTGCATTTGTGCGCACGTGTGTGTCTGTGTGTGCGCACGTGTGTGTGTGCGCGCACTTGTGTGTGTCTGTGTGTGTGTGCGTGCACATGTGTGTGCGTGTGCGCACGTGTGTGTGTGCCTGTGTGTGTGCGCACGTGTGTATGTCTGTGTGTGTGTCTGTGTGCGTGTGTGTGTCTGTGTGCTTGTGTGTCTGTGTGTGTGTCTGTGTGTATCTGTGTGCATGTCTTTGTGTGTGTCTGTGCGCTTGTGTGTGTGTGCGCATGTGTGTGTGTGTGAGTGTCTGTGTGTGTCTGTGTGTGTGTCTGTGTGCTTGTGTGTGTGTCTGTCTGTGTGTGTGTCTGTGCACTTGTGTCTGTGTGAGTGTCTGTGTGAGTTTCTGTGTGTGTGAGTGTCTGTGTGTGTGCGTCTGTGTGAGTCTCTGTGTGTGTGTGTGCCAGATCTGCTGTGCTTTTCCACCAACACTCTAATCTTACCACTGGCGGATTGTGCTGATCACTCTGGGTCACCATAAATTGCAATCCCAAGTGTACGGAGGCAAACAATTTCCTTGGGGAAGGCGAAGGGGATGTAGGCTGCTATGGCAATGCGATTGGGAGACAGAGGGATGGGCTGTGTTGTGTTTAATGCACTGGTCTGACCAGCAGCTCGGATCCCCCTCCTCAGGACGGGTAGCTCAGAGGAGCGCAGATTCCCCAGAATGACTGAAAGGGGAAGACCCCCCAGTGAGGGTTACACAGAGTCAAGAAGATTAACAGGTTGTGTCACTCAAACGATAACGGCAGTGGTAGCAGGAGGTATTTCCCGACAGAGGAAGTGGGGTTGGTGCGAGGGGTACAGGGTGGGGGGGGGGGGGGGGGGGGGTAAAGAACCGACAAATCGGAGCCAGGCTGCTGAGTGAGGGGTGACATCAGGAAATGGTCTCTCACACGAAGGTGAAGATGAATCTGGAATCCCTCTCCCTGCCCAGTGCTCCCCTCCAGGACCCATTGTAACCTTCAGGATTCGCTGTGGAGATAGAAGCTGTCAGGACGGGCTGAATGACAAGGCAGTTTCAACCAACTGAGTGCCAGGAGGCTCCAGGGGCTGACTCTGTGTTCTGATACCCAGCGACCCGAGGTCAGATCTTGGGGAAGGCAAATTACAGACACTCCCAGAAGCTGGGACTGAAGCTGCCAGATTTGGCTTTGGGTGTGACAAACAAAAACACTCCCAGGACAGAGACAGCACGGGGTTAGATACAGAGTAAAGCCT
Source organism: Chiloscyllium punctatum (assembly GCF_047496795.1). Classification (NCBI taxonomy): domain Eukaryota; kingdom Metazoa; phylum Chordata; class Chondrichthyes; order Orectolobiformes; family Hemiscylliidae; genus Chiloscyllium; species Chiloscyllium punctatum. The sequence goes on from NC_092759.1 coordinate 10,682,335, forward strand.
CTCTACACTGTCCCCCCCATCAAATACTCCCAGGACAGAGACAGCACGGGGTTAGATACAGAGTAAAGCTCCCTCTACACTGTCCCCATCAAACACTCCCAGGACAGAGACAGCACGGGGTTAGATACAGAGTAAAGTTCCCTCTACACTGTCCCCCATCAAACACTCCCAGGACAGGGACAGCATGGGGTTAGATACAGAGTAAAGCTCTCTCTACACTGTCCCCCCTTCAAACACTCCCAGGACAGGGACAGCATGGGGTTAGATACAGAGTAAAGCTCTCTCTACACTGTCCCCCTCATCAAACACCCCCAGGACAGGGACAGCACGGGGTTAGATACAGAGTAAAGCTCCCTCTACACTGTCCCCCATCAAACACTCCCAGGACAGGGACAGCACGGGGTTAGATACAGAGTAAAGCTCCCTCTACACTGTCCCCATCAAACACTCCCAAGACAGTGACAGCACGGGGTTAGATACAGAGTAAAGCTCCCTCTACACTGTCCCATCAAACACTCCCAAGACAGGGACAGCACGGGGTTAGATACAGAGTAAAGCTCCCTCTACACTTTCTGAATAGTATTCCTTTTACCCCATACCTGACTGAACAATGTGACCATTTCACAGTGACCTGATGTTCACTTGTTCCCTACAATGTGGACGTGCTGGTGTTGGACTGGGATGCTCACTTGTTGAGTAGGAGCTGTGTTGAAATTGGTCAAACTGGAGTATTTGTGAGGAAAGGTCACTCAACCCAAAACATTCACTTCAGCTTTCTCTCCACAGATGCTGCCAGACCTGCTGAGTCTGACTTTAAATGTACCAGTTAGGACCAGTAACTTGAGTGCTGAAGCACACACACAATCACAGCCTTTTGAAGTGAGCTCAAAGGGTGCAAACAACAAATGGACATTAGTTCAAACTTGCTGTATCCCATATTCTAAACAAAGGGACTGTGTGTGTGTGTGTGTGTGCGTGCGTGTGTGTGTGCGTGTGTGTGTGCGTGTGTGTGTGCGTGTGTGTGTGTGCGTGTGTGTGTATGTGTGCGTGTGTGTGTGCGTGTGTGTGAGAGAGTGTGTATCTGTGTGAGAGCGTGTGTCTGTGTGAGAGCGTGTGTCTGTGTGCGTGTGAGATTGTGTGTGTGTGTGCATGTGTTTTTGTGTGTCTGTATGCGTGTGCGCGTGCGCTTGTGTCTGTGTATGTATGTGTGCATGTCTGTGCCTGAGTATGTGCGTGTCTGTGTGTGTGTGCATGTGCCCGTGTGTGTGTGTTTGTGTATGTACCCGTGTGTGCGTCTATGTGTGCATGTGCCCGTGTGTGTGTGCATGTGCCCGTGTGTGTGTGTTTGTGTATGTACCCGTGTGTGCGTCTATGTGTGCATGTGCCCGTGTGTGCGTGTTTGTGTGTGTATGTACCCGTGTGTGCGTCTATGTGTGCATGTGCCCGTGTGTGTGTGCATGTGCCAGTGTGTGTGTATCTGTGTGTGTGTGTATGTGCCCGTGTGTGCGTCTATGTGTGCATGTGCCCGTGTGTGTGTGCATGTGCCAGTGTGTGTGTGTCTGTGTGTGTGTGTATGTGCCCGTGTGTGCGTGTTTGTGTGTGAGTGCGCATGTGCGTGTGTGTTTGTGTTTGTGTGAGTGTGCATGTGCCTGTGTGTGTCTGTGTGTGTGCATGTGCCCGTGTGTGTGTGTCTGTGTGTGCGCATGTGCCCATGTGTGCGTGTCTGTGTGAGTGTGCATGTGCTCATGTGTGCGTGTCTGTGTGTGTGCATGTGCCCATGTGTGCGTGTCTGCGAGAGTGTGCATGTGCCCATGTGTGCGTGTCTGTGTGTGTGCATGTGCTCATGTGTGCGTGTCTGTGTGTGTGTGCATGTGCCCATGTGTGCGTGTCTGCGAGAGTGTGCATGTGCCCATGTGTGCGTGTCTGTGTGTGTGCATGTGCCCATGTGTGCGTGTCTGTGTGTGTGCATGTGCTCATGTGTGTGTGTCTGTGTGTGTATGTGCTCGTGTGTGCGTGTCTGTGTGTGTGCATGTGCCCATGTGTGCGTGTCTGCGAGAGTGTGCATGTGCCCATGTGTGCGTGTCTGCGAGAGTGTGCATGTGCCCATGTGTGCGTGTCTGTGTGTGTGCATGTGCCCATGTGTGCGTGTCTGTGTGTGTGCATGTGCCCATGCGTGCGTGTCTGTGTGAGTGTGCATGTGCTCGTGTGTGCGTGTCTGTGAGTGTGGATGTGCCCATGTGTGTGTGTCTGTGTGTGCATGTGCCCATGTGTGTGTGTCTGTGTGTGCATGTGCTCGTGTGTGCGTGTCTGTGTGTGTGCATGTGCCCATGTGTGTGTGTCTGTGTGTGCATGTGCTCGTGTGTGCGTGTTTGTGTGTGTGCATGTGCCCGTATGTGCGTGTCTGTGTGTGTATGTGCCTGTGTGTGCTGTCTGTGTGTGTGCATGTGCCCATGTGTGTGTGTCTGTGTGAGTGTGTCTGTGTGTGTGTGCATGTGCCCGTGTATGTGTGTCTGTGTGTGTGTGCATGTGCCCATGTGTGTGTTTGTGTGAGTGTGCATGTGCTCATGTGTGTGTGTCTGTGTGAGTGTGCATGTGCCCGTGTGTGTCTGTGTGTGTGTGCATGTGCCCATGTGTGTGTCTGTGTGAGTGTGCATGTGCTCATGTGTGTGTGTCTGTGTGAGTGTGCATGTGCCCATGTGTGTGTGACTGTGTGAGTGTGCATGTGCTCATGTGTGTGTGTCTGTGTGTGCATGTGCTCATGTGTGCGTGTCTGTGTGTGTGTGTGTGTGCGTGTCTGTGTGTGTGTGTGTGTGTGCATGTGCCCATGTGTATCTGTGTGTGTGCATGTGCCCGTGTGTGTCTATGTGAGTGTGCATGTGCCCATGTGTGTGTGTCTGTGTGAGTGTGTCTGTGTGAGTGTGCATGTGCCCGTGTGTGTGTGTCTGTGTGAGTGTGCATGTGCTCATGTGTATCTGTGTGAGTGTGCATGTGCCCGTGTGTGTGTATCTGTGTGAGTGTGCATGTGCTCATGTGTGTGTCTGTGTGAGTGTGCATGTGCTCATGTGTGTGTGTCTGTGTGAGTGTGCATGTGCCCGTGTGTGTGTGTCTGTGTGTGTGTGCATGTGCCCATGTGTGTGTCTGTGTGAGTGTGCATGTGCTCATGTGTGTGTGACTGTGTGAGTGTGCATGTGCTCATGTGTGCGTGTCTGTGTGTGCATGTGCTCATGTGTGCGTGTCTGTGTGTGTGTGTGTGTGTGCGTGTCTGTGTGTGTGTGCATGTGCCCATGTGTATCTGTGTGTGTGCATGTGCCCGTGTGTGTCTATGTGAGTGTGCATGTGCCCATGTGTGTGTGTCTGTGTGTGTGTGCTTGTGCCCGTGTGTGCGTGTCTGTGTGCGTGCATGTGTCTGTGTGTGCACGTGTGTGTGTGTGTGTATAACCTCTCACTGAGAGATGTCACAGGCTCCATTCTTTGTTGTCTCTGGGAAATTGAGACCAAATCTGTCCAATGCGATTCCCAAATTGTAACTGTCCAGCAACACAACTAGCAGCCCACCAGAGACCATTCTAGTGTGGCCTTGATCCAACACTGTACATTGTCACTGATAATAAAACAGCTGTAAACGAGGCTCGTTCGGAGACTCAGTGGGAAAGCACTCCGACTGCCCGGGGTGAGTTCCCAGTATCTTTCCTTTATTCATTCATCACTGGCTAGGCCCGTCCCTAATTGCCCTGGGGGGCAGTTGAGAGGCAACCACATTGCTGTGGGTCTGGAGTCACATGTAGGCCAGACCAGGTAAGGATGGCCGATCCCTTCCCGAAGGACATTAGTAGTGAACTAAATTGGGTTTTTCCAAATATCAACAAGGGATTCCTGGTCAGCATTAGACTCTTAATTCCAGATTCCAATCACTCAGATACGGCGTCTGGAGTCTGAGTGTCGGAACTGTACACCGGACTCTCCAGCTGGTTCTTTGAGGGCAGGTAAGTGGAAGATATCCAGGAGCGAAGTGGAGGGATGGAGGGGTAATGCAGCTCTAGCACCTTCTCATGATGGGGTGAGACAGCGGGAATGTCACTGGGCTATAATCCATCAGGAGACAGGGAGGACAGCAGATGCTGGAAATCAGAGTCAAAAGGTGTGGGGGGAGTTGCTGGAAAAACACAGCAGGTCAGGCAGCATCCGAGGAGCAGGAGAGTCGACGTTTCAGGCATCAGCCCTTCAACATTCCCGATGAAGAGCTCAGAACGTCGACTCTCCTGCTCCTCGGATGCTGTCTGACCGGCCGTGCGTTTCCAGCACCCCCCCCCAACCTTTTGACTATCATCCAGACTATAATCGCACACACTAGCATTCTGCAGACACGGGCTTTAAAGCTAAAGAAAAACTAAAATTAAAAAGCCGGTGTAATGGGAGACTAATTGCAGAAAGTGCTGGAGAAACTCAGTGTGCTTGTCAGCATCGATAGAGGGGGAAAAACAAAGCCAACACTTCAAGTCCAGCAACTCTCAGTCAGAACTCCAAGGGAGACCATGTTGTGAAATCCCAGTCTGGCATCCTTTTGAGAAGGAACTCTGACACCCTTTCCTGGTTTGGACCTACACGTGACTCCAGGCCCACGGCAATACAGTTGACTATTATCTTTGGGGAAATTGGGATTAGTAATAATACTGCCTTAGCCAGCAATGTCACATGCCTTGAAATAACACGTATGTAGTTATAAAAACCAGGTTTGAACAGCTTTGTATGATTTAATTCTGCTCTGTCTGTTCCCAGCCATTTAAAAATGTCTCAATTTTTTCTCACACCCTTAAGGAAGCTGGTGTTCCCATTTACACATAAACAAACATGAACTCACCTCATGTTTATATTGGTGACCAACAGCTATAATAGAGGTAGATTGTGTCTGAAGATGTGTCTTCACCTTTAAAAGAAATGTGGTGTTTTAGAAAATTGAGGGACAATAATTAACACCATCCCCAACACCCATCCACTTCACCTCCCCTTTAAGGTAGACTCTTACCTGGAACAGTCCACGAACAGCCTGTCCCCCGCTGAAAACTGTCAGAAAATAAAAACTAACTGTGTCAGAGTGTGTGTGTGTGTGAGAGTGTGTATGTGTGTGTGTGTGTGTGAGAGTGAGAGTGTGTATGTGTGTGTGTGAGAGTGAGAGTGTGTATGTGTGAGAGTGAGAGTGTGTATGTGTGTGTGTGTGTGAGAGTGAGAGTGTGTATGTGTGTGTGTGTGAGAGTGAGAGTGTGTATATGTGTGTGTGTGAGAGTGAGAGTGTGTATGTGTGTGTGTGAAAGTGAGAGTGTGTATGTGAGAGTGAGACTGTGTATGTGTGTGTGTGAGAGTGAGTATGTGTGTGTGTGTGAGAGTGAGTGTATGTGTGTGTGAGAGTGAGAGTGTGTATGTGTGTGTGTGAGAGTGAGAGTGTGTATATGTGTGTGTGTGAGAGTGAGAGTGTGTATGTGTGTGTGTGAAAGTGAGAGTGTGTATGTGAGAGTGAGACTGTGTATGTGTGTGTGTGAGAGTGAGTGTATGTGTGTGTGTGAGAGTGAGAGTGAGAGTGTGTATGTGTGTGTGTGAGAGTGAGAGTGTGTATGTGTGAGAGTGTGTATGTGTGAGAGTGTGTGTGTGTGAGAGAGTGTGTATGTGTGTGTGTGAGAGTGAGAGTGTGTATGTGTGAGAGTGTGTATGTGTGTGTGAGAGAGTGTGTATGTGTGTGTGTGTGAGAGTGTGTATGTGTGTGTGTGTGAGAGTGAGAGTGTGTATGTGTGTGTGAGAGAGTGAGAGTGTGTATGTGTGTATGTGAGAGTGAGAGTGTGTATGTGTGTGTGTGAGAGTGTGTATGTGTGTATGTGAGAGTGTGTATGTGTGTGTGTGTGAGAGTGTGTATGTGTGTGTGTGAGAGTGTGTATGTGTGTGTGTGTGAGAGTGTGTATGTGTGTGTGTGTGAGAGTGAGAGTGTGTATGTGTGTGAGTGAGAGTGAGAGTGTGTATGTGAGAGTGAGAGTGTGTATGTGTGTGTGTGAGAGTGTGTATGTGTGTATGTGAGAGTGAGAGTGTGTATGTGTGTGAGTGAGAGTGTGTATGTGTGTGTGCGTTTATATGTCAGATTGTGTGTGTCAGAGTGTGTGTGAGAGCGTGTATGCATGCGTGCGTCATTTTGTGTGTGTGTGTACATGCGTGTGAGTGTGTGTGTTGGAATGTGTGTTGGAGTGTGTGTGTATGTGCAGGTGTCGGAGTACGTGTGTGTCAGAGTGTGTGTGTTAGAGTGTGTGGGTGTGTACGTGTGTCAGTGTGTTGGAGTACATGTTCGTGTGTTGGAGTGTGTGTATGTGTGTAAGTGTGTGTGTGTGTGTGTGTGTGTGCACGTGCGTCAGAGTGTGCATGTGTAGGTGCATGTGTTGGAGTGTGTGTGTGTATGTACGTGTATCAGAGTTTTGTGTGTGTAGGTGCATGTGTTGGAATATGTGCATGTCGGAGTGAGTGAATGTATGTGTCAGAGTGTGTGTCTGTGTGTTGGAGTGTATGTGTGTGTCAGAGTGTGTGTGTGGGTAGGAGTGTGTGCATGTGTCAGAGTGTATATGTGTGTGTTGGAGCATGTGTGTGTGTGCGTGTGTGTGTGAAGGTCTGTGTGTGTGGGGGGGTCTGTGTGTGTGTGTGAGGGTCTGTGTGTGTTTGTATGAGGGTCTTTGTGCGTGTGAGGGTCTGTGTGCGTGAGGGTCCGTGTGTGTGTGGGTGTGTGTGTGTGTGTGAGGGTCCGTGTGTGGATGTGTGTGTGTGGGTCTGTGTGTGAGAGTCTGTGTGTGTGTGTGTGTGTCCCCGTGTGGGTGTGTGTGTGTGTGAGGGTCTATGTGTGTGTGTGTGTTTGTGTGTGTGTTAGGGTCTGTGTGTGTGGGTGTGTGTGTGTGAGTGTCTGTGTGTGTGTGTCTGTGGGTATGTGTGTGTGTGTCTGTGTGTGTGGGTCTGTGGATCGGTCTGTGTGTGTGTGTGTGTGTGTGGGGTCTGTGTGTGTGTGTGGGTCAGTCTGTGTGTGTGTGTGTGTGTGTGGGGTCTGTGTGTGTGTGTGGGTCAGTCTGTGTGTGTGTGTGTGGGTCAGTCTGTGTGTGTGTGTGTGTCTGTGTGTGAGGGTCTGTGTGTGTGTGTGTGTGTGGGTCTGTGGATCGGTCTGTGTGTGTGTGTGTGGGTCTGTGTGTGTGTGTGTGTGTGTGTGTGGGTCTGTGGATCGGTCTGTGTGTGTGTGTGTGGGGTCTGTGTGTGTGTGTGGGTCAGTCTGTGTGTGTGTGTGTGGGTCAGTCTGTGTGTGTGTGTGTCTGTGTGTGTGGGTCTGTGTGTGTGTGGGTCTGTGTGTGTGTGTGTGTGTGGGTCTGTGTGTGTGTGTGTGTGTGTGTGGGTCTGTGTGTGTGTGTGTGTGGGTCGGTCTGTGTGTGTGTGTGTGTGTGGATCTGTGTGTGTGTGGGTCTGTCTGTGTGTGTGTGTGTGTGTGTGTGGGTCTGTGTGTGTGTGTGTGTGTGTGTGTGTGTGGATCTGTGTGTGTGTGGGTCTGTGTGTGTGTGTGTGTGTGTGTGTGTGTGGATCTGTGTGTGTGTGGGTGTGTGTGGGTCTGTCTGTGTGTGTGTGTGTGGGTCAGTCTGTGTGTGTGTGTGTGTGTGTGGGTCGGTCTGTGTGTGTGTGTGTGTGTGTGTGTGGATCTGTGTGTGTGTGGGTCTGTCTGTGTGTGTGTGTGTGTGTGTGTGGGTCGGTCTGTGTGTGTGTGTGTGTGTGTGTGGGTCTGTCTGTGTGTGTGTGTGTGTGTGTGTGTGGGTCGGTCTGTGTGTGTGTGTGTGTGTGTGGATCTGTGTGTGTGTGGGTCTGTCTGTGTGTGTGTGTGTGTGTGGGTCTGTGGGTGTGTGTGTGTGTGTGTGGGTCTGTCTGTGTGTGTGTGTGTGTGTGGGTCTGTGTGTGTGTGTGTGTGTGTGTGGGTCTGTGTGCGTGTGTGTGTGTGTGTGTGTGCCTTACCCTGCTGGAACCTGGCTCATGTTTCTGATCAAGGACGAGGAAGCAACAGCCAGATCCCCAGCTGATCTGTACCCCCCCACTCCTCAGGCAGTCTTGTGCCACCCCCCAATCCCCTCCCTTTAACACCCAGAATAAAAGGGGGCACCAGTTTAAGATTGAGATGAGGAGGAGTTTCTTCTCTCTGAGGGTTGAGAGCCGCAGAGTCATAGAGATGTACAACACAGAAACAGACCCTTCAGCCTGACCCGTCCATGCCGACCCGATATCCCAACCCAATCTAGTCCCACCTGCCAGCACCCCGCCCATATCCCTCCAAGTCTTTGGAATTCCTTGCCAAAGATAGCTGTGGGGGTTGAGGCTGAGATGGATAGATCCTTGATCACTCAGGGAAAAGGCAGGAAAGTGGAAGTGAGGATGTCAGATCAGCCGCGATCCAATTGAATGGCAGAGCTGGTTCAGGGGATCAAACAGCCTCTTCCTGTTGCTGTTTTTTTTTTGGAGACCTTATAATCTTAAGCAGTTTGCCATTTAAGACTCCTTCATAACAACATCCTGTTAGTCCTTCGACCAGTTTTTACAAACATCCAAGTTAGAATCAGGAGTCAGCCATTCGGGAAATCCTTTATTTTTGAAGAGTGATCCTCTCGGATCTCCCACAAGGGCAAAACCTCCTCTTGTCTTTCACAACCCTGTCCAGCTCCCCTCAGTATGGTCAGCCTTTCAATAAGAACGTCACTCATTCCTCTCAATCCCAATGGATATAGGCCCAGCTGATCCAAACTTTCCCCACATTTGCTCACCAGCTTTTTTGGAGAGAAAAAAAACAGATTTCATCTGCTCCTTCAGATCTCTCAAAGTCTTTTTTTTTTGGTCATTTGGTTGCTGTTGTCTACTAACCCCCGTTCCAAACTAACTTGGCATCCTCAGCAAACATAGATCCACGGTCCCACGGTGGTCAGCACTGCTGCCTCACAGCGCCAGGGTCCCAGGTTCAATTCCCACCTCAGGCAACTGTCTGTGTTGGGTTTGCACGTCCTCCCCGTGTCTGCGTGGGTTTCCTCCGGGTGCTCCAGTTTCCTCCCACAGTCCAAAGATGTGCAGGTTAGGGTGGATTGGCCATGCTAAATTGTCCCGTAGTGTTAGGTGAAGGGGTAAACGTAGGGGAGTGGGTGGGTTGCGCTTCGGCGGGGCGGTGTGGACCTGTTGGGCCGAAGGGCCTGTTTCCACACTGTAATCTAATCTAAATAAAGTGGAAAATGGAGTACGTATCTTGGTACACGGACAGCAATATTCAAATGCAATTAACATCTGGGTTTTGGCCAGTTAACCCAATGTTAACCAGGCGAGAAACGGCCTGCCTTAAACTACATTCATAACTGAAGCTGTTGAAAGCACAGTAATGTGTGAGAAGGGATCAGTCCATATTGTGAATTCCAGCCACTGCCAGGATACGGAGCTCTCCAAATGGACTGAGAACTGCCTATGGACTTGCCTCAGACTTTGACATTTTGTTTTGGAAGTTCATTCATGGGTTGTTGCCCTTGCTGGCTGGGCCAGTATTTATCCCCTGTCCTTACTGGCCTCCTTGGTGGGAGTGAGCTACTTTCCTGAACCACCGCTGTCTACGAATCACACTGCCCTTATGGAGGGAACTTCATGATTTTGAGAGGCAGTGAAGGAACAGCAATATAGTTTTGAGTTAGGGGAGTGAGTGGCTTGGAGGGCAACTTGAATGGGGGTGGTGTCCCAATGCATTTTTCGGTGGGATGTTCCTCATGCTCCCCCCCACACACACATTAACAGCACAGAGGGGGAACGAGTGGAGAGTGTCAAGCTCCTGGGAGTGGTCATCCACAACAAGCTTTCTTGGACTCTTCATGTGGACACACTGGTTACAAAGGCCCAACAAGGTCTCTCCTTCCTGAGGCAACTGAGGAAATTTGGCATGACGGTGCCAACTTTTATAGGTGCTGGTGTGGGAACTGTATCATTCAGGATCAGAGACGGTTACAGAGAGTGGTGAACTCGGCCCAGACAATCACAAAGGCCAACCTCTCATCTAGAGGATCCATCTACCAGGCCCGCTGTCAGGGAAAGGCCGCCAGCATTCTCAAAGATCCACCCCACCCTGGCAATGTTTTTCTACAACCTCTACCATCGGGGAGAAGGTACAGAAACCTGAACACACACACCACCCGGTTTGGAAACAGTTTCTACCCAACTGTTGTTAGAATACTGAATGGACTCACAAACGCTGAACATTCGCCTGTCCCTGTGTTTTTGTTTTGGCCACTGTTTACCTATTATTTACTTATCGATGTTACTTAACTCTGTGACCTGTCTGTATTGCTCACAAAACAAAGCTTTTCACTGTGCCTCGGTACACGTGATAATAAAATAAAATCAATTCAAATCAATTCAATATACCGCCCTTGTCCTTCAAGATGGAAGTGGTCATGGGTTTGGAAGGTGCTGCCTGGGGGACATTAATGATTTGTCCGGGAGATAGCAGTCCTGGGAACTGCACTGAGGACACGGGGAGCTTTGGCTGGAGTTACCTCAGTCAGGGTTCGAACCTTCAGAATCTAGATGGTGGTGGAAGGAGGGAAGAGAGAGGCACTCTGCAGACTCGGTGTCCGAAGAACCATAGAAACTCAGAAAACAGCAGCGGAACTGTGCCATCACGGAGTCACACAGACCCTCTGATCCAACCAAGTTTCCCAAATGAAACCAGCCCCATTCCTCTCTGACCCTTTCCTCTGCATGTACTGGTCCAAATATATTTTAAATGGTGTAATTGACCCTGCGTTGGCCACTTCCTCTGGCACCAGTTCATGCCACCTGCAACCCACCCTCTGTGGTTGCCCCTTTCTCCTCTCACCTTGACAACATGCCCCCTAGTTTAGAACTCCCACCCTCCCATCCCAGGGAAAAGACCCTTGCTATTCACCTTATATGCCCCTCATGATTTTATAAACCTCTATAAGGTCACCCCTCAGCCTCCCTATACTGCAGTGAAAAAAGTCCATATGACTCAAACATCCTGGTTAATCTTTTCGACACCCTCTCCTATAATATCCTTCCTCTAGCAAGGTGACCATAAATGCACACAGTCCTGTGAAATGGCCTCATCAATGTCCTGCACAACCTTAACATAACGTCCGAATACTCAGTGGTGTGAGCAATGAAAGCCTGTGTTAGAGTGGTGCTGGAAAAGCACAGCAGGACAGGCAGCATCCGAGGAGCAGGGACATCGACGTTTCAGACAAAACCCCTTCATCCCTTCAAGCCTGGTCTGTCACTCAATATGGGTCCTGGCTGTTCATCCAACTTTGTGCCCAGTTCATACATTCTCCCCTATGATCCCTTCAGCCGTAAGGACTATGTCTAATTCTTTCTTGAGAACTTCCAATGTTCTGGCCTTGACCGCTCTCTGTAGCAGAGAATTCCACGGGTGGTACGGTGGCTTAGCGCGGCAGCCTCACAGCGCCAGGAACCCGGGTTCGATTCTAGCCTCGGGTGATTGTGTGGAGTTTGCACATTCTCGCCATTCAGGGAGTGTGGGTTAGGGTGGATTGGCCATGGGAAATTGTCCCATAGTGTTCAGGGATGTGTAGGTTAGGGTGGATTGGCCATGGGAAATTGTCCCATAGTGTTCAGGGATGTGTAGGTTAGGGTGGATTGGCCATGCTAAATTACCCCATAGTGTTCAGGGATGTGTAGGTTAGGGTGGATTGGCCATGGGAAATTGTCCCATAGTGTTCAGGGATGTGTAGGTTAGGGTGGATTGGCCGTGCTAAATTACCCCATAGTGTTCAGGGATGTGTAGGTTAGGGTGGATTGGCCATGGGAAATTGTCCCATAGTGTTCAGGGATGTGTAGGTTAGGGTGGATTGGCCATGCTAAATTACCCCATAGTGTTCAGGGATGTGTAGGTTAGGGTGGATTGGCCATGCTAAATTACCCCATAGTGTTCAGGGATGTGTAGGTTAGGGTGGATTGGCCATGCTAAATTACCCCATAGTGTTCAGGGATGTGTAGGTTAGGGTGGATTGGCCATGCTAAATTACCCCATAGTGTTACGTACATTTGTCAGGGGTAAATGTAGGGTGGGGGAATGGATCTGGGTGGGTTACTCTTCAGAGGGTCAGTGTGGACTTGTTGGACCGAAGGGCGTGTTTCCATACTTTAGGGAATCCCTGATGAAGGACTTTTGCCCAAAATGTCGATTCTCCTGCTCCTCGGATGCTGCCTGACCTGCTGTGCTTTTCCAGCACCGCTCTGATCTAAACTCTGATCTCCATCATCTACAGTCTGCACTTTTGCCCTGTAGGGGGATCTCAGCCAGGCTCCGAGTGCAGACATTTGTTCCTCATCAGACACTCAGCGCAAGAGGAGAGTGGGGGGGGGCGGGGCGTGGGGGGGAGTGGGGTCCCAGGGATCCCCTGCCCATAGGGAGGTGGGTGTGTGGAGGTGGGGGGTGGGGTGGGGATCCCCTGCCCATAGGGAGGTGTGTGTGTGGAGGTGGGGAGTGTGGGGGGGGGGGGGGGTGATCCCCTGCCCAGAGGGAGGTGGGTGTGTGGAGGTGGGGAGTGGGGGGGAAATCCCCTGCCCATAGGGAGGTGGGTGTGTGGAGGTGGGGAGTGGGGGTGAAATCCCCTGCCCATAGGGAGGTGGGTGTGTGGAGGTGGGGAGTGGGGGGGAAATCCCCTGCCCATAGGGAGGTGTGTGTGGAGGTGGGGAGTGGGGAGTGGGGGGGGGGAAATCCCCTGCCCATAGGGAGGTGTGTGTGTGGAGGTGGGGAGTGGGGAGTGGGGGGGAAATCCCCTGCCCATAGGGAGGTGGGTGTGTGGAGGTGGGGAGTGGGGGGGAAATCCCCTGCCCATAGGGAGGTGTGTGTGTGGAGGTGGGGAGTGGGGGAGTGGGGGGGGAAATCCCCTGCCCATAGGGAGGTGGGTGTGTGGAGGTGGGGGGTGGAGTCGGTGGGGGGATCCCCTGCCCATAGGGAGGTGGGTGTGTGGAGGTGGGGGGTGGGGGGTGTGTGGGGGGTGGGGGGGGGGAGTGGGGGGGGGTGATCCCCTGCCCATAGGGAGGTGGGTGTGTGGAGGTGGGGGGTGTGGGGGGGGGGGGGTGTGTGGGGGGTGGGGGGGGAGTGGGGGGGTGGAGGTGGGGAGTGGGGGGGGTGTGGGGGGGAGTGGGGGGGGGTGTGTGGGGGGTGGGGGGGTGTGGGGGGGAGTGGGGGGGGTGGAGGTGGGGAGTGGGGGGGGGTGGAGGTGGGGGGTGGGGGGGTGTGTGGGGGGGGGAGTGGGGGGGGTGGAGGTGGGGGGTGGGGGGGGGTGTGTGGGGTGGGGGGGTGGGGGGGGTGTGTGGGGGTGGGGGTGGGGGGTGAGTGGGGGGGGGGTGGGGGGTGTGGGGGGGGGGTGTGTGGAGGTGGAGGTGGGGGGAGTGGGGGGTGTGTGGAGGTGGGGGGTGTGTGGGGGGTGGGTGTGGGGTGGGTGGGGGGGGGGTGATCCCCTGCCCATAGGGAGGTGGGTGTGTGGAGGTGGGGGGTGGGGGGGGGGGGAGTGGGGGGTGTGTGGAGGTGGAGGTGGGGAGTGGGGGGTGTGTGGAGGTGGGGGGTGTGTGGGGGGGTGGGGGGTGGGTGTGGGGGGTGGGGGGTGGGTGTGGGGGGGGGGGGGGGGCTGTAACAATGGAAGGAGGACATGGCCAGGCACCTCCTTGCCCACCCTTCAGCACCACCAGACTCACCAGGTAGATGGGACTGCACAGGAACGCCCCGGTCACTCCAGCTAGTGCCCCTGCCAGGGTGCACCTCGTCCCGCTGACTCTGCCGTCCTCGGTGGAGGTGTAGCCGGCGTCCTCCATCACCGAGTAGGTGCCCAGGCGGATGCCATTCATGAGGAACTGGTAGATGAGGGCGGGCAGGAGCCCCCTCTGCAGCGCTGCCCAGCCGTCCGCTCTGCAGATGGTGGCGGCGGCGTGGAAGACGTTGCGGTAGAGCCGCGGGTACGAGCCCCGGGGCCGCAGCTCGCCCTGCAGCTGCATCCGCGTCTTCACCACCTCCAGGGGGTTGGTCAACACACAGGCTCCGCAGGCGGCCACTCCGGCCATCAGGAACTCCATCCCCCTACCGCCGGCCTCTGCTGGGGGGGGGGGGCATGGGGCTTCGGGGACCCGGCTGGATGCTCCTGGGGGGGGGGGGGTACAGCTCTCTCCCCCACACACACACCCACACACACAGCCCCACACACACACCCACACACAGCCCCACACACACACACACACACACAGGGGGTAGGACGAGGGGGAGGGCGGGCGGTAGGACCCGGCCGCTGTCACTCAGCCCCAGGACCCGTTGCCATGGAGACCGTGTATCAATGTGTCAGCTGAGCTCCACTCACTCACTCTGGTCTCAGCGCTGCATTGATATAGCCGCCTGCCGCCGGCGCCGCCTCACCCCCGCGGCTGGACCACCCTCAGCAGGCCGTTCAGCCCATCTTAAAGGCCCCTCAGCCCCTCCACGGGAACAGCAAAGGCCCCTCAGCCCCTCCACGGGAACAGCAAAGGCCCCTCAGCCCCTCTGCGGGAACAGCAAAGGCCACTCAGCCCTTCTACAGGAACAGGAAAGGCCACTCAGCCCCTCTACAGGAACAGCAAAGGCCCCTCAGTCCCTCTACAGGAACAGCAAAGGCCACTCAGCCCTTCTACAGGAACAGCAAAGGCCACTCAGCCCTTCTACAGGAACAGCAGAGGCCACTCAGCCCTTCTACAGGAACAGCAAAGACCACTCAGCCCCTCTAGAGGAACAGCAAAGGCCACTCAGCCCTTCTACAGGAACAGCAAAGGCCACTCAGCCCCTCTACAGGAACAGCAAAGGCCCCTCAGCCCCTCTACAGGAACAACAAAGGCCACTCAGACCCTCTACAAGACCAGCAACGGCCACTCAGCCCCTCTACAGGAACAGCAAAGGCCCCTCAGTCCCTCTACAGGAACAGCAAAGGCCACTCAGCCCTTCTACAGGAACAGCAAAGGCCACTCAGCCCTTCTACAGGAACAGGAAAGGCCCCTCAGCCCCTCTACAGGAACAGGAAAGGCCACTCAGCCCTTCTACAGGAACAGGAAAGGCCACTCAGCCCCTCTCCAGGAACAACAAAGACCCCTCAGTCCCTCTACAGGAACAGGAAAGGCCACTCAGCCCCTCTACAGGAACAGCAACGGCCACTCAGCCCCTCTCCAGGAACAACAAAGACCACTCAGCCCCTCTACAGGAACAGCAAAGGCCACTCAGCCCCTCTACAGGAACTGCAAAGGCCACTCAGCCCTTCTACAGGAACAGCAAAGGCCACTCAGCCCTTCTACAGGAACAGGAAAGGCCCCTCAGCCCCTCTACAGGAACAGGAAAGGCCACTCAGCCCTTCTACAGGAACAGGAAAGGCCACTCAGCCCCTCTCCAGGAACAACAAAGACCCCTCAGTCCCTCTACAGGAACAGGAAAGGCCACTCAGCCCCTCTACAGGAACAGCAACGGCCACTCAGCCCCTCTCCAGGAACAGCAAAGGCCACTCAGCCCTTCTACAGGAACAGCAGAGGCCACTCAGCCCTTCTACAGGAACAGCAAAGACCACTCAGCCCCTCTACAGGAACAGCAAAGGCCACTCAGCCCTTCTACAGGAACTGCAAAGGCCACTCAGCCCCTCTACAGGAACAGCAAAGGCCACTCAGCCCCTCTACAGGAACAACAAAGGCCACTCAGACCCTCTACAAGACCAGCAACGGCCACTCAGCCCCTCTACAGGAACAGCAAAGGCCACTCAGCCCCTCTACAGGAACTGCAAAGGCCACTCAGCCCCTCTACAGGAACAGCAAAGGCCACTCAGCCCTTCTACAGGAACAGCAAAGGCCACTCAGCCCTTCTACAGGAACAGCAGAGGCCACTCAGCCCTTCTACAGGAACAGCAAAGACCACTCAGCCCCTCTAGAGGAACAGCAAAGGCCACTCAGCCCTTCTACAGGAACAGCAAAGGCCACTCAGCCCCTCTACAGGAACAGCAAAGGCCCCTCAGCCCCTCTACAGGAACAACAAAGGCCACTCAGACCCTCTACAAGACCAGCAACGGCCACTCAGCCCCTCTACAGGAACAGCAAAGGCCCCTCAGTCCCTCTACAGGAACAGCAAAGGCCACTCAGCCCTTCTACAGGAACAGCAAAGGCCACTCAGCCCTTCTACAGGAACAGGAAAGGCCCCTCAGCCCCTCTACAGGAACAGGAAAAGCCACTCAGCCCTTCTACAGGAACAGGAAAGGCCACTCAGCCCCTCTCCAGGAACAACAAAGACCCCTCAGTCCCTCTACAGGAACAGGAAAGGCCACTCAGCCCCTCTACAGGAACAGCAACGGCCACTCAGCCCCTCTCCAGGAACAACAAAGACCACTCAGCCCCTCTACAGGAACAGCAAAGGCCACTCAGCCCCTCTACAGGAACTGCAAAGGCCACTCAGCCCTTCTACAGGAACAGCAAAGGCCACTCAGCCCTTCTACAGGAACAGGAAAGGCCACTCAGCCCCTCTACAGGAACAGCAATGGCCACTCAGCCCCTCTCCAGGAACAACAAAGACCACTCAGCCCCTCTACAGGAATAGCAAAGGCCACTCAGCCCCTCTACAGGAACTGCAAAGGCCACTCAGCCCCTCTACAGGAACAGCAAAGGCCACTCAGCCCTTCTACAGGAACAGCAAAGGCCACTCAGCCCTTCTACAGGAACAGCAGAGGCCACTCAGCCCTTCTACAGGAACAGCAAAGACCACTCAGCCCCTCTACAGGAACAGCAAAGACCCCTCAGACCCTCTACGGGAACAGCAAAGGCCACTCAGCCCCTCTTTATGTGAACAACAACAGGCCATTCAGTCCCCTTTATTCAGAGCAGCTTGGCCATTTCAAAGTCACATATTGGCCCAGACTGTGGAAGGGCGGCAGATTTTCTTCCCTCAAGGTCATGATGGGTTTTGACAACAATTGATCATGGTTGTCATGGTTTCGGTCGCTGAAGCTGACTTTTATATATCAGCTGCCAATGATGGGATTTGAATCCCTGTCCTTAGAACCTCACCTTCCACCCCACCAAACCTCCATATACATCACATTATCCTCCTGCATTTCCGCCACCTATTTACAGACCCCACCACCAGAGAAATATTTCCCTCTCACCCCTATCTGCATTTCGGAGAGACCATTCCCTCCGCGATGCTCTTGTCAGGTTCACGCCACCCCCCCACCCCACTAACCCATCTCCCCATCCCTCTTGGCACCTTCCCCTGCTATCGCAGGAATCGCAAAACCTGTGCCCACACCTCCTCCCTCACCTCTATCCAAGGCCCTAAAGGAGCCTTCCACATCCATCAAAGTTTCACCTGCACATCCACTAATATCATTTATTGTATCCGTTGCTCCCGATGCGGTCTCCTCTACATTGGGGAGACTGGGCGCCTCCTAGCAGAGCGCTTTAGGGAACATCTCTGGGACACCCGCACCAATCAACCAAACCGCCCCGTGGCCCAACATTTCAACTCCCCCTCCCACTCTGCCGAGGACATGGAGGTCCTGGGCCTCCTTCACCGCCGCTCCCTCACCACCAGACACCTGGAGGAAGAACGCCTCATCTTCCGCCTCGGAACACTTCAACCCCAGGGCATCAATGTGGACTTCAACAGTTTCCTCACTTCCCCTTTCCCCCCACCTCACCCCAACTCCAACCTTCCAACTTGGCACTGCCCACATGACCAGTCCTACCTGCCAATCTTCCTTCCCCACCTATCCGCTCACTCTCCTCTCTGACCTATCACCTTTCCCCCCCACCTCCATCCACCCATTGCACTCTCAGCTCCCTTCTCCCCAGCCCCACTCTCCCTCTCATTTATCTCTCCACCCCCTTCGGCTCAGAGCCTCATTCCTGATGAAGGGCTCTTGCCTGAAACGTCGATTCTCCTGCTCCTCAGATGCTGCCTGACCTGCTGTGCTTTTCCAGCACCGCCCTTTCGACTCTTTAGAACACTAGCCTAGGCCACTAGGGTTACTAGTCTGATGCATTCACACAGTGAGTCCCTGGAGCCGCACTATAGGACGGATGTGAAGGTGTCAGAGAGGGCTCTTGCAAAGGTTCAGGAGAACGGTTCCAGGGATAAGGAGCTGCAGAGAGGAGGATAGATTGGAGAAGCTAGCTGCAATTTTCTCGGGGGTGAGGAGCTCGAGAGGGGACTTGATCGAGGGGTTCAACATCAGGATGGGTCTGGACAGAATCGAGAGGAAGGCACTGCTCCCGTTCTGGGGAGGATCGAAAGTTGTGTGAAACTTGAAAGGGTTCAGAAAAGATTTACAAGGATTTTATGGGTGGCAGGGTGGTTAGCACTGCTGCCTCACAGCGCCAGGGTCCCAGGTTCAATTCCCACCTCAGGCGACTGACTGTGTGGAGTTTGCACGTTCTCCCTGTTTCTGTGTGGGCTTCCTCCCACAGTCCAAAGATGTGCAGGCCAGGGTGGATTGGCTGTGCTAAATTGTCCCATAGTGCTCAGGGATGTGTAGGTTAGGGTGGATTGGCCACGCTAAATTACCCCTAGTGTTAGGTGAAGGGGTAAGTGTAGGGGAATGGGTCTGGGTGGGTTGTTTTTGGAGGGTCAGTGTGGACTTCTTGGGCCGAAGGGCCTGTTTCCATACTGTAAGTAATCTAATCTAATCATGTTGCCGGGGTTGGAGGGTTTGAGCTACAGGGAGAGGTTGAACAGGCTGGGGCTGTTTCCAGCACTTGGCCCGTCCCCTTGGATGATATTTGAAGTGCCCATCCTTTAAAGGTCACCAACGCCCTGTGTAACAGAAACATAACATCCTTTGTGGGTGGCACGGTGGCTCAGTGGTTAGCACTTGCTGCCTCACGGTCCCAGGTTCGATTCCCGCCTCAGGCGACTGACTGTGTGGAGTTTGCACGTTCTCCCCCGTGTCTGCGTGGGTTTCCTCCGGGTGCTCCGGTTTCCTCCCACAGTCCAAAGATGTGCAGGTCAGGGTGGATTGGCCATGGGAA
Source organism: Chiloscyllium punctatum (assembly GCF_047496795.1). Lineage (NCBI taxonomy): Eukaryota > Metazoa > Chordata > Chondrichthyes > Orectolobiformes > Hemiscylliidae > Chiloscyllium > Chiloscyllium punctatum. The sequence goes on from NC_092759.1 coordinate 10,701,409, forward strand.
ATTGTCCCGTAGTGTTAGGTACATTAATCAGAGGGAAATGGGTCTGGGTGGGGTCACTCTTCAGAGGGTCGGTGTGGACTCGTTGGGCCGAAGGGCCTGATTCCACACTGGAAGTAATCTAATCACCTTTGTGTTCAATTCCTCTCGTAATAAAAGTTTTAAAGATTATGAGGCATCAACTAATTTCCAAGGCAGTGCACTCCAGAAACCCCTACCTGCCACACTCTGGCTGAAAAAGATTTTCCACAAATCCCCTCTCAACTTTCACTTTACAATTATATCCCCTTGTTCCTGAGCCTTTGACGAAGAGGGGCAGTTGCTTTCTATCCACCCTGTCTATGTCCCTGAAAATGTTGTCACAAAGCTAGTCCCTTTTTTTTCCTAGAAGCTGTTCCTTGGCTCAAGGTCTTGATTTTTTTTTTCCCAGAGGGACAACGGGCTCCAATCTGTCTGGTTTGGTACAGAGATGAAAAGGATTTTGAGAGGCCCTTTGTTGATATGTGAACAGACGAGAGTTCAGGCCACAGTGGTCATGTTTTAGAAGCGACCTGTATAAAGAGAGGGGAGTGGTCAGCTCTCTCGCTGAGTTTAGATCGGAGTGGTGCTGGAAAAACACAGCAGCTCAGGCAGCATCCGAGGGGCAGGAAAATCGCCTGAACCTGAATACAGGGCCATCCATCTCAGTCAGGTCGGAATAAATCCTGTCAGGAAGTCAGGCGAAACATCTTCACCCAGAGAGCGGGGAAGAATGCGGAAAGTCACTCCCACACGGATGGCTCGAGGGAGGGGATTGGTCATAACACTTTGAAGAGAGAACATTTTTTGCAAAGGGTGTCAGAAATCTGAAATTAAAGCAGTAAATAATGGAAACATTCCACAGGTCAGGCAGTATCTGGGACAAAAGAAACAGGAAATAACATTTAAGAGCTGTCATTGAGATAAATGAGAATGGTATTACATGTGAAGGGAGTGGGAAAGGAAACAAAGACAATGTTTGTAATAAGGTGGAGGAGAGGAGAGATTAAATGACAGGAGAGTTGGTGGGGCAGAGGGCGCGGCTACACTCTGGGTAAGGTAACAGATGAGTTACATGGAAGGAGGGTGAATGACAGGTTGATGAAGCAACTCCTATGTCTGACACGTTATTGCTCCTCCACCTTGAGAGATTAACTGAGAAGCTTTTATCACTCACAGTAGCCAGAGGAATCGACCGAGGCTGACAGTCAGGAGAGGTGGGAGTGTTAGATCTTGGCTGGGGATTGATACCAGATCGTCCCAGATCTTTCTCACGTGGAGTGAGACAGAATTTGATCCCACCACCATTCCAACCCCTAAAACCTCTCAGTCTCCTTTCTCTGTCTCTCTCTGTTTCTGTTTCTCTCTCTCTTTCTCACACACCTCTCACCCACAGTCATACAGTACAGAAGGAGCCCTTCTACCCATTGAGACTACACTCTCACACCTCTCTGTCTGTCTGTCTGTCTGTCTCTCTCCCAGTGTCTCTCACACCTCTCTGCCTGTCTGTCTGTCTGTCTCTCTCCCAGTGTCTCTCACACCTCTCTGCCTGTCTGTCTGTCTGTCTCTCTCCCAGTGTCTCTCACACCTCTCTGTCTGTCTGTCTGTCTGTCTGTCTGTCTCTCTCCCAGTGTCTCTCACACCTCTCTGCCTGTCTGTCTGTCTGTCTCTCTCCCAGTGTCTCTCACACCTCTCTGTCAGTCTGTCTCTCTCCCAGTGTCTCTCACACCTCTCTGTCTGTCTGTCTGTCTGTCTCTCTCCCAGTGTCTCTCACACCTCGCTGTCTGTCTGTCTGTCTGTCTGTCTGTCTGTCTTTCTCTCCCAGTGTCTCTCACACCTCTCTGTCTGTCTGTCTGTCTCTCTCCCAGTGTCTCTCACACCTCTCTGTCTGTCTGTCTGTCTCTCTCCCAGTGCCTCTCACACCTCTCTGTCTGTCTGTCTGTCTGTCTCTCTCCCAGTGTCTCTCACACCTCTCTGTCTGTCTGTCTGTCTCTCTCCCTGTGTCTCTCACACCTCTCTGTCTGTCTGTCTGTCTATCTCCCAGTGCCTCTCACACTTCTCTGTCTGTCTGTCTTTCTCTCCCAGTGTCTCTCACACCTCGCTGTCTGTCTGTGTGTCTGTCTGTCTCTCTCCCAGTGTCTCTCTAACCTCTCTGTCTGTCTGTCTGTCTGTCTCTCTCCCAGTGTCTCTCACACCTCTCTGTCTGTCTGTCTGTCTGTCTGTCTCTCCCAGTGTTTCTCACACCTCTCTGTCTGTCTGTCTCTCTCCCAGTGTCTTTCACACCTCTCTGTCTGTCTGTCTGTCTCTCTCCCAGTGTCTATCAAACCTCTCTGTCTGTCTGTCTTTCTCTCCCAGTGTCTCTCACATCTGTGTTCGTCTGTCTGTCTCTCTCCCAGTGTCTCTCACACCTCTCTGTCTGTCTGTCTCTCTCCCAGTGTCTTTCACACCTCTCTGTCTGTCTGTCTGTCTCTCTCCCAGTGTCTCTCACACCTCTCTGTCTGTCTGTCTGTCTCTCTCCCAGTGTCTTTCACACCTCTCTGTCTGTCTGTCTGTCTCTCTCTCCCAGTGTCTCTCACACCTCTCTGTCTGTCTGTCTGTCTCTCTCTCCCAGTGTCTCTCACACCTCTCTGTCCGTCTGTCTGTCTCGCTCCCAGTATCTCTCACACCTCTCTGTCTGTCTCGCTCCCAGTATCTCTCACACCTCTGTGTCTGTCTGTCTGTCTCTCTCTCCCAGTATCTCTCACACCTCTCTGTCCGTCTGTCTGTCTCGCTCCCAGTATCTCTCACACCTCTGTGTCTGTCTGTCTGTCTTTGTCTCCCAGTATCTCTCACACCTCTCTGTCTGTCTGTCTGTCTTTGTCTCCCAGTGTCTCTCACACCTCTCTGTCTGTCTGTCTGTCTCTCTCCCTGTGTCTCTCACACCTCTCTGTCTGTCTGTCTGTCTCTCTCCCTGTGTCTCTCACACCTCTCTGTCTGTCTGTCTGTCTCTCTCCCTGTGTCTCTCACACCTCTCTGTCTGTCTGTCTGTCTCTCTCCCAGTATCTCTCACACCTCTCTGTCTGTCTGTCTGTCTTTGTCTCCCAGTGTCTCTCACACCTCTCTGTCTGTCTGTCTCTCTCTCTCTCCCAGTGTCTCTCACACCTCTCTGTCTGTCTGTCTGTCTCTCTCCCTGTGTCTCTCACACCTCTCTGTCTGTCTGTCTGTCTCTCTCCCTGTGTCTCTCACACCTCTCTGTCTGTCTGTCTGTCTCTCTCCCAGTATATCTCACAACTCTCTGTCTTCCTCCCTATCGCTGCCTCTAACACAGACACACACACACACACACACACACACACACACGTCTCTGGGTCCTCTCTCACACTTCTCTTTCTCTCTCTGTCTCTCTTTCGTTTTCTCTCTCCCTGTCCCTTTCACACACACACACATCTCTCTCTGGCTCTCTCTCTCTCTCTCTCTCACTGTTTTTTTTCTCTGTGACTGTCTTTCTGTCTTTGGTTTTCTCCCTGTTTCTCTCTCTCTCTCTCCCTCACACACACACACACACACACACACATCTCTCTTTCTCTGTGTCTTTGTCTCTCTGTCTTTCTCTCACTCTCCCCGTCTCTCTCTCACACACACATCTCTCTGGTTTCGCCTCTCTTTCTCCTCTCTGTCTATCTCTCTGTCTGTGGAGGGAAAGAGTGGCTCTGTTAGTTAAGGATTATATGTGCACAGTTCAGAGGGATGACCGAAATTCTGGAAACCAGGATATTGAAACAGTCTGGGGAGAGATGATGAATGATAAAAGCGAGAGGTCACTTGTGAGAACTGTGCACAGGCCCCATAACAGTGACACAATGATAGGACAGGATATCGAGAAGAAATAAAGGGGGCTTTTCAAAATGGTACCATGATTATAATAGGGGATTTTAACTCTGCTTTCTCCCCACAAATACTGCCCAACCTGCTGAGTTTCTGAGCAATTTCTGGTTTTGTACTTGGTCAATGAGATAGGATAAATTACTGACCAAGTCGGGAAAGCTACCCCTGGGTAGCAGTAACCACAATTGCTTTACTGGGCTCATGGTAAGATTCTTGGTAGTGTGGATGAGCAGAGAGATCTCGGTGTCCATGCACATAGATCCCTGAAAGTTGCCACCCAGGTTGATAGGGCTGTTAAAAAGGCATTCAGTGTGTTAGCTTTTATTGGGAGAGGGATTGAGTTTCGGAGCCACGAGGTCATGCTGCAGCTGTACAAAACGCTGGTGCGGCCACACTTGGAGTATTGCGTACAGTTCTGGTCACCGCATTATCGGAAGGATGTGGAAGCTATGGAAAGGGTTCAGAGGAGATTTACCTCCAGGTATGGAGGGAAGGTCTTACGAGGAAAGGCTGAGGGACTTGAGGCTGTTTCTGTTAGAGAGAAGGGGGTTGAGAGGCGACTTAATAGAGACATATAAGATAATCAGAGGGTTAGATAGGGTGGAGAGGGAGAGCCTTTTTCGTCGGATAGTGATGGCTAGGATGAGGGGACATAGCTTTAAATTGAGGGGTGATAGATATAGGACAGATGTCAGAGGTAGGTTCTTTACTCAGAGAGTAGTAAGGGCGTGGAACACACTGCCTGCAACAGTAGTGGACTCACCAATTTTGAGGGCATTTAAATGTTTGTTAGATAAACATATGGATGATAACAGAATAGTGTCGGTTAGATGGGCTTCACAGGTCGGCACAACATCGAGGGCCGAAGGGCCTGTACTGCGCTGGAATGTTCTGTGTTCTACATACAGTTTCAAAGGAGAGAAATGTGGGTCTGTTTTGAATTATAAGGACATGCAAAAAGAACTAGTCAAAGTGAAGTGGAAATTTAGGTTCAAGGATCGGCCAGCGTTTCTGTGATTATTCCAGAAAGTTAAAACATAGCGTCAATCTGAAAGAGAAGTTGTTTAATTGTGCTGAGATGGGTGGCAGCTCAGAAGAATAGACAGAATATTTAAAGAAAGGAAAGAATTACCAAAAGATTCATAAGGAGGTGGAAAACTATAGAGCAAGGGAAAATTAGCCAAAAATGTGAAAATACAAAAACATTCTTCAGATATTTAAAAAGAAAAATATGTTAACAAAGTAAGTCTTGGTCCTGGAGAAGATAGTTTGGAGAATCATTAAGGAGAATACCGGTGAATTGAAGATATTTGCTGTTGTTCTGCACCAGAGAGGATACTAGTAACATCTCAGAAATTGCTGTGAATTGAAAGGGAGGGAGAAGCTCAAATAATTATAGTTACCAGGCAAGTAAGACCACGTAAATTGTTGGAATTGTAAGTTATAGAGTCATAGGGTAATACAGCTTGTAAACAGACCCTTCCGTTCAACCAGACTATCATAGAATCCCAACATTGTGCAAACAGGCCATTCAGCAGAATAAGTCTGAACAGACCCTCTGAAGAGTATCTCACACAGACCCACCCCCCGAACCGATTACTTTACATTTTCCCTGACTAATGCAGCTAACCATACATCCCTGAACACTATGGGGAAATGTAGCATGGCCAATCCACCCTAACCTACACATCCCCGAACACTATGGGGTAATTTAGCACGGCCAATCCACCCTAACCTACACATCCCTGAACACTATGGGATAATTTAGCATGGCCAATCCACCCTAACCTACACATCCCTGAACACTATGGGGTAATTTAGCACGGCCAATCCACCCTAACCTACACATCCCTGAACACTATGGGGTAATTTAGCATGGCCAATCCACCCTAACCTACACATCCCTGAACACTATGGGGTAATTTAGCATGGCCAATCCACCCTAACCTACACATCCTGAACACTATGGGGTAATTTAGCACGGCCAATCCACCCTAACCTACACATCCCTGAACACTATGGGGTAATTTAGCACGGCCAATCCACCCTAACCTACACATCCCTGAACACTATGGGGTAATTTAGCACGGCCAATCCACCCTAACCTACACATCCCTGAACACTATGGGGTAATTTAGCATGGCCAATCCACCCTAACCCACACATCCCAGAATTCTATGGGGCAATTTAGCACGGCCAATCCACCCTAACCTACACATCCCTGAACACTATGGGGTAATTTAACATGGCCAGTCCACACGAACCTACACATCCCTGAACACTATGGGACAATTTAGCACGGCCATTCCACCCTAACCCACACATCCCTGAACACTATGGGGTAATTTAGCATGGCCAATACACCCTTCCCCACACATCCCTGAACACTATGGGGTAATTTAGCATGGCCAATCCACCCTAAACTACACATCGCTGAACACTATGGGGTAATTTAGCATGGCCAATCCACCCTAACCTACACATCCCTGAACACTATGGGGTAATTTAGCATAGCCAATCCACCCTAACGCACACATCCCTGAACACTATGGGTAATTTAGCATGGCCAATCCACCCTAACCGACACATCCCTGAACACTATGGGACAATTTAGCACGGCCAATCCACCCATCCTACACACCCTTGAACACTATGGGGTAATTTAGCACGGCCAATCCACCCTAACCTACACATCCCTGAACACTATGGGGTAATTTAGCACGGCCAATCCACCCTAACCTACACATCCCTGAACGCTATGGGGTAATTTAGCATGGCCAATCCACCTTAACCCACACATCCCTGAACACTATGGGGTAATTTAGCACGGCCAATCCACCCTAACCTACACATCCCTGAACACTATGGGGTAATTTAGCATGGCCAATCCACGCTAACCCACACATCCCTGAACACTATGGGGTAATTTAGCATGGCCAATCCACCCTAACCCACACATCCCAGAATTCTATGGGGCAATTTAGCACGGCCAATCCACCCTAACCTACACATCCCTGAACACTATGGGGTAATTTAGCATGGCCAATCCACCCTAACCTACACATCCCTGAACACTATGGGGTAATTTAACATGGCCAGTCCACACGAACCTACACATCCCTGAACACTATGGGACAATTTAGCACGGCCATTCCACCATAACCCACACATCCCTGAACACTATGGGGTAATTTAGCATGGCCAATACACCCTTCCCCACACATCCCTGAACACTATGGGGTAATTTAGCATGGCCAATCCACCCTAACCTACACATCGCTGAACACTATGGGGTAATTTAGCATGGCCAATCCACCCTAACCTACACATCCCTGAACACTATGGGGTAATTTAGCATAGCCAATCCACCCTAACGCACACATCCCTGAACACTATGGGTAATTTAGCATGGCCAATCCACCCTAACCGACACATCCCTGAACACTATGGGACAATTTAGCACGGCCAATCCACCCATCCTACACACCCTTGAACACTATGGGGTAATTTAGCACGGCCAATCCACCCTAACCTACACATCCCTGAACACTATGGGGTAATTTAGCACGGCCAATCCACCCTAACCTACACATCCCTGAACGCTATGGGGTAATTTAGCATGGCCAATCCACCTTAACCCACACATCCCTGAACACTATGGGGTAATTTAGCACGGCCAATCCACCCTAACCTACACATCCCTGAACACTATGGGGTAATTTAGCATGGCCAATCCACGCTAACCCACACATCCCTGAACACTATGGGGTAATTTAGCATGGCCAATCCACCCTAACCCACACATCCCAGAATTCTATGGGGCAATTTAGCACGGCCAATCCACCCTAACCTACACATCCCTGAACACTATGGGGTAATTTAGCATGGCCAATCCACCCTAACCTACACATCCCTGAACACTATGGGGTAATTTAACATGGCCAGTCCACACGAACCTACACATCCCTGAACACTATGGGACAATTTAGCACGGCCATTCCACCATAACCCACACATCCCTGAACACTATGGGGTAATTTAGCATGGCCAATACACCCTTCCCCACACATCCCTGAACACTATGGGGTAATTTAGCATGGCCAATCCACCCTAACCTACACATCGCTGAACACTATGGGGTAATTTAGCATGGCCAATCCACCCTAACCTACACATCCCTGAACACTATGGGGTAATTTAGCATAGCCAATCCACCCTAACGCACACATCCCTGAACACTATGGGTAATTTAGCATGGCCAATCCACCCTAACCGACACATCCCTGAACACTATGGGACAATTTAGCACGGCCAATCCACCCATCCTACACACCCTTGAACACTATGGGGTAATTTAGCACGGGCAATCCACCCTAACCTACACATCCCTGAACACTATGGGTAATTTAGCACGGCCAATCCACCCTAACCTACACATCCCTGAACGCTATGGGGTAATTTAGCATGGCCAATCCACCCTAACCTACACATCCCTGAACACTATGGGGTAATTTAGCACCGCCAATCCACCCTAACCTACACATCCCTGAACGCTATGGGGTAATTTAGCATGGCCAATCCACCCTAACCTATACATCCCTGAACACTATGGGGTAATTTAGCACGGCCAATCCACCCTAACCTACACATCCCTGAGCCCTATGGGTCATTTCCCATGGCCCACCCACCCTGACCTGTACATGTTTGAACTGTGGGCCATCTTCCTAAACTAAACTAGTTCCACCTGCCCGCGCTCGGTCCATCCTCCTTCAAACATTTCGTATTCACGTACTTATCGAAACGTCTTCTAAACATTGTCACTAGGTGCATCAATCCCAGCTCCAGAGCCCGGAAAGCCCAGCAGGCTGAGGAAAGCCCACCTCCCAGACCCCCATCCTCCCCATATTGTCCACTGGGTTCCTTGAGAGAGTGCCCTGAGCTGCCGCATCACTGCCTGGTTTGGGACCTTCACCGTCTCGGATCGTGAGACCCTACAACGGATCGTGTGGACAGCTGAGAGGATCATCGGGGTCTCTCTCCCTGTCCGTGACAGACACTTAGACCACACGCTGCGTCCGAAAGGCTAAGAGCATTGTGGAAGACCCCAGACACGCCCCTCACTCAAACTCTTCTCCCAGCTGAGCATTTGGTCTCCCTCAGCCAGACTGTGCAATAGTTTCATCCCCCCCCCCAGGCCATCAGGCTCCTTCACACGGTATGTTTGGACTCTTGGTAAAAACAATGACTGCAGATGCTGAAAACCAAATACTGGATTCGTGGTGCTGGAAGAGCACAGCAGTTCAGGCAGCATCCAACGAGCAGCGAAATCGACGTTTCGGGCAAAAGCCCTTCATCCTGATGAAGGGCTTTTGCCCGAAACGTCGATTTCGCTGCTCGTTGGATGCTGCCTGAACTGCTGTGCTCTTCCAGCACCACTAATCCAATGTTTGGACTCTTGCCGATCTGAAATTCTTCCGTATTGCTGCTCGCAAAATGTCTATCATTCATCATTCTTCTGTTACACTGTAACTTGAGTGTTTTGCACTTCTTATGCACTTTATGCTGTGTACGATTGTGTAAGTTTGTGCCGTCCATGTCGCACCTTTGCTCCCGGAGGACCACTGTCTTGTTTTTACTGTATATGATAGAAATAACAAATAAAAGCAACTCTGCTCTACTCCACACATGAATCATTCTCTGTGTAAAACAAATGCCCTGAATTTTTTTAATCTTTATCTTCTCTGGTTTCCTCCCACAGTCCAAAGGTGTGCAGGTTAGGGTGAATTGGCCATGGGAAATTGCCACATAGTGTTCAGGGATGTGTAGGTTAGGGTGGATTGGCCGTGCTAAATTACCCCATAGTGTTCAGGGATGTGTAGGTTAGGGTGGATTGGCCGTGCTAAATTACCCCATAGTGTTCAGGGATGTGTAGGTTAGGGTGGATTGGCCGTGCTAAATTACCCCATAGTGTTCAGGGATGTGTAGGTTAGGGTGGATTGGCCGTGCTAAATTACCCCATAGTGTTCAGGGATGTGTAGGTTAGGATGCATTGGCCGTGCTAAATTACCCCATAGTGTTCAGGGATGTGTGGGTTAGGGTGGATTGGCCAGGCTAAATTGCCCGTAGTTTTAGGTGCATTAGTCAGGGGTGAATGTAGGGGAATGGGTCTGCGTGGGTTGCTCTTCGGAGGGTCGGTGTGGTTCCGCTGGGACGAAGGTCCTGTTTCTGCACTGTATGGAATCTAATTTAATCACCCTAAAAATGTACCCCCTTGTCTTGAAATCCCCCACCCTAGGGAAAAGACACCTGCCAAACAAGAAACGCTGGAAAATCTCAGCAGGTCTGGCAGCATCTGTAAGGAGGGAAAAGAGCTGACCTTTTGAGTCTAACTGACCCTTTGGGCTTTGTCAGAGGATGAGTTAGACTCAAAACGTCAGCTCTTTTCTCTCCTTACAGATGCTGCCAGACCTGCTGAGATTTTCCAGCGTTTTCTCTTTTGGTTTCAGATTCCAGCGTCTGCAGTAATTTGCTTTTATTTAAAAGAAACCAGCCAGTCACTTTATCCATACCCTTCATGATTTTATAAACTTCTGTAACGTCACCCCTCAACCCCCTACGCTCCAGAGAAAAAAGTTCCAGCCTATCCAGCTCTTCCTTGTAATTCAAACACTTCATTCCTGGCAACGTCCTGGCAAAATCTCTTCTGAGTGCACTCCAGCTTAATAATATCCTTCCTACAACAGGGAGGCCAGAACTGGACACAATAATCCAGTCACAACATGATGTCCCAACTCCCATTCTCAAAGGACTGAGCATTGAATGTAAGTGGGTAAATGCCTTCTTAACTACCGTATTTATATGTGATACAAACTTCAAAGAATTATGTACCTGAACCCCTCGGTCTTTCTGTTCTACAACAGCACCCAAGGCCCTGTTATTAATTGTATACGTTCTGCCCTTGTTTGTTTTACGAAAACGCAATCCCTCACATTTATCCAAATTAAACTCCATCTGCCACTCCTCAGCCCATTGACCCAATTGATCAATTTCTCTTTCTTACTGTGCACTATGCCATCAGTTTTGGTGACACAGTCATTGTCATAGAGATGTACAGCACGGAAACAGACCCTTCGGTCCAACCCGTCCATGCCGACCCGATATCCCGACCCAATCTAGTCCCACCTGCCAGCACCCGGCCCATATCCCTCCAAACCCTTCCTATTCATATACCCATCCAAAAGCCTCTTCAATGTTGCAATTGTATCTGCAAACGTACTAACCGGGCCTTTTATATTCACATCTAAATGGTTTACATAAATGACAAACAAAAGTGGACCTCGCCCCGATTTCTGCTGGTCAACAGGCCCCAGCCTAAAAACCAGCCCTCCGCCACCAGCACCCTCTGTCGACTGCTGATCAGCCAATTTCGTACCCAATTGGCGAGCTCACCCTGAATCGCATGCGATCCAACTTAATTTAGTTCACTGGGTGGAACCTTGTCAAAGGCTTTACTGACGTTGGCAACTCCCCAGATGGCAATGGATTTCATCCTTGGGTCATAAAAGAAGGAGCCAGAGAGACAGTTAATGTGTTGGCTTTCTATTTTCCGAAACTCATTAGATTCAGAGAAGATTTCTTTGCCTTGAAAACCAGCCCAATGTAACTTGTCTAGTCAAGAATGGAGAGAGGCGGAAAATGGGAAATTACAGGCCAGTTAGCTCAACATCTGTAATAGGGAAAATATTTGAAGCAATTATTAAAGGCATAATAACGGAGCATTTGGATAAATCCAGGATAACCAGAAAGACCCAACAAGGTTTCAGCAAAGGGAAATGATCTTTTTCTGATTTATTGGAAGTCGTTGCAGAAGGAACTTGTGCTGGAGAGAAAGAGGAACCAGGGAACACTTAGGTTGGCCAGGAAGCATTTGAAAAGGTGCCACAAACTGTGACAAATCAAAGCTCACAGAGCAGGGGGGTGGGGGGGTGGGGAGGGTAACATTTGGTTTGATTTATTTGTTGTTACAAAATACAGTGAGGAGTGTTGAATGGCGTCGCCAGTCTCCAGTGCCATCTTAAAGCAGACAAAAATAAATCACAACTTGGAATATAAGAATGAAGAAATAAAGGAAAAGTGTCCGAATGTACGGTTTTTCTTGTTAAGTGCTCTGCCATGGATGTTGGGCACTGGTCCCTTCGTCAATCCATTACCCGCTGGTCCGAATGCTGCCAGTCTTCGATGCCATCTCACCTCCACCACTGTGGGTCCTCACTGGACCTTGCCAACGCAGATACCATCATTGTCACTGGGTACCAAAGAACAAAGAACTTTACAACACAGGAACAGGCCCTTCGGCCCTCCAAACCTGTGCCAATCCAGATCCTCTATCTAAACCTGTCGCCTACTTTCTAAGGATCTGTATCCCCCTGCTCCCTGCCCATTCATGTATCTGTCTAGGTACAGCTAAATGACACTATTGTTCCCGCCTCTACCACCTCCACTGGTAATGCTTTCCTGGCATCCACCACCCTCTGCATAAAGAACTTCCCACGCATACCTCCCCTAAACATTTCCCCTCTCACTTTGGACTCATGACCCCTAGTAATTGAGTCCCACACTCTGGGAAAAAGCTTCTTGCTATCCACCCTGTCTATACCTCCCATGATTGTGTAGACCTCAATCAGGTTCCCCCCTCAACCCCCTTTTGAGGTCTACGAAATCCGAATCTACTCAACCTCTCCTCGTAGCTAGCACTCTCTATACCGTACAACGTCCTGGTGAACCTCCTCTGCACCCTCTCCAAAACATCCACGTCCTTTTGGTAATGTGGCGACCAGAACTGTGCGCAGTATTCCAAATGTGGCAGTACCAAAGTCCAATACAACTGTAACATGACCAGCCAACTCTGGTACTCAATACCCCGTCCAATGAAGGATAGCATGCTGTGTGCCTTCTTGACCACTCTACGGACCTGTGCTCCCATCTTTAGGGAACAAGGGACCTGAACATACACACTGGCCCAAACTCGACTCTGCAGCTGTGGCTGCCAAGAGTCAGCTTTGGGCCAATCCCGTGAGTGTGTGGCCGCTGTCGATTCCGTGGGATCTTACTCTGACCCAAGCCTGCCCTTGGCGTGGCCTCCGTGAGGCTGCCCTGGGTGCAGACGTCACCAGGAATTCAAACTCGCGTCTGCCGCCCCAGCCAACGGGTGGACCGATGCAGAAGCAACCCAGGCGCCTTCTGACGGGACCGCACAGCGTCCACTCACCGGCCAAGATAGAAGATTGGCCGGCGAACAGAAGAGAGAGTAGGGATGAGACAGTCTGTTTTAGGCTGAGAGGATGTCACCAGCGATGTGTCGCAGAGTTCCGTCTGAGGGCCTCAACACTCTATAGTTCCTTCTTACAAGGAATCGAAGGTCTGGTGGCCAACGTTGTGAGTGACTCAAAGACAGTTGTGAAGAGGACATCAGAATGTCGATGCAGAGAGCCTCAGCAAGTGGGCAAAGATGTGGTGAATAGACGATAGAAGATTCTAGATTAGAGTGGTGCTGGAAAAGCACAGCAGTTCAGGCAGCATCTGAGGAGCGGGAAAAATCGACGTTTCGGGCAAAAGCCCTTCCTGAGAAGGTCTGAAACCATCCATTTTGACAGAAAGAATAAGCTTAAAGGAGATATGTGTGGAACGTTCATAACACAGAGGGTGGTGGGTGCCTGGAATGCATTACCAGTGGACAGGGTAGGGGTGGGAACGAGAGCGACACAGGGTGAGAGGTTGCAGAGCTCGGAGGTGCAGTGTGATCTGGATGGCCAAGTATATGAATCACACAGGGTTAGCATCCAGGAACAGCAAATAATCAGCAGCACGGTGACTCAGTGGTTAGCACTGCTGCCTCACAGAACCAGCGTCCCAGGTTCGATTCTAGCCTCGGGCGACTGTCTGTGTGGAGTTGACACATTCCCTCCGTGTCTGTGTGGGTTCCCTCCCACAGTCCAAAGATGTGCAGGTTCAGGTGGATTGGCCATGCTAAATTGCCCCATAGTGTTCAGGAATGTGTAGGTTAGGTGCATTTGTCGGGGGTAAATGTAGAGTAATACTTTTGGGGAATGGGTCTGGGTGGGTTACTCTTCGGAGGGTCAGTGTGGACTTGTTGGGCCAAAGGGCTTGTTTCCACACTGTAGGGAATCTATGATTCTAATACAATGTTTATTGTGAGGGGAATTGAATGCAGGAATAGGGAGGTTATGCTTCTGTTAAACAGTGTATATTACTGGTCACTGTACGTGCTGAAGGCTGTTCATATGTTGGAAACAGTTCAGAGACAGAGAAATGTACAGCACGGATACAGAACCCTCAGTCCAACCTGTCCATGCCAACCAGATATCCCAACCCAATCTAGTCCCACCTGCCAGCACCCGGCCCATATCCCTCCAAACCCTTCCTATTCATATACCCATCCAAATGCCTCTTAAATGGTGCAATTGTACCAGCCTCCACCACTTCCTCTGGCAGCTCATTCCATACACGTACCACCCTCTGTGTGAAAACATTGCCCCTTAGGTCTCTTTTATAGCTTTCCCCTCTCACCCTAAACCTATGCCCTCGAGTTCTGGACTTCCCCCACCCCAGGAGGAAAAGACCTTGTCTATTTACCCTATCCATGCCCCTCATGATTTTGTAAACCTCTAGAAGGTCACCCCTCAGCCTCCGACGCTCCAAGAAAACAGCCCCAGCCTGTTCAGCCTCTCCCTATAGCTCAAACCCTCCAACCCTGGCAACAACCTTGTGAATCTTTTCTGAACCCTTTCAAGTTTCACAAATCCTTCTGATAGCAGGGAGATCAGAATTGCAGGCAATATTCCAACAATGTCCTGTACAGCCGCAACATGACCTCCCAACTCCTGTTCTCAATATTCTGACCAATAAAGGAAAACATACCAAACGCAGCCTTCACTATCCTATCTACCTGCGACTCCACTTTCAAGGAGCTATGAACCTGCACTCCAAGGTCTCTTTGTTCAGCAACACTCCCCAGGATCTTAGCATTTAGTCCTGGATGTCTTAAAATGCATAAGTCCTGCCCTGATTTGCCTTTCCAATTTTATCTAAATTAAATTCCATTTGTAACTCCTCAGTCCATTGGCTCATCTGAACAAGATCCTGTTATACTCTGGTTATCTTCTTCGCTATCCACCATATCTTCAATTTTGGTGTCATCTGCAAACTTACTAACTATGCCTCCTATGTTCATATCCAAATCATTTATATGAATGATGGAAAATAGTGGACCCAGCACCGATCCTTGTGACACTCCACTGGTCACAGGCCTCCAGTCTGAAAAGCAACCCTCCACCACCACACTCTATCTTCTACCTTCAAGCCAGTTCTGTATCCAAATGGCTAGTTCCCCTGGTATTCCATGCGATTGAACCTTGCTAACCAGTCTATCATATCATAGATACCCCCATCATGTGGAAACAGGCCATTTATCCAACAAGTCTGCATTGATCCATTCCCCTACTCTATTGCGCTGCATTTGCCCTGCCTAATACACCTAACCTATACATACCTGAACACTATGAACAACTTAACATGGTCAATCCACCCTGACCTGCACATCTTTGGACTGTGGGAGGAAACCGGAGCACCTGGGGGAAACCCACACAGACACGGGGAGCATGTGCAAACTCCACGCAGACAGTCGCCAGAGGCGGGGATTGAACCTGGGTCTCTGGTGCTGTGAGGCAGCAGTGCTAACCACTGAGACACCGTGCCTTGTTGAACACTTTACTGAAGTCCATATAGATCACATCTTCCCCTCTGCCCTCATCAATCCTCTTTGTTACTTCTTCAAAAAACTCAATCAAGTTTGTGAGACATGATTTCCCACGCACAAAGCCATGTTGACTATCCCGAATCAGTCCTTGCCTTTCCAAATACATGTACATCCTGTCCCTCAGGATTCCCTCCAACAACTTGCCCACCGCCGAGGTCAGCCTCATCGGTCTATAGTTCCCTGGCTTGTCTTTACCGCCCTCCTTAAACAGTGGCACCACGTTTGCCAACCTCCAGTCTTCCGGCACCTCACCTGTGACTATCGATGATACAAATATCTCAGCAAGTGGCCCAGCAATCACTTCTCTAGCTTCCCACAGAGTTCTCGGGTACACCTGATCAGATCCTAGGGATTTTTTCACGCAGAGGGTGGTACGTGTATGGAATGAGCTGCCAGAGGATGTGGTGGAGGCTGGTACAATTGCAACATTGAAGAGGCATTTGGATGGGTATATGAATAGGAAGGGTTTGGAGGGATATGGGCTGGGTGCTGGCAGGTGGGACTAGATTGGGTTGCGATATCTGGTTGGCATGGACGGGTTGGACTGAGGGGTCTGTATCCGTGTTGTACATCTCTATGACCGTCTGTGTGGAGTTTGCACATTCTCCCCATGTCTGTGTGGGTTTCCTCTGGGTGCTCCAGTTTCCTTGCATAGTCCAAAGATGTGCAGGACATTCGAAATTGCCCACAGTGTTAGGTGCATTAGTCAGAGGGAAATGGGTCTGGGTAGGTTAATCTTCAGTGGGTAGGGTGGACTTGTTGGGCCAAAGAGCCTGTTTCCACACTGTCGGGAATCTAATCTAATCTAATCTAATATCCCCTTGACACTAGCTGAGCTCCTGGAGCTGGGGGTCAAAATCAGAAGAGAAATTCCAGGCCAGTATTTGGAGAACAAAATTCTGTGGAGGTATGCTCCTTTGCCTCTAACCCTGGCAAGGTTCACTATGTCATGAGAGCTTCATACTGTCAGGGCCCTTGCCACCTCGCACCGTCACCTTTGGCCACTCCTTGCTCACCAAAGGTTGACGGTAATCTTCATGGTGTTACACAGAGGAACACTGGGGAAGGCTCACATTCGTTGGTCTTCTAAACCATAATAAACATACCTGGTGCCTAGGAAACTCCTTCAGAGAAATGTTGGTTGCCTTGAATACTGTAAATCGTGAACACTGATGTTTAGGGGCTTCTCGGGGCACCAAAGCTTTCCAATGTCTGAGCATTTCACGGTGTACTTCTACCTTTCACGCCAAACCCTCTCAGATCGGCCTCAGCTTTTATGCTGCTTGCGAAATGCTGGTTTGTTGGTGGTCTCAGTGGGCTGTGTCAGACTCAGCACCCTTATCTTGAAGGGGCTTAGCACAAACGAGAAGCTAGTTCAGAGAGTTTAAATGTTTCCTGGAAGACACTTTGAAGGAGGATTGAGACAATTTATGGGCGGCACGGTGGCTCAGTGGTGAGCACTGCTGCCTCCCAGCGCCAGAGACCCGGGTTCAGTTCCCGCCTCAGGCGACTGACTGTGTGGAGTTTGCACATTCTCCCCCGTGTCTGCGTGGGTTTCCTCCGGGTGCTCCGGTTTCCTCCCACAGTCCAAAGATGTGCAGGTCAGGGTGGATTGGCCATACTAAATTGCCCGTAGTGTTAGGTAAGGGGTGATGTAGGGGTATGGGTGGGTTGCGCTTCGGCGGGTGCGGTGTGGACTTGTTGGGCCGAAGGGCCTGTTTCCACACTGTAAGTAATCTAATCTAATCCATGCAGGCTGCAGCATTTAAAGGGCTCTAGCTGTCTTTTGATGAATAACGGGGTGGTAATACAAGTGTGGAAAGTCCCTGGGGGTGGGGGGGAGGTTGGCTGTCAGGGAAGGAAAAAGAAGGACTGGCATTGATATAGCGCCTCTCCCACAACTCCAGGACATCGCAAAGCCCACCGTAGACACTGGAACATTTTGCAGCAAGTCATTGCTGCAATATACTGCAGACAATCTGTGCAGAGGAAGATCCCAGAATCTGCAAGGTGATAATGAATGGGATGTAAAGTTTTTTTTGAGGGATTTGTTTTGGGGTTAGTACTGACTGGGACACCAGTAAGAGCTTTTCTGATTTTTTTTTAATGTCCAGAAGTGGTCTTGCACACAAACACCAAATGTTCACAGGTTTGGCAGGTGCTGTCAGAGAAGCCTCAGTCAATTGTTACAGTCCATGTAGTAAGTGTGCTGTGTTGTTGGTGAGGAGAATGAATGTCAATAAGGTTCCAATCAAGCAGGCTGCTGTGTCCTGGATGGTGTGGAGCTGCACTCTCCCAGGAGAGTGGGGAGTATTCCATCGCACTCCGACTTGCCCCTTGTAGACACTGGGCAGCTTTGGGGAATCAGCAGATAGGTTCCCCTGTCAAATTACACTAACACCAAGGGTACAAGGGAGATCATAACTTGGTCGCCATGGCCAAGTTGGACCGAACGGTCTGTTTCCATGACTCTAAAATACCCCCATGCTACATTTTTCAGTTATTAACCACCAGCAGTAAATTAGCGATGTTTTACGATTGGTTAATCTACATGCAAAGCCTGAGCACCACGGAGGAACCATGGGAATGTGAGGGTTCTGAGGAAGGATTCTATTATCCATTCCAGCAGGAAATCTTTCGCAGTCACACGATTCACCTGCTCCGTACTTGGGAAGGGATTTTTTTTTTAAAAAAAGCAGTGGCGTCATAGTTGCTGTTTTCCAATCTGCCGGAACTGCCCCAGAGTCCAGCAAATTTTGGAAAATTGGCCTAAGAGAAAATGAGGAGGTATAGCTCATGTGCAGGCAGCTGGGAGCAAGGAGAATCCCTGGAGATATAAAGGGGATACAGGGGTTTACTGAAGAAGGAAGGCAGGAGGGTGAAAATGGGACATGAAATAGCCTTGGTTAAGAAGATTAGGGTGAATTCAAAAAGATTCTTTAAGTATATTCAAGAATATACATTGTGTACAGTTCTGATCACCGCATTATGAGAAGGATGTGGAAGCTTTGGAAAGGGTGCAGAGCAGATTTACTGGGATGTTGCCTGGTATGGAAGGAATGTCTTTCAAGGAAAGGCTGAGGGCCTTGAGGCTGTTCTCGTTAGAGAGAAGAAGGTTGAGAGGTGACTTAATAGAGACATTAATCAGAGGGTTAGATAGGGTGGACAGGGAGAGCCTTTTTCCAAGAATAGGGAGAGCAAATATGAGGGGACACAACTTTAAAGTGAGGGGAGATAGGTATCAGACAGATGTCAGAGGTAGTTTCTTTACTCAGAGAGTAGTAAGGGTACTGCGCTGTCATGTTCTATGCTCGAAATAACCTGGGGTGGCACGGTGACTCAGTAGTTAGCACTGCTGCCTCCCAGCGCCAGGCACCCGGTTCAATTCCAGCCTCAGGTGACTGTCTGTGTGGAGTTTGCACAGTCTCCCCGTGTCTGCGTGGGTTTCCCCCGGGTGCTCTGCTTTCCTCCCACAGTCCAAAGATGTGCAGATTTAGCTAAATTGCCCACCGTGGATGTGTAGGGTCAGGTGTAAATATAGGTGATAAGGGAGGGGAATGGGCCTGGGTGGGTTGCTTTTCAGAGGGTCGGTGTGGACCTGTTGGGCCGAAGGGCCTGTTCCCATACTGTGGGGATTCTATGAAAGCCGATAATTCATGCCATCTAAGATGAAGGGTTGGGATTAAGAATGAGGTGGTTTGCTTCAGTACTGGCCATGGGATCCCTCATGAAAACAGTCAAAATTTGAAATTCATTCCAGATAAACGTGAGGGGATGCAGTTGGGAAGACCAGACATGTTAACGGAATACATGATGGGCAGTAGGACCCTGGGAAGCACCGAGGATTAGAGGAATCTTGGCGCGCATGTCCACCAGTCCCTTCTGGTGTCACGACAGATGCATAATGTAGGTTAAGACGGCATTAGCCATAGAGGTTAAGAGCAGGGAGGTGGTGCTGGAACTGTATAAAATGTTGGTTTAGGTGGCAGTTCTGGAATCCAATTATAGGAGGGATTTGAGAGGGTGCAGAGGAGATTTACCAGGATGTTGCCTGGGCTGGAGAGTCTCAGTTATGAGGAGATATTCGAAAGACTGGGGTTGTTTCCCCCGAGAGCAGAGGGGATTGAGGGTGGTCATCACTGAGACGTAGAAGACTATGAGGGGCACAGACAGGAAGAAATTCTCCCTTTGATGTAGCAGATTAAGGCAAGGCAATAGAGGTTTAGAGATGTGAGGAAAGGCTTTTCTCACCCAGAGGCTGGTGGGTATCTGGAATTCGCTGCCTGCGAGGTTGGTAGAGACAGAAACCCTCATTACATGGAAGAACTAGTTAGATGTACATCTGTGCTTCAAAGGTAAACATAAATATAAGTAAACAATTAAAGATTAGATTCCCTACAGTGTGGAAACAGGCCCTTCGGCCCACACCAACCCACCGCAGAGTAGCCCACCCAGACCCATTTCCCCTCTGACTAATGCACCTAGCACTATGGGTAATTTAGCACGGCCAATTCACCCTGACCGGCACATCTTTGGACTGTGGGAGGAAACCGGAGCAAACCCACGCAGATACGGGGAGAATGTGCAAACTCCACACAGTCAGTCACCCGAGGCTGGGATCGAACCGGGGACCTTGGTGCTCTGAGGCAGCAGTGCTAACCACTGAGCCACCGTGCCGCCCTAGTTACCCCATTTGGTTCACCCCTGTCCTTTAGGGAAGGAAATGTGCCACCCTCACCTGGTCTGAACCTACACGTGACTCCAGACCCACAGCGATGTGATTGTCCAGGTCTTGCTCCATTTGAACCATGGACTGCTTTGGTATCTGCGGGGTGGCGAATGGTGCTGAACATTGTGCAGTCTCAGCAAACGTCCCCACTTCTGACTTTATGATGGAGGCAAGGTCATTGATGAAGTGGCTGAAAATGTTTGAGCCGAAGGGATTGACCCTGAGGAACTCCTGCAGAGATATTCTGCAGCTGAGGTGACTGACCTCCAACGACCACAGCCAATGTACTAGATACGACTCCAACCAGTGGAAGAGATTGCCATCTGCTACCCATTGATTGCAGTTTTGCTAGGGTTCCTTGGTGCCGCACTTGGCCATATGCCAAGGGCTGTCCCTCTCCCCGTCCCCCTGGAGTTCACCTCTTTAGTCCATATTCGACCCAAGGGCTGTAATGGGGTCAGGAGCTGAGTGGCCCTGGCAGAACCCAGACTGGGCGTCACTGAGCAGGTTGTTGTTGAGTAAGTGCTGTTGGTGACACCTCAGCCGTGTACTCAGATCCTGTTCCTCCCAGCTGGCGGGAATATTTGCAGACGCCTTTAATCTCTCCTTAACACAATGAGAGGTCCCCACCTGCATCAAGAAGACCACTATCATCCCAACACCAAAATAAAATCGGGCAGCGTGCCTTAATGGCTACCGCATGGTGGTTCTGACAGCCACCATTATAAAGTGCCTGGAGAGGATAGTAATGGCACACATCAACTCCAGCCTTCCAGACTGCTTTGAGCCACTGTAATACGCCTACTGTCACAACAGGTACACATCTCCCTGGCCCTACAGAACATCCTTGGAGCATCAGGACAACAAGGACACTTACATTAGACCACTATTTATTGACTTTACCTCCACCTTCAACATCGTAATTCCAACAAAACTCCAAACTCAGAGACTTAGGACTTTGCTCCCCGCTCTGCAACTGGATCCTCGATTTCCTGACCCATAAACCACACTCAGTGAGACGAGGCAACAACAACTCCTCCACATTAATCCTCAACACTGCGTACCCAGCTCCTTTACACACTCACCACTGTGTGGTCAAATTCAGCTCGAACTCCATTCACAAATCTGCTCACGACCCCACGTAGTGGGTCAGATCTCAAACAACGAGGCAGAAATAGACAACTTAAGATTAGATTCCCCCACGGTGTGGAAACAGGACCTTCGGCCCAACCAGTCCACACCAAACCTTCGAACAGTAACCCACCCAGTTTCCCCTCTGACTAATACACCTAACACTATGGGGTAATTTAGCACGGCCAATTCACCCTAACCTGCATATTTTTGGATTATGAGAGCACCCGGAGGAAACCCAAACAGACACAGGGAGAATGTGCAAACAGTCGCCCGAGGTTGGAATCGAACCTGGGACCCTGGTGCTGTGAGGCAGCAGTGCTAACCACTGAGCCACTGCGGCGCCCTGGTGGAAAGAAAGCTCTCCCTCGATGTCAGCAAAATGAAAAGCTGGTCATTAACTTCAAGAAGTGGAGTGAAGGGGATGCCTTAGTCTGTATCAAAGGGGCTGAGGTGGAGGTGGTCAAGAGCTTCATGGTGTTAGGAGTGAACATCCTCAACAATCTCTCCTGGTCCACCCACGTCGATGCTACGGTCAAGAAAGCACACCAATACCTCAACTTCCTCAGAAGGGGTAAGGAAATTCAGCAGGTCCTCAATGATTCTTACCAATTTTTATCGACGCACCATAGAAAGCATCCTATCCAGATGCATCACGGCTTGGTATGGCAACGGCTCTGCTCAGGTCGGTGAGAAATTACAGAGTCAGAAGTTGCTTGAAAAGCCCAGCAGGTCAGATGTGAGGAAGGGTCATCGGACCTGAAACATTAACTCTGGCGTCTCTTCGCAGATACTGCCAGCCCGGCTGAACTTGCCCAGCAGTTTCTGTTTTTGTTTCTGGTTTGCAGCATCCACAGTTCTTTCAGTTTTTATTTTGAGATTACAGGGAGTTGTGTACACTGTCCAGACCACCCTACAAACCAGCCTTCCTTCCAATGACTCCATCGATACTTCCCCGCTGTCTTGGGAAAGCAATCAAAGACTCCTCCCGCCCTGGTTATACTCTCTTCCACCAGGCAAAAGATACAAACCTTTGAAAACACAGACCAACAGTTTTGAGAACAGCCTCTTCCCCGCTGTTATCAGACTTATGAACGGATCTCTCATTTATGAGAGTTGAAATTTCTCTGCACCCTCGCTGCAGCTGCAACACTATATTCTGCGTTCTGTTCTATTACCCTGATATACCTATGTAGGGTATGATTTGTCTGGTTGGCATGCAAAACAATACTTTTCACTGTATCTCAGTACACGTGACAATAATAAATCAAATCAAATCATCTTCCACCATTTTACAGATGATCGAGAGTTCCTGATGGAGCAAACTTTGCAGTTTGGAATTGTTTTGTTTTTCATGCACAGGACATACCCGGACAATTTTCCACATTGTCAGGTAGATGCCAGTGTTGTAACTGGACTGGGACAGCTTGGCTAGGGGAGCAGCAAGTTCTGGAGCACACGTCTATTGCCAGGAGGTTGTCAGGGCCCATAGTTTTTGCAATACCCAGTATCGCCAACCATTTCTTGGTATCACATGGAGTGGATTGAATATGGCTGAAGACTCGTATCAGTGGCGCCAGGGGACCACTGGAGGAGGCCGAGATGGATCATCCACTGAAGATTGTTGCGGGAGCTTCAGCCTTACCTTTCGCACTGACATGTTGGGCTCTAGCATCCTTGAAGGTGGGGGTATTTGTGGAGCTTTCTCCTCCAGTGAGTTGTTTGATCGTCCACCGCCATTCACAGCTGGAGGTGGCAGGACTGCAGAGTTCCGATCTGAGCCGTTGAAGTGAAAAGGCAAGAACCTGGAAAAAGGAATACAATGTTTGGAAAGCAGAACATTTCTGACATGGCGAGGGTTTGGGAAGTCTCGAATGTCCACAGGTATTAAAAAGACCAATATTCAGGTATCGAAATTGGCAGCAAGGTTTTGAGATTCTGTTGTAAATGTATGGTGTACACAAACATTTTCTTGTGTCCTGAAGGCAGTCTCCACTGGGGAAGAACCCAGCTCTTGAACACAATGGTCAATGACTATCACCGATTCTCAAACAAATGTTCTGGGTTACCCTGGAAGGGGATGTGTCCTTCAAAGGCAGAGAACATGAACTTTGTTTTTAGATTAGATTCCCTCGTGTGGAAACAGGCCATTTGGCCAATAAGTCCACACTGACCCTCCGAAGAGTAACCAACCCAGACCCCTACATTTACCCTTGACTAATGAATCTCACACTATGGGGTAATTTAGCATGGCCAATCCACCCTAACCTACACATCCCTGAACACTATGGGGCAATTTAGCATGGCCAATCCACCCTAACCTACACATCCCTTAACACAATGCAACAATTTAGCATGGCCAATCCACCCTAACCTACACATCCCTGAACACTATGGGGCAATTTAGCATGGCCAATCCACCCTAACCTACACATCCCTTAACACAATGCAACAATTTAGCATGGCCAATCCACCCTAACCTACACATCCCTGAACACTATGGGGCAATTTAGCATGGCCAATCCACCCTAACCTACACATCCCTGAACACTATGGGGTAATTTAGCATGGCCAATCCACCCTAACCCACACATCCCTGAACACTATGGGGCAATTTAGCATGGCCAATCCACCCTAACCTACACATCCCTGAACACTATGGGGTAATTTAGCATGGCCAATCCACCCTAACCCACACATCCCTGAACACTATAGGGCAATTTAACACGGCCAATCCACCCTAACCCACACATCCCTGAACACTATGGGGCAATTTAGCATGGCCAATTCACCCTGACCTGCACATCTTTGGACTGTGGGAGGAAACCGGAGCATTCGGAGAAAACCCACGCCGACACGGGGAGAAAGTGCAAACTCCGCACAGACAGTTGGGATCAAACCTGGGTCCCTGGAGCTGTGAGGCAGCAGTGCTAACCACTGTGCCACCCCAGTGTTACAGAAGTCACAGAAAGCTAGCTGGAAGATGCAACAAACAATTTGGAAGGCGCAAGGTACGTTAGCCATTAGTGCATGAGGATCTGTTTACAAGTGTAATGATGTCTTGATGCGATTCTATAGAACTAGAGTGAGGCCGCAGCTGGAGTACTGTGCTACCTGAGGTGAGATATGCTTCGCATAGAGGGAGTGTATTGAAAGTTCATCATATTGATTCCAGGTACAGTGGGATTGTCCTATGCAAAAAGCTTTAAGATTACTGAGTCTCCCCAGTTCTGAAGAATGAGAGATAATCTTTTGGATGCTTTCTGTGCATACAGTCTTGGAATAAAGAAGTTCCAGTTTGAACTGAGATGAGGAAGAGTTTCTTCACACGCAGGGAGGGTGAATCTTTGGAATCAGAGGGTTGTGGCAGTTCAGTCATTGAGCATGTACAAGACAGAGATACATTTCCAGACAGTAATTTGTCTAATCTTTTCATCTTTAACTCATCAGGACAGATGCTCAAGAATACCAAATCAAGGGGAAACAGACTTTTAAGGTAGATACATCCCCAGGGCTTGATGATATCTATCCCAGTATGCTGAGGGAGACAAAGGAGGAAATTGCTGGGACAAACAGCCAGGTTTCTGGTACTGAGACTGGCTCCAACGTAACAAGGGATACATTAGGTCTCCCTCCTATTGGAAGGATGTTGTGAAACTTGAAATGGCTCAGAAAAGATTTAAAAGACTGTTGCCAGGGTTGGAGAATTTGAGCAAAAGAGAGAGGCTGAATAGATTGGGGCTGTTTTCACTGGAGCATCAGAGGCTGAGGGGTGACCTTATAGAGGTTTATAAAATCCTGAGGGGCATGAATAAAGCAGAGAAGGTCTTTTCCCTGGGTTGGGGGGATACAGACGCAGAAGGCATAGGTTAGGGTGAGAGGAGAAAGTTATAAGAGAGACCGAAGAGGCAACTTTTTCACTCAGAGGGTGGTGTGTGTATGGAATGAGCTGCCAGAGGAAGTGGTGGAGGCTGGTACAATTGCAACATTTAAGAGGCATTTGGATGGGTATATGAATAGGAAGGGTTTGGACCAAGTGCTGGCAGATGGGACTAGAATAGGTTGGGATATCTGCTTGGCAAGGAGGGGTTGGGCCGAAGGGCCTGTTTCTGTGCTGTACATCTCCATGACCCTCAATGCTGCTTTGAAAAACAGGATAACTTTCAAATTTTATATATTGATACTTTCAAGCACAATAAATTTCAACATGTTTAGCATTTTGAAATTCAGTAAAGAAACTTAAAAAAAACGTGTATTTGTGGATTTAAAATATAGTGAAAATTAATATGTTTTATTTAGCACTTTGGCAATATGTGCGCTGAAAATTTTAAATTAGATTGAGGATTTTAAAATTATATTTTGCAAAATGGATAATTTTGCAAATTCAATTCATACCCTTTTAATAATCAGGTTAATTGTCTTAAGTGCATTATGGATGCATCAGCCCAGATTCCTGACATTTCAACATTGCAGCTCCACCTGTGTTCCTCCAGCCCCGCCCCCAACCTCCAGCCCCGCCCCCCAAACCTCCAGCCCGCCCCCAGACCTCCAGCCCCGCCCCCCAAACCTCCAGCCCGCCCCCAGACCTCCAGCCCCGCCCCCCAAACCTCCAGCCCGCCCCCAGACCTCCAGCCCCGCCCCCAAACCTCCAGCCCGCCCCCAGACCTCCAGCCCCGCCCCCAACCTCCAGCCCCGCCCCCCAAACCTCCAGCCCGCCCCCAGACCTCCAGCCACGCCTCCACAACCTCCAGCCCCGCCCCCCAAACCTCCACCCGCCCCCAGACCTCCAGCCACGCCTCCAGAACCTCCAGCCCGCCCCCAGACCTCCAGCCCCGCCCCCCAACCTCCAGCCCCGCCCCCCAAACCTCCAGCCCGCCCCCAACCTCCAGCCCCGCCCCCCAAACCTCCAGCCCGCCCCCAGACCTCCAGGCCCGCCCCCAGACCTCCAGCCACGCCTCCAAAACCTCCAGCCCGCCCCCCCAAGCCTCCAGCCCGCCCCCAGACCTCCAGCCACGCCCCCAAAACCTCCAGCCCCGCCTCCAACCTCCAGCCCCGCCCCCCCAAACCTCCACCCCGTCCCGACCTCCAGCCGCGCCCCCCAAACCTCCAGCCCCGCCCGCCAGACCTCCAGCCACTCCCCTCAACCACCAACCTCCAGCCCCGCCCCCCAAACCTCCACACGCCCCCAGACCTCCAGCCCCGCCCCTAAAACTACAGCCCCGCCCCATAATTAAACAGCCCCGCCCCTAGCCCTCCACCCCCTAACACCAAGCCCGCCCCTAACCCTCGAAGCCCCGCCTCCTAACGGTCGAACCCTGTCCCTGACCTTACTCGCGCTGTCCCCAGTTCACCTGCCCCTCCCCCGATCCTTCCGCCCCACCCCCCCGACCCTTCGATCCCCAGCCCCGCCCTCTTGCGTCCATCTCCTCACTTGGACCTCCGTTCCGCCCAACCAGCGGTCCACGGGTCCTCCAGCCCCGCCCCCTGACCTCCAGCCCCGCCCCCTGTCCTACAGGCCCGCCCCCTGTCCTCCAGCCCTATCCCATGCTCCTCCAGCTCTCAGTCGTCATATCCCACGCCCCTCCCCACCGCCGCCGACGTCAATAATCAAAGGCTGTCCGGAGATCCTCCCAGCCCGCCCCGAGGTATCCCGCCCTGCACCGCCAGGGTTCCCATTGGTCCTCCAAACTCCGCCCCCACACCACCACCGCCGGCCCCGCCCTCTCCACCCCATGCTACTCCTTCCCCCAGTCCTCTCGCCGAGCCCGCCACCTCCTCTTCCTCCTCCCAGTTACCCACCCAGCTCCCCTGGTCCTCGCCAATCCGTGCCTTCTCCGTGCACCCACGTGACTTCCAGCCCCGCTCCTGCGCCACCATCGCCCGTCCTGGTCCTCCAGCACCACCCCTGGTCCTCTACTCCCTTGACCCATCCTCTTCCCCCTCATCCTCCAGTCCCTCTCCGCGGCTCCCCCGACCTTCCTTTCCCCGGTTTCCTAGACCCGCCCCTGGCCCTCCATCCCCACTCCCACCCCTGATCCATCAGCTCCGCCCCATCGACCACAAGCCCCGCCCCCCTAGTCCTCCAGCCCCCCGCCCCCTAGTCCTCCAGCCCCGCCCCTAATCCTCCAGCCCCGCCCCTAGTCCTCCAGCCCCGCCCCTAATCCTCCAGCCCCCGCCCCTTACACCCCAGCTCCGCCCCTAATACTCTAGCCCGCCCCCAATACTCTAGCCCCGCCCCTAGTCCTCTAGCCCCGCCCCTAGTCCTCTAGCCCCCGCCCCTAATACTCCAGCCCCGCCCCTAATACCCCCGCCCCGCCCCGCCCCGCCCCGCCCCGCCCCGCCCCGCCCCGCCCCTAGTCCTCCAGTCCAACTCCTAGTCCTCCAGTCCCGCCCCTAGTCCTCCAGCACCGCCCCTAGTCGCCTAGCCCCGCCCCTCGGTCCCCCAACACTGCTCTTGGTCTTACAGTCCCGCCCCCGGTATTCTCCCGTCCCCCCTGGTGCTCCAGCTCTGCCCGTGCCCCTCCAGGCCCGCCCGCTTCTTTCGTCTAGCCCCGCCCCTGGTCCTCCGGCCCCGCCCCTGGTCCTCCGGCCCCCGCCCCTGGTCCTCCTGCCCCGCCCCCTCCCCGGTCCTCCGGCCCCCGCCCCCTCCCCAGTCCTCCGGCCCCGCCCCTGGTCCTCCGGCCCCGCCCCTGGTCCTCCGGCCCCGCCCCCTCCCCGGTCCTCCGGCCCCGCCCTCGTTTGATTGACGCGGTAATGGCGGCGCGGCGGTGTTTGTGAGAAGCGGGAGAGACTGGGAGATCCGAGCCGCCGCCGCCCGCCCAGTCCCGGCCCCGGCCTCAGGATGTCGGCCACGGCCCGCCGCAAGCAGGAGGAGAAGCACTTGAAGCTGGTGCGGGAGTTGGGATCGCGGCCCCACAACCGGCAGTGCTTCGAGTGTGAGCAGCGGGGTCCGACCTACATCGACATCACGGTGGGCAGCTTCGTGTGTACCTCCTGCTCAGGCATCCTGTGAGTACCGGGGCCTGGCGGGTACCCGAGGCCGGGGCCTGGGGCCTGGGGGAGGGGGGACCGGGGGAGGGGGGCCTGGGGGAGGGGGCCTGGGGGAGGGAGCCTGGGGGAGGGGGGCCCGGGGCCTGGGGCCTGGGGGAGGGGGCCTGGGGCCTGGGGGGTACCCGAGGCCGGGGCCCTGGGCCTGAGGGAGGGGGCCTGGGGCTTGGCGGGTGCCTGCGGGAGGGGCCCTGGGCCTGGCGGGTACCCGAGGCCTGGGGCCTGGGGGAGGGGGCCCAGGGCCTGGGGGAGGGGGGCCCGGGGCCTGGCGGGTACCCGAGGCCTGGGGCCTGGGCCGTGGACTGTGTTTGAGATCTGCTGGCTGAGGCCGAGGGTAATACCTGAGGCGGGAGACTGCGGCCTCCAGAGCCCTTGGGGCCTGGAGAGTACATGAGGCCCCAGCCTGGTGCTGGGGTGAGGGAGAGTGTGCGAGGATTGAGGGCCTGGAGTGGGCTAGACAGGGAAGACAGGCTGCATCATAGGCTGCTGTGGGGCCCTGACAGCACTGTGGTCCCTTGGCCTCAGGATGGACATTATATGCTAATGTGCTGAGAGGCAGCAGGGCAATAAAACCTGGGAAGTCCTCATACTGTGGGCACCTCGTACGTGACTTCCTACAGAATGCACCGCCTGGACTGTATGGCTACAGCACTCTGTTCTGTTCTGATCCTGTTCATGATACACTCGTGATACTTGCGCGGCAATAACCTGCTCAGTTTGGGCTCCGCCAGGACCACTTGGCTCAGGATGTCATTACAGCCTTGGTTCGAACATGCACCAAAGAGCTGAATGCTTAAGGTGAGGTGAGATTGACAGCCAGGAGTCCAGGACTAGAAGGCACAGGTTTAAGGTGGGAGAGGAAAGATTTAAAAGGGACCTGAGGGGCAACCTTTTCACGCAGAAGGTGGTATGTGAATGGCTGTCAGAGGGAGAGGTGGAGGCTGGTACAATTACAACATTTAAAAGGCATCTGGATGGGTATATGAATAGGAAGGGTTTAGAAGGGTATGGGCCAAGTGCTGGCAAATGGGACTAGAGTAACTTATTCTATTTGGTTGGCATGGACAAGTTGGACCGAAAGGTCTGTTTCAGTGTTGTTTGTCTTTATGACTCTGTGGCCAAGTGTGGCATCAAGGCGCCCGTAGCAAAACTGGAATCATTGAGTATCAGGGGGCAAACTTAACAATGGTTCGACTCATTACTGACACGTAGGAAGATGGTCATCATTGTTGGGGGTCAGTCATCTTAGCTCCAGGGCATCTCTGCAGGAGTTCCTCAAGGTAGTGCCCATGGTGTAACCATCTTCAGCTGCTTCATCAGTGACCTTCCTTCCATCATAGAGTCAGTTGGAGGGATGTTTGCTGATGATTGCACAATGTTCAGCATCATTTGTGATGACTCAGATACTGAAGTAGTCCATATTCAAACGCAACAAGATTTGGACAACACCCAGGCTTGGGCTGAGAAGTGGCAAGTAACATTTATGACCATCACTAAAAGACATTCTGCATTTACACATTTGGCACACAGTGGCATTACCATCTCTGAATTTTCCACTATCAACATCCTGGGAGTTATCATTGATCAGGAACTCAACTGAACTCATCACATCACATAAACCCAGTGGCTACAAGAGTAGGTCCAAAGCTAGGAGCACAGCAGCAAGTAACTCTTGATATCCCAAAATGTGCCCACCATTAGGGCAGCATGGTGTCTCGGTGGTTAGCACTGCAGCCTCACGGCGCCAGGGACCCAGATTCGATTCCAGCCTTGGCCGACTGTGTGGAGTTTGCACGTTCTCCCCGTGTCTGTGTGGGTTTCTGTCGGGTGCTCCGGTTTCCTCCCACAGTCCAAAGATGTGCAGGTTGGGTGGATTGGTCATGGGGGTGGCACGGTGGCTCAGTGGTTAGCACTGCTGCCTCACAGCGCCAGGGACCCAGGTTCGATTCCAGCCTTGGCCGACTGTCTGTGTGGAGTTTGCACGTTCTCCCAGTGTCTGTGTGGGTTTCCTCCCACAGTCCAAAAAAAATGTGCTGGTTAGGGTGAGTTGGCTATGCTAAACTGCCCATAGTGTTAGGTGCATTAGTCAGAGGGGAAATGGGTCTGGGTAGGTTACTCTTCGGAGGGTCGGTGTGGACTTGTGGGGCCAAAGGGCCTGTTTCCACACTGTAGGAAATCTAATCTAATCTGCAAGGCACAAGTTAGGAATGTGAAGTAATTACTCCCTACTTGTCTGAATAAATGCAGCCCCAACAACACTCGAAGGTTGACCCTATCCAGGACAAAGCAGCCAGTTCGATTGGCACTGCATCCACCCCATCTGCCACTAATTTGCTCTTCCATTACTGTCACTGGGGCTAATCCTGGAATTCCCTCCCTAATAGCATTGTGGGTCAACATAGCGCAGGTGGACTGCAGCAGTTCACTACCACCATCGCAAGGGCAACTAGGAATGTGTGCCAGCAATGCCCACATCCCACAAAAATGAATAAATAAATAAAAACAGCCCGCTTGAACCGCTTGACATGTACTCTGGTTCTACTCTGCAGGGTGTGTATGCAGTGTGGAATGTGTACAAGGCCAAGTCCAGTCAATTGGGAATAAAACACTTTTTGTTTAGAATCGTAGAACTCCTACAGGGTGAAAGCAGACCATTTAGCCCATCAAGTCCGCACTGACCCTCTGGTGAACATCCTACCCAGACCCATTCCTGTAACCCTGCATTTCCTCTGACTAATCCGCTCAGCCTGCACTTCCCTGGACACCGTGGATTATTTAGCATGGCCAATTCACATCGCCTTTGGACTGTGGGAGGAAATCACCGGGAGGATGCTGACGCAGACACGTGGCGCATATGCAAACTCCACGCAGACTGTCATCCAAGGGTGGAATCGAACCTGGGGCCCTGGCGCCGTGAGGCAGCAGTGCTAACCACCGAACCACCGTGCTGCCCTTTTTCTGGAGCAAATAGTGTGTTTTCTGTGACTGACTCATCAAAATAAATGTAACATACTTTTGAGGCATCTTATTCTTGAGTTCATCTCATAGTACATATAGCACAAATATAGAGATCATAAATAGTTTACTGAGTCATGAGATACTGCATGAGATATTCTGACTATACCACATGCTGTGATTATAGTGCATTTATAGATATAAAATACTATATTGTGGTTGTGTTCTGTCTATCCATGATACTAAGTACCGGACACGTACAACAACTATCCTTTGTATTGTCCCTATAATACTCTCAGTTGTAATCCAGAAACACTTGAAGCTAAGTCATATTTGGCAATATTAGGACAGGTGCCTAAAAGCCTGGTCACTGAGGAGGGTTTTAACTCTGAGAGAAAAAGAGGGTCTCTAAGGCTGGAGAGAGCTACAGTGTTAGGAAAAGGAGGATGCCTTAATATTTAGGAACGCAACAGGTAGCTGAATTCCCTTGGCATCATCTTCCAAATCCATTACCTCTACCATCTAGGAGTGCAAGGGCAACCGATACATGGGAACTGTATCTCCTGCAAGTTCCCTCCAAACCACACACCATTCTGACTTCGGAATATATCACTGTTCCTTCAGTGTCGGCCAATTAAAATGCTAGACTTCCTCCCCACGTACATTGTGAGCCTACCACAGCAATGGGTTATGGTGTTTGGAGAAGGAAGCTCAAACCTGGGGTGGGAATCCAATGCTAACCCAGTCATTGACACCCATGTCTGTTGAATGAAATTTCAAAAAGACTTGAGCAGCGGGTGATACGTATGGGTATCAAGAAAAGCAGTACTCTTGGGCAAGAGGTATGCTAAACCCTGAAACCACTGTAGATACGTTGCTGCCCTTTATTGGTTGGCGAAATTGAGTACAGGAGTCAGGATATTGTGTTGCAGCTTTATAAGAGTTTGGTTATGCCTCACTTAGACGACTGCATTCAGTTCTGGTTGCCACATTACAGGAAGGATGTGGAGGCTTTGGAGAGGGTGCAGAAGAGGGTGCGGCCTGGATTCGAGGGTATGAGCTCTAAGGAGAGGCTGGACAAACTAGGGTTGTTTTCCCTGGAGTGGCAGAGACTGAGGGGAGACTTAATAGTCCATAAACTTATGAGCTGCATAGACAGGGTTGTCAGTCACAATCTTTCTCCCCCAGAGTTGAAATGTCTAAAACTACACGGCATGCATTTTAGGTGAGAGGGGGCAAATTCAAATGAGATGTGAGGGGCCCTTTTTTTAATACACAGTGGAAGGAGTCTGCTTTGGTGGTGTGGAAGCAGATATGATAGGGGTGTTTAAGAGACTTTTAGATAAACACATGAATATGCCAGGAATGGAGGGATATAGAACAAGCAGAGGCAGAAGGGAATAGTTTAATTTGGCATCATGTTTGGCACAGCATCGTGGGCCGAAGGGCCTTCTGCTGTGCTGTGCAGGTCTACGTTCAATGACTGAGGTTTCACTCGAATTCGAGTCAGGTTGGAACTCAGTGCAAAAAAATAAACAGTTGTAGAAATCTGAAAGAAAAGCAGAAATTGGGAGAGAAACTCAACGGGCCTGGCAGGATGTGTGTGGTGAAAGCAAGAGTTAATGTTTCTGATCCAGTGAGCTCCCTTCAGTCAGAACTGATGATCATAGAGTGATGATTATGCAGATTTTCACTGAACCACAAAATACATTGGCGCAGGTGACCTTCGGTTTAGACAAGAGGTGTAGATTTGGAGGAACTTCGAGGGATGAAGGAGAGGCACGCAGGTTGAGGGTGGGAATCTCGTATCTAAATGCTGAGGATACCAATTCTGGACTCCTGAGCAACCCCCAGCTTTAGGCTGATGCATAGAAGGAGGGCAGGTGGATGAGAAGTAGTGTCAGGAAATGGGAAGGATAAGAGTAGGAATAAGACTTTTGAAAAATATTTTCCAGCCAGGCATAGCTGGGCAAGCTGATGGAGGTGAAAGGAGTCAGGCTCGCCAATGTTGAGAATGCAGGGACATGAGCTCAGTTCAGGATCAAATGGTAATACACTGGTTCAGTGGAGAGAGAGAGAGAGAGAGAGAGAGAAGGATGTGAAATTGGTTGTAAAACTATTTCACTGGTATGGAATGCTTTTAAAGTCTCAAAGGTCTGGCTACTGAGGCTGTTTAGTGAAGGATTTTGGGATTGCAAATTTCATGAGGCCTACACGAGGGTTGATCAGATCTGCAGGAAGCATCTATCTTCAGAGAACAGACCAATGTGCCTGGGCTCCCACATGGAATAATTGTCTGGCTTTTGTGTTCTCCGTAGAATCTACCCTATCCCTGCAGCCCTGCATTTCCCATGGCTAACCTACCTAACCTACGCATCCCTGAACACTATGGGGCAATTTAACATGGCCAATCCACCCTAACCTACACATGTTTGGACTGTCGGAGACTCAGGCTGAATATGCAAGCACCACACAGACAGTTTCCCAAGGCTGCAATCGAACCTGGGTCCCTGGAGCTGTGAGGCAGCAGTGCTAATCACTGAGCGACAGTGCCGCCCTTGGAAAAACATTTCCAACACATTAAATGAAGTATGATACAGTTTTGATCCTGATCAAAGATAGAGTTGATCTGAGGTTGTGAAATCTTAGAACAGTGAAGGGTACGCAATGGCTTTGTGCTAACACCATTGTGCGAGCAATCTCGAACCCTAGGCCAGTGATCTGGAGTCATGGGTTTGAATCCCACAATTGGTAGGTAGTGAAACCTGAATTCATTAAAATCTGGGAATCATGTGGCTGTTTCCATTGCCCAGAGTAGTATAAACCCACCTGGTTCACTGATGCCCTTTCGGGAAGGATTTCTGCCCTCCTTATTTGGCCTGGGCCTACATGAGACTCCAGCCCCACTTGACAGTTTGGGATGGGCGATAATTGCTGCCTTAACCAGCTCCATCCACTCGCTATGAATTAATTTCTAAAGTGTGCAATGGAGAAGACCATTCAGCCCATCAGGTCTGAACCAGCTTCTTCCTAATAATCCCTGTCCTGTATTTATTCTAATGCCCCTTTTCCATGCTCTCTGAATCTGTGTCCACCAGCTGACCTGGCAGCATCTTCCGGACATTCACCACTGGATTCATTAGAATCCTTTTGCTCATGCCCGCTTTGTAAATCATCCTGAACTTGTCCCATCTGGTAGTCAGGTCTTTTGCCACTGGGCATTTTCCTCATTAACTCTTTGTTTATTTTCAAATGCCACAAGACCTTCAGTTTGCCCGCGTGTGTGCTGCTCCATGAAAGATCGGAACGTTGCACAAGTGCCAGCCGTGAGCGCTATTTGAATTTCTCCTTCTCGTTGAAGGAGCAGATGTACGATTGCTGAATGTACTCGTGCCCTGAAGCTCTTTGCAGCCAGTGCGGTTAATTTGAAAGCTGAGGGTGTTTTTATTTTGAGGCAGAGGGGTGTGAAGGCCAGTGTGTTGCAATTACATCTGAGTGCTGCCACAGTCGCACTGGCTGGCATCACAGGTGTAGGGCTGAATGGCCTCCTCCCGTTCAGGAGTATTAAGGTCTTTGAAGCAAAGCTGCTGGTGTCACGTGGAGCAACGTGCAGTCCATATACATGCAGCCAGCTCCCGCAAATAGAGATTAGGAGGATTGTTTTAAAGTTGTCCAGCCGTTTGTCTGGAATTGTGATCTCTGGAGGTCAGCAGCAAAATAGTTGAGGCAGCACTCAGTAGTTTCTAAAGGTTAGGCGAAAGTGAGGACTGCAGATGCTGGAGATTAGAGTGGTGCTGGAAAAGCGCAGCAGGTCAGGCAGCATCCGAAGAGCAGGAGAATGAAAGGTTATCTGGGGCTGGGCAGAAAGTGGCTGGCAGCTACAAGGGGGTCAACTGTAAGCCAATGTCCACACCGGCCCGAGGGGCTGCTCTTCCTCCTAACCTGTAAACTGGCCCCGGGTGTTTGATGTTGAAAAGGGCGTGCTGAGAGGTATGCTTTGCCTCCAGTATTGTTGAGGGATCTTTAACATCGGTAAGTTGAGGTTTGCACCGCTGTGGTTCTCCGCCTCACCAAATGGATAACATTTCCAACAAAGTGACGCTAGTTACTGGCGTGTGGACTTTATACAGTCCTCGTGTTGGGAGTTGCACCTTCCTGACTCGAGCTGTGACCTGGTTGAGGCAGGACAGGAATACCACGCGTGATGCAGCTGAGCCTGTAAACTGCTTCCTGTGATAGCTTGCGATGCCCTGATATCCTGAGTGTGAGTTTAATTTGTCTTACATTATGACTCAGAAGACATTCTTTTTCTTGAGTTGCATGACTTTCAGAGGCTGCTAATGATCGTAGATGTGATGATCTCAGCACCTTCCTGGTGAGGTGAAGAGACTGTCTGGCAGGTTTCTTGTCTGATTTGAATAGATTGCTGTGGTTAAAAAAAATTTAACCCACCTTGGTGTCTGCGTGACTGAGCTGCTGCGGCTTGTCACCTCATGCTGTTACAGCACCATATGAACTTCTTAATCAGTTAGAGGCATTGCTGATTGGCCAGGGAGCAGTTCAGGGTGAACTTATTGTTGTGGGTCTCGTCACGTGTTGACAGATTTCATCATCTAAAGCATGTTAGTAAACCAAATAAATTTTTCAAAATTGTAAAACATTCATCATGGTTTACCATTCGGCCAACGGTATGATTGAATTGAATTTCATTGTCTGCTATAGTGGGACTTGAACCTCGTCCCCAGGAGTTCTGTGTTGCTGGTCAATGACATTATCAGCACACCACCTCTCCTATTCTTGGAAGCATGCAAAATAGTACTTTACATGGCCAAACAATCTGTTTTTCTCTCTCTCTGTCTGTGATATTATCTTCTGAATACACTATTTGCAGCCTGGGATACACTTCTAAAGGTATTGGCTCCTTCCTGTACCTGAATCCTGACTCAAACAACTCTGTGCACTCTGTGTTCCTCCAATTCTCAGTTTCCAACATTGTTGGCCATGCCTTCAGCTTCCTGGGAATTTAGCTCCCTTATTCCTTCCTTAAACCTTTCCGTTTTTTTCCATTTAAGATGCTCCATGCTCTTCGGCTTAACTCTTGGTCACCTCAGGGAGTCCAGTGTGGATTCAGACCCTTTAGTCCAACTCATTTAGTCCCATTTGCCAGCACTTGGCCCATATCCCTTTAAACCTTTCCTATTTACCTTTTGAATCCAGATGCCTTTTGAATGTTGTAATTGTACCAGTCTCCACCACTTCCTCTAGCAACTCATTTCATACACGTACCGCCCTCTGTGTGAAAAAGTTGCCCCTTAGGTCCCTTTTATATCTCTCCCCTCTCACCGTAAACCTATGCCCTGTAGTTTTTAACTCCCCCACCCTGGGGAAAAGACCTTGGCTATTACCCTATCCCTGCCCCTCATGATTTTATATCCCTCTCTAAGGTCACCCCTTCAGCCTCTGGTGCTCCAGGGAAAACAGCCCCAGCCTATTCAACCTCTCCATATAAACTCAAACCCTCCAACCCTGGCAGCATCCTTTCTGAACCCTTTCATGTTTCACACCATTCTTCCTGTAGCAGGGAGACCAGAATTGAACGCAGTGTTCCAAAAGTGGCCTCAATGATGTCCTGTACTGAAGCAACGTGACCTCCCAATTCCAATATTGAATGCAGTGACCAATAAAGGCAAACATACCAAACAGCACCTTCACTACCCAGTCTACCTGCGACTCCAGTTTCAAGGAACTATTAACCTGTAACCCCAGGTTTCTTTGTTAGACAATGCTCCCCAGAACTTTTACTATTAAGTCCTGCCATAATTTGCCTCACCAAAATGCAGCACCTCACATCTATCCAGATTAAACTCCATCTGCCACGTATCAGGCCATTGGCCCATCTGATCAAGGTCCCATTGTACTCTGAGGTCACCTCCTTCACTGTCCACACACCAGCAATCTTGGTGTCGTCTGTAAACTCTGTATACATCCCTCCTATATTCACATCCAAACTTTTTATCTAACCAACAAAAGTGGTGGATCCAGCATAAATCTTTGTGGTCTCAGGTCTCCCTCCTCCACCACCGCCACCCTCTGTCTCCTGCCTTTGGGCCAACTTTGTATCCAAATGGCTACGATTTCCTTTACACAAAGCCAATACTGACTATCCCTAATCAGTCCTTGCCTTTCCAAGTACATGTAAATTCCGTCCCTCAGAATCCCCTCCCGTAACGTACCCACCACTGACATCAGGGCTTACCGGTCTACAGTTCTCTGGCTTTTCCACATCACCTTTGTTAAATAATGGCACCACGTTTGCCAACCTCCAGTCTTCCAGCACCTCCCCCTTGGCTATTGATGATACAAATATCTCAGCAAGGGTCCCAGCAATCACTTCCCTAGCTTCCTGCAGAGTTCTAGGGTATACTTGATCAGGTCTCGGGCCTTCATCCACCTTTGTACATTTTAAGGTGTCCAGCCCCACCACTTCTGTAATATATGGGCACTTTTCAAGATATCACCCTTTATTTCCCCAAGTTCTCCAGCTTTCATATCCTTCTCCACAGTAAACATAGAACATAGAACATAGAACAATACAGCACAGAACAGGCCCTTCGGCCCACGATGTTGTGCCGAACTTCTATCCTAGATTAAGCACCCATCCATGTACCTATCCAAATGCCGCTTAAAGGTCGCCAATGAATCTGACTCTACCACTCCCTCGGGCAGCGCATTCCATGCCCCCACCACTCTCTGGGTAAAGAACCCACCCCTGACATCTCCCCTATACCTTCCACCCTTCACCTTAAATTTATGTCCCCTTGTAACACTCTGTTGTACCCGGGGAAAAAGTTTCTGACTGTCTACTCTATCTATTCCTCTGATCATCTT
Organism: Chiloscyllium punctatum; assembly: GCF_047496795.1. Taxonomy (NCBI): domain Eukaryota; kingdom Metazoa; phylum Chordata; class Chondrichthyes; order Orectolobiformes; family Hemiscylliidae; genus Chiloscyllium; species Chiloscyllium punctatum. The sequence continues at coordinate 10,739,874 of NC_092759.1, forward strand.
ATAAACCTCGATCAAGTCACCCCTCATCCTTCGCCGTTCCAACGAGAAAAGGCCGAGAACTCTCAACCTATCCTCGTACGACCTACTCTCCATTCCAGGCAACATCCTGGTAAATCTTCTCTGCACCCTCTCCAAAGCTTCCACATCTTTCCTAAAGTGAGGCGACCAGAACTGCACACAGTACTCCAAATGTGGCCTAACCAAAGTCCTGTACAGCTGCAACATCACCTCACGACTCTTGAATTCAATCCCTCTGCTAATGAACGATAATACTCCATAGGCCTTCTTACAAACTCTATCCACCTGAGTGGCAACCTTCAAAGATCTATGTACATAGACCCCAAGATCCCTCTGTTCCTCCACCTGACCAAGAACCCTACCATTAACCCTGTATTCCGCATTCTGATTTGTTCTTCCAAAATGGACAACCTCACACTTGGCAGGGTTGAACTCCATCTGCCACTCCTCAGCCCAGCTCTGCATCCTATCTAAGTCCCTCTGCAGCCGACAACAGCCCTCCTCACTGTCCACAACTCCACCTATCTTTGTATCATCTGCAAATTTACTGACCCACCCTTCGACTCCCTCCTCTAAGTCATTAATAAAAATTACAAACAGCAGAGGACCCAGAACTGATCCCTGCGGAACTCCACTTGTAACTGGACTCCATGCTGAATATTTACCATCTACCACCACTCTCTGACTTCTACCGGTTAGCCAGTTTTCTATCCAATTGGCCAAATTTCCCTCTATCCCATGCCTCCTGACTTTCCGCATAACCCTACCATGGGGAACCTTATCAAATGCCTTACTAAAATCCATGTACACTACATCCACTGCTCTACCCTCATCCACATGCTTGGTCACCTCCTCGAAGAATTCAATAAGACTTGTAAGGCAAGACCTACCCTTCACAAATCCGTGCTGGCTGTCCCTAATCAAGCAGTGTCTTTCCAGATACTCGTAAATCCTATCCCTCAGTACCCTTTCCATTACTTTGCCTGCCACAGAAGTAAGACTAACTGGCCTGTAATTCCCGGGGTTATCCCTATTCCCTTTTTTGAACAGGGGCACAACATTCGCTACTCTCCAGTCCCCTGGTACCACCCCAGTTGCCAGTGAAGACGAGAAGATCATTGCCAACGGTACTGCAATTTCCTCTCTTGCTTCCCACATAATCCTAGGATATATCCCGTCAGGCCCGGGGGACTTGTCTATGCTCAAGTTGTTCAAAATGTCCAACACATCTTCCTTCCTAACAGGTATCTCTTCTAGCTTATCAGTCCGTTTCACACTCTCCTCTTCAACAATACGGTCCCTCTCGTTCGTAAATACTGAAGAGAAGTAACACTGAAGAACACTGATGCAAAATATTCATTTAGTATTCCCCCCCCCCCGTCTCCTTTGGTTCCACACACAGTTAGCCTTGTTGATTTTTAAGAGGTCCTATTTTCTCCCTAGCTGCTCTTTACTCATTAAGGTATTTATGGAATCTGTTTGCATTCTCCTTAACCCTGTTTGCCAAAACTGTCTCATGGTCCCATTTTGCCCTCCTGATTTCCCTCTTGAATATACTCCGACTGCATGGAAACAGACCCTCCAGTCCAGCCAGTGTCCATGCTGACCATAATCCCAAACTAAACTAGTCCCTCCTGCCTGTGCATTGGCCCCTATCCCTCCAAACCTTTCCTATTCATGAACTTAGCCAAATGTCTGTTCAACATTGTAACTGTACCTGCATCCACCCGCTTCCTCTGGAAGTTCATTCCACACATGAACCACTCTGTGTGTAAAAAAAAAAGTTGCCCCTTGTGTCTTTTTAAAATTTTTCTCCTCTCGCCTTAGAAATATGACCCGCAGTCTTGATACTCTTCGAGGGATTCTCACGATCCCGGCTGTCTATACCTGACACCTGCTGTCTCCTTTTACTTGAGCAGAGCCTGAATTTCCCCAATCGTTGAGCATTCCCTCCACCTACCGGCCTTGCCCTTCACAGTCACAGAAACGTACTGCCACTGGACTCTTGTCTCATTTTTGAAGGCCTCCCACTTACCAACTGTCCTTTACCAGTGAACGTCGCCCCTCGTCAGCTTTTGGAAGTTGTTGCCTGTGACCATCAAACTTGGCTTTCCTCCAATATTGAGCTATACCTTTTAGATCAGGTCTATCCTTTCCCATAACTATTTAAAACTACAAGAATTATGATCTTTGGCCTGACTGTACTCTCCCACTGACAGCTCAGTGACTTGTCCTGCTTTATCTCTTCTGAAATCTAGCTGTGACTTGGTGTCAAAGTTATCATTGAATTATTGTTAAAGGCAGGGTGTAATGGTTGAGCCCATGCCTTTCACATGTATATTTTTAAAAAGCCTTCTTGTGATGTTTAAGTCCATCCTTAATTGCTGAGAGAATAGTTAACAGGCAGCCACATTGCTGGGGTCTGGAGTCACCTAGGGGAATGCAGATTTCCTTTCCTAAAGGCTATTAGTGAACTGGATGGGTTTTCCTAACAACTGCCCATGGTCATCATTAGACTCTTATTTCCAGTTTTTTTTAAACTGAACTCCAATTCGACCATCTGCCACTTGAACCCAGGTTCCTGTATACTCGGGTCTCTGGGTTAATCGTATAGTGGTAATACCACAAGGTCATCCCCTCCCCTTGATGTTTGTGTGAGAGGCTACACGTGGTTATATATCTGACAGAGCCGCACAGCTTGCCTATTCACCAGATAAATAACAGCCACAAGTCGGGGTGAGGAGCTCTGGGCTCTTTGCTGTTTCCCTCCTTCCTAAACCACAGACACCAAGCTAGCGCTGTTCGAGCAAGGTTGGCTGACCGTGCAGTATGGCCTACGTGACTCAGTCCCTCCCACCCTTCAGCTGTCAAGGCTGCCATAGGTTTCCAGCACTGTGTCGATGAACCTGAAGGGGACGAAAGTGGAAGCTTCAAGTGTACAATGCCATGTGGGGGGCACTTCGTTTTTAATGTCAAGATGAGAGTGGTGCTGGAAAAGCACAGCAGGTCAGGCAGCATCTGAGGAGCAGGGAAATCGACGTTTCAGGCAGGAGCCCTAACTCCTGATGAAGGGATTTTGCCCGCAATGTTGATTTCCCTGCTCCTCGGATGCTGCCTGACCTGCTGTGCTTTTCCAGCACCACTCTAATCTGCAGTCCTCACTTTTGCCTACTTGGTTTTTAATGTTTGAGCAATAGCATTGCTGCAAGCACTTAACACATTGTACTGCAGGACGTTCAACTGTGTCAGGCAATTGAGTTAGTTTGTCATCTGTTGTTGCCTGGGAAAAGACAGACAGTGGTTGTCCTTGAATTTAGCTTCCCTTCCTTGGGGGTGTTTTCTGGATGGCTCATTATAATTGCTTTTGCTTTCGGATGGATTGGGGAAAGCAGCTGGTGGTTTTACCCGTGATCGCTACCTCTCCTCCAGGCTCCGAATTCTCCCTCGTTGTGGTCCCTCTTCCCTAAGGGATCTGACACAGTTAGATTGCCAGTTGTCTGTTTCTCATTGTACAGTTTCCAGGCCAGGAAGGCTCTCCTCCAATTGGTTGCTAAATATTTATCCTGAAAACAATTCTGTGTACACTATAACAATTCCTCCTCTATGGCATTGTTACTGATTTGATTTGATTTGTCCGATCTGTGTGCGTATCGATGCGTGTGCACATTGTGGGCATATTGTTGCCCATAAATCACAGCTTTACTTTTATTACTTGCACCTGTACTTTCTTGTTTAATGCCTTTCTACTCCACTTTTTGGGGGTGGGGTGGGGGGGTGTCTGTGTCCAACAACCACATTTGCTTGCTGTCACTTGGTGTTTCTACATTCTACCCATACAAGATCCCACTTTCCCGGGGCTAATATCTTTCCAATTGCGTTGATATTCTCTTTCGCCAACAATGGTAGCCATCTCCTTTTCCTTTTCGCTGCCCCTGGTCACCTTGCAGCCACGTCTCCATTATTCCAACTAACTCGTGCATTTTTTTTTTACCCGGCTGGTTCTCCAGCTTAAGCTTCCACTTAAACTTGGAGGTTCAGAGTGAAGGAAAATGTGCATTTACTCTGCCTAGTCCTGCTGGCAGCATTCCTGTCCAAGTTTATATCGTTGGAGAGCCAAATCCCACTCCACATAGCACAGGCCAAAGCTTCTGTGCGGGTGCTGAGGGAGGGCCACGTCATCTGAGATCCTCCTCTCCAGTTATGAGGTATTAAATTCAGCAACCCCTGCTCTGACCCAGCTCGAGTAGACATTTAACGTTCCACAATCTGAAGAAAAAAACAGCAAAAGTTCTCCTGGTGTTTGAATGAGGGTGAAAACTTGGCACTTCAGTCTCGTACCAGCGTGCATCCCAAAAGCAGCAGCAGCAGCAGCCAGACCGATATTTCATTTCTCTGCTTTATTGTGAGAGTTTAATTTCTGCAAATTAGTTGCTTCATTTGCCTACTATTTGTTTGCACTTTAAAGCACCACAGGGAAGCATTTTATGGTGCTTGAGAAATAGGAGGGGCCACATAAAGTACAGCTCTGGTTTGTGGCCAAATCCCCTCGTTATCATCCTGGTAAAGGACTTGTCAGACGTTTGATTAAGTTGCCGTGTTTTACCCTTCCTTTGTCCTTCAGACTTGCATTTTTGTAGCACCATTTGCAACTTTGGTTGTCTCAAATTTTTCCACAGCAATTGATGCTTGCCAAAGAACAGAGAAAATTACAGCACAGGAACAGGCCCTTCAGCCCTCCAAGCCTGCGCGATTTAGATGCTCTATCTAAATCTGTCGCTTATTTTCTCAGGATCTGTATCCCTCTGCTCTCTGCCCATTCATGTATCTGTCTGGATACATCTTAAAGGACGCTATCGTGCCCGCCTCTACCACCTCTGCTGGCAACATGTTCCAGACACCCACCACCCTCTGCGTGAAGAACTTCCCACGCATATCTCCCTTAAACCTTTCCCCTCTTAGCTTGAACTCGTGACCCTTCTCTGGGAAAATGTTTCTTGCTATCCACCTGCCTATACCTGTCATTATTTGTACACCTCAGGCAGGTTCCCCCCCTCAACCTCCGTCTTTCTAATGAAAATAGTCCTAATCTACTCAACCTCTCCTCATAGCTAACACCCTCCTTACCAGGCAGCCTCCTGGTGAACCCTCCTCTGCACCGTCTCCAAAGCATCCACATCCTTTTGGTAATAGTCATCGAGATATACAGCATGGAAACAGACCTTTTGGTCCAATGTGGCGACCAGAACTGTACACAGTATTCCAGATGTAAAGTTTTATACAGCTGTAACATAGCCTGCCAACTCTTGTACTCAATGCCCCCCCAGAAGGAAAGCATGCCGCCTTGACCACTTTACAGACCTGCACTGCCACCTTTAGGGTACAATGGACCTGAATGCCCAGATCTTTTATTCATCTCTAAGAAGCAAGAGGGTAACTAGAGAAAGGGTTGGTCCACTGAAGGATAAGGAAGGGGTGTTGCCTGTCGAACCTGAGAAAATGGGTGAGATTCTTAATGGTGACTTTGCATCAGTGTTCACATGATGAATGTTGAGATTAGAGATAGAAGTTTGTTTACTCTGGATCATGTTGATATAAGGAGGGAAGATGTATTGGGTAGGTTACAGGATATTAAGGTGGACAAATCCCCAGGACCGGATGGGGTCTATCCCAGGTTGCTGAGGGAGGCGAGAGAGGAAATAGCTGGGGCCCTGACAGATATCTTTGTGGCATCCTTAAATACAGGTGAGGTGCCGGAGGACTGGAGAGTTACTAATGTTGTCCCCTTGTATAAGGGTGGTAGGGGTATTCCAAGTAACCGACATAAGTGTTGGGAAAGTTGCTGGAGAAGGTGCTGAGGGATAAAATCTATTTATATTTGGAAAAGTATGGGCTTATCAATGATAGACAACATGGTTTTGTGTGGGGGAGATCGTGCCTTACCAACTTAATAGCATTATTTGAGGAAGGATAGATGAAGGAAAGGCTGTAGATGTCATATACATGGACTTTAGTAAGCCGTTTGATAAGGTTCCCCATTATAGACTAATGGAGAAAGTGAAGTCACATGGTGTGCAGGGTATTCTAGCGAGGTGGATAAAGAACTGGTTGAGCAACAGGAGACAGAGAGTAGTAGTTGAAGGGAGTTTCTCGAAATGGAGAATGGAGTGGTGTTCCACAGGGATCAGTATTGGGGCCACTGTTGTTTGTAATACACATCAATGATATGGCAGAGGGCACTGTTGGTCTGATCAAGTTTACAGATGACTATAAAGATTGGTGGCAGAAAGTGTAGGGGACTGTCAGAGAATACAGGAGAATATAGATAGGCTGGAGAGTTGGACGGAGAAGTGGCAGATGGAGTTCAATCCAGACAACTGTGAGGTGATGCATTTTGGGAAGTCTAATTCTAGAGCGAACTGTACTGTAAACGGAAGAGCCTTGGGAAAAGCTGATGAGCGAGCGATCTGAGAGTTCAGGTCCCTTGTACTCTGAAGGTGGATGCACAGGTGGATAGAGTGGTCAAGGCGGCGTATGGTATGCTTGCCTTCATCGGATGGGGTATTGAGTATAAGAGCTGGCAGGTCATGTTAAAATTGTACAAGATATTGGTTCGGCCACATTTAGAATGCTGTGGGATTTAGTTCTGGGCGCCACATTACCAAAAGGATGTGGACGCTTTGGAGAATGTGCAGAGAAGGTTTACGAGGATGTTGCCTGGTATGGAAGGTGCGAGCTATGAAGAGAGGTTGAGTAGGTTAGGATTGTTTTCATTAGAAGAAAGGAAATTGAGGGGGGAGCTGATTGAGGTCGCTCTTGAATTGGGTCTTCCAAAATGCATCACCTTGCATTTTCCTGGATTGAACTCCATCTGCCATTTCTCCGCCGAGCTCTCCAATCTATCTATATTCTGCTGTATTCTCTGACAGTCCCCTTCACTATCTGCTACTCCACCAATCTTAGTGTCGTCTGCAAACTTCCTAATCAGACCACCTATACCTTCCTTCAGATCATTTATGCACATCATAAAGAGCAGTGGTCCCAACACTGATCCCTTCAGCGATTAGATTCCCTACAGTATGGAAACAGGCCATTAGGCCCAAGAAGTCCACTCTGACCCATTTCCTTACATTTACCCCTGTGTAATGCACCTAATGCTATTGGCAGCTTAGCATGGCCAATTTGCTGACCTGTCCATCTTTGGACTGTAGGAGGAAACTGGAGCATCTGGAGGAAACCCACGCAAACATGGGGAGAAAGTGCAAACTCTACACAGGTAGTTGCCTGAGGCTGAAATCAAACCTGGGTCCCTGGCGCTATGAGGTAGCAGTGTTAACCACTGAGCCACCATGCCGATCCCTGGGGAACACCACTGGTCACAGGTCTCCATTTTGAGAAACTCCCTTCCAGTACTACTCTGTCTCCTGTTGCCTAGCCAGTTCTCTATCCATCAAGCTAGTACACCCTGGACCCCATGCGACTTCACTTTCTCCATCAGCCTACCGTGGGGAACCTTATCAAACGCCTTTACGAATTCCATGTATGTGACATCTACAGCCCTTCCCTCGTCAATCAACTTTGTCACTTCCTCAAAGAATTCTGTGAAGTTGGGAAGACGACCAACTTTTGGAACTGTAGGTTGTAACACAGGAAATACAGATTTAATGATCTGGATGGCCTCTTGTGCTTAATGTTTCTGTGGTTGTAAATACAGCAGCTAATTTGTGTACAGCAAGCTTCAGTATAATAATCTGGGGTGTTTATATCCAGCTGGCAGGGTGTTCGGGGTCCTTGGTTTAATACCTGGGCTGAAGGATCCCATCATTGAAGTTTCCCCTCAATACTGGAACTGGTATTGTCAGCGAAGAGTCTTTGTGCGTTGGGCCAAAACCCCACAGCTGTCTGACTCAGGTGAAAGTCCACTGCGCACTGAGACCTAAGCATCTTTTGTAACATCTGCTGTTTGTTTTGTAAAGTCCAGTTTTAGAAGCTGAAATGTAACAATATTTTGGGGGGGAAAAGACATGTAAAAGTCTGGAAGGCAGCTGGGGATGGGCCAGTTCTTTGTCAGGACCAGCACTGGGGCATGTGGGCATGGGTTAGGTGCAACGATAAGCCATTTGAGACAGCTCTGCCATTTAGGAAGCAGTGTTTTATACCACATTCCCATCTACTCCCCACTTAATGGGCAGCACGGTGGCTCGCTGAAAACCATGATGTGTAAAAGCAAACCGGTGAAAATCTGAAACAATGGTGGAAAAGCTGAGTACCTGGAGAGTACACGCCTCAAACCCAATATGGCTTTTCTCCAGGACGCATTTGAATTTGGAGAAAACACTTGCCTTTTCTTTTCCCCCGGTGAACAGAGAGCTGTAATTCCACTCATACAGACTTGACCTGATTGGCTGCACACAAATGCGTGAGGGAGGACTTGAAATATGACAACTAATAATGGGTGGGTCAGTGGTTAGCTCTGCTACCTCAGCGGTTCAATTGTAGTCTCTGGTTACTCTGTATGGAGTTTGTAGATTCTCACCTCTACATAAGTTTCTGTGTGGTGCTCCAGTTTTCTCCCATATCCCAAACGTGCAGGTTAGATGGATTAGTTGCTGGGTTCTAGACATATCGTGGGGGAATTGTGGTTCTGGGTGTAATGCTGTTCAGAGGATCGGTGCAGACTCAATGGGGCAAATGTCCTGATCCCGTATGAACGCTGTGATTTTGATACTTGAGTCTCTTGTCTACCAAGTGTCTTTCCACTTCTACCTTTAAAAATATTCAATTAATCCACATCCACCAATGTTTGAGGCAACGTGTTCAAGAGTTGCTCTGTCCGAAAAAGATGACCTTTAATTTTGAAACAGTACAGTCACAAGAGGGGACCTCCTCCCCATGTCCACCTTGTCAAGATCATTCAGGGTCTTATACATTTCAATTAAAAGTCCTTCATTCCTGATGAAGGGCTTTTGCCCGAAACGTCGATTTTCCTGCTCCTCGGATGCTGCCTGACCTGCTGTGCTTTTCCAGCACCACTCTGATCTCAACTCTGGTTTCCAGCATCTGCAGTCCTCACATTTGCCTAGTACATTTCAGTTAAGTCAGCTCTCACTCTCTCAACTCCAGTGGAAACAAACCCGGTCTGTCCAACCTTTCCTCAGAAGACAGCTCGCTCATTTCAGTCGTCAATTGAAGAAACCTCCACTGTACTGCCCCCAACACACTTACACCCTCCAAGTTAAGAGCCCGAAGCTACCCATGGTATTTGAGATGTGGTCTCACCCATTCCCTGTGCATCTGAAGCAGGACATCCTTTTGTAATAAATGGTGGTATTCTATTAGCCGCCTTAATCATGTATCTGCATATTAACGTTTTTGTAACTTGTGCACTCGAACACCCAGGTCCCTGGACTTTGGAATTCTGCAATCAATGCAGTGGGCTGAGTGGCCTTCCTTGGTGCTGCAAAAGCTGCTGATACGTCAACCCGAGCAATAAACTCCAGTGTATGATAAATGGTTTGCAAATATTCCAAGAAATTGCAGGCATTATAAAATGTAGTCTGAGATTTTCTGCACTCTGCTGGAAACAGATTTTTATGACCTTGTCTTTTATGAGCTGCTTATGTAACACATTCCTCAAAGGGCATTTCTTTTCTCTTCTCTCCCCACCACCCTCGACCCTGGTGTTTGCAGGAGAGGCCTCAATCCACCTCACCGAGTGAAGTCCATCTCCATGACAACCTTCACTGAACAGGAAATTGAATTCCTTCAGTCGCATGGTAATGAGGTGAGTTCAGAGCTTGCCTGGGGGGGGGGAGGGAGGAGGGGGGAGAGCACGCTGTGTATTGCATGGATGGATGGGATAGGAAGGGGAGCTGGAGACCTGGGGCTCTTTCAAAATGCTGAAGGGTCCCCCCAGCAGCTTATTTGATGCTCCTCAGTCTGTAGAATCAGGAGTGATCAGCCTATCCTGCTTACGGAAGGGATGACGCAGCCACTGCTCTGACTCAGAGTCCTAGAGATGTACAGCATAGAAACAGACTCTTTTGGTCCAGCTTGTCCATGCCGACCAGATATCCTAAGTCATTCCATTCCCATTTGACCCATATCCCTCCAAACACTCCTCATTGAAATACTCATCCAGATGCCTTTTAAATGTTGTAATTGTCCCAGCCTTCACCACTTCCTCTGGCAGTTCATTGCATAAGTGCACCACCCTCTGTGTGAAAAGGTTACTCATTAGATCGTTTCCCCCTCTCACCTTAAACCCTCTAGTTTTGGAATTCCCTACTCTGGGGAAAAGACTATGACTCTTTACCCTCTGCATCTCCTTCATGATTTTATAAACCTCTCTAAGGTCCCCCTTCTGCCTCTGATATTCCAGAGAAAGCAGCCCCAGCCTATTCAGCAACTCAACCCTGGCAACATCTTTATAGATCTTTTCTGAACCCTTCAAGTTTCACAGCTTCTTTCCTAGAGCAGGGAGACCAGAATTGTACTCAATATCCCAAGCCTCATTCATGTGGTCTGGACTCTAAATTTAAGGCACCCTAGGATCATTTTGTTGAATCTGTGCTACATTTATAGCTCTGCCCGAAGGAGTGGGACCAGTTAATTCCAGATGGGGACTAACTAGCGATTTACAGAACTGTAATCATGATCGATGAGAGAATTTGACAGTGAATCTGATCAGCTGTTATTTTGAGTTTTTGTTTTCTGTTGTTTTACGCCCCTGTTCTGCCAGGCACTTCTCCAGCTTTCCAGGGTAGAGGAAGGATTACAAGCAGAAGCCATACAACCAGTCTTCACAATGTAATTTTTTTTTAGCTCCAGTGTCTTTCTGGTGAAGGAGTGTTGCTCCCTGTGTAAGATGAGCATATCCGTTTTGAGGTGTGGAAGGCCAGACGTAAATGGGCAGACTTTACAGCCCTCTATAATCTTTCCCACATTGAAACAGTTAACCTCCAAGGGCTCTTGAAGTACACTACTTTGATATTTAACCATCACCCGCAATTCTTTTTTGATGCAGTTCTGCAGGTGACACTGCATATTCAAAGTATCTGTAGCCTGTGTCCAGATAAGCATTTCCTAGAAAAAAAACAGAAATTGCTGAAGAAATAGGGGTGGAGAGAGACAGAGAGAGAGAGAGACAGAGTCCGTGAGTAGGTAAAATTGGGTTGGCTATAATGAAAGCAACCCATGTCATGCCAAAAGCTGCAGTGTCGAGGTGGGTAAAGGATGTGGAAGAAGGTATTCAGTCTGTACAGTTCTGAAGGCTGCAGGGTTCCCAAGCAGCAAATATTCATTTAGCCTCGTTGGAGTTCTGTAGCAGGCCTAAGGCAGAAATCTTGGTCAGGGAACATGAAATTGCAGGCTGGAAGCTCAGCGTCGTTTGTGCAGATACAATGTAGGTGTCCTACAAGTCTGGGTTTTGTCCCCTCAGTGTAGAGGAGACCACATCTTGAGCAGCGAGTACAGTAGAGTAGATAATTTGCTGCTTCAATTGGAAGGCATGTCCAGAACCTTGGATATACAGAATCAGAGCTGAAAATGTGTTGCTGGAAAAGCGCAGCAGGTCAGGCAGCATCCAAGGAGCAGGAGAATCGACGTTTCGGGCATCAGCCCTTCTTCAGGAATCTCCAGCATCTGCAAGTCCTCACTTTCTCCTATACAGAATCATAGAATTGTCAGAATGTTGAAATAGGCTATTCGGCCCTTTGTGCCTGTGCTGGTTCTATCACTGAGTGCCGATCTCTTGTCTTTTCCCGCATTCCCTGCATACTATTTCGATCCATATAATCCTCTAATGTCCTCTTGAATGCCTGAATTGAAATTGCCTCCACGACATTTCCAGACTGTGTATTCCCGAACAACGTGATGGGTGAGAAAGGGTTTCCCCTCATCGCTCTCTTCCTTTGTTTACACGTTACTTTGAAGCAGTGAAGACTGAGGAGGTAACCAGGCAAGTATTTAAAAAAAATAACTATGCAAGAAGCAAATGGGGGGGGACCCTTGTGAGACAGTGGTTGTGTTCCTATCTCTGAATGTGGAGGTCTGGGTTCAGGCCCTACCTGCTCCAGGTAATGTGTAATAACATTTATAATATATATCTATATGGAGCAGCTGTTATGCTGGCTGTGAAACGAGAGTGGCAAAACCGAGGAAGTCAATAAGATCTATGCAAAAAAGAAAATGTGTTAATTTGCCATGATTTCAGTCTCTTCGAATCTACCAATATTTATGAGGGTGGTGGAATAATTTTGAAAAGAAATTGAATAGAAGGAAGCAAACTTGCAGGACTTTGGGGCGAGAGGGGTGGGGACTGGGACTGCCTGATGAGCTTAATGGTCTTCCTCTACTGTTATGATTCTAAATAGTTTGAACAGCTACCTGACACAGATCATCTTGACCCCTCCTACTTTCCCAAAGTGTTCTCTCATGTCAGTGCCATCCAATTCTGTGTCCGTGTGTTTGTGGTTCTGTCTTGCCCCCAGTGATAGGAGTAACCTGACCTGAAGTAACTGGTACACCTCTGGGTGATTACAACCCATGTCCCCCACCTTGCCTGCCTGAGGATGAATAACTATTCCAGTCTCATCTTAGAGATAATTCTCCTGGTGTTTCCCTGAGGCAGACATGCTCCACCTTGAGACTGACTTATTTTTCTCTTGCTCAGCTGTGAGTTGGAGAGCAGCCCAGTGTTTGCTCAGTGAGTTTTATTTGGCTGGGCCGCTGGATGTAGTGAAGCCAGGCTTGGCTGAAACACATACACTGGAAGCATTGAATAGTACAGCACAGCAGGAAGCCATTCTGCCTATTGACACTTTCCGAAGAATAGCCCTCTTCCTCCACCCGTCTCCCATATCTCTAAATGTTTCTCCTTCGAGTTTCTCCTTTGACCCTCGTGATCCCTGCCTGCCTGTTTCCCTGTCCTGGCTGTCATCGTGTGCCTGTGAATAAATGTGCCTTCAGCTCCAAAAAAAATGCTGCAGTCACCTCTGTACAGATCAATGTTTGAACCTCCTGCACAGAGAGTGCCTCACTCCACAAACACAGCTTGCACTGTTTAATATTTCACATTGCCAAACCTGTCTTGCAGAATTCCATTTGATATTGCCCCATGCTCTGCTGCTGAAATACTTGCGTTTCTGGATTAGAGTTTGAAGTAAGGATCAACTCGCAAGGGAAAGCTCTTTTTGGGGGGAAAAAAAAAGGAAGACCCACTGCTAAAATATGCCTTTTATGGACCTGTTTTGGTGTAAAGAATTTAGAGGTTGCGTACTTGCTGGGTGGGTCAGGCGGAACTTGGTATGAAGTCAGTGCAGTGTGTCAGAGTCCATGGCAGCACCAACAAGAAGTTGCCTTTGTATAGCACCGTGAACCTCAGTTTAAAAAAAAATCCCATTCTACTTTCAGGACTGTAATAAGACCAAATAGAACCAGAGGACATAAGTGATTCAAAATCAGAAAATCCCTACAGTGCAGATAGAAACCTTTTAGCCCATATATTCTACACCGACCTTCCAACGGGCATTCCACTCAGACCCACCTATTCCTGTAACCCTGCAATTACTATGGCTAATCCACCTAGCTTACATATGCCTGGACTCTATGGGGGCAACTTAGAATGGCCAATCCTGCACGTCTTTGGACTGTGAGAGGAAACCCACGCAGACAAGGGGAGAATGTGCAAACTCCACACAGACAGGTGCTTGAATCTGGAATCGAACCTGGGTTCCCGGCACTGTGAGGTCGCTGTGCTAACCACGGAGCGAGATAGGATTTGGAATATATTACTAGGGGGTGTGGTGAGGCAACTTCAGTTGTGATCTGTCGAAGCGGAATTGAATCATTTTCGGAGTAGGAAAGGTTGCAGGGTTATGGTGAAAAATAGGTGAGGGGAGTGTTTAAGTTGCCTTCAGAGAGAACCACCTTGGGCGCGGTGGGGCGGAATGTTGAGAGGCTGGAGGAGGGTTTCAAAGATGAGGTGCGTAGAGGCTGAAACAGGTAACAGAGAGAGGGAAGGGGTGTAGGGCCTGGAGGGGTCTCAGGTCTGGAGGAGGTTGCAGAGATGGGGAAGGGTTGTGGGCCTGGAGGAGGTTACAGTGGTGATAGATTGGTAGTGCAAGATTTTGTATGTGGGAAAAGGGGGATGAGAATTTTAAAATCGGTGCAGTCGCTTGACCAGTGTTGGTCAGTCTGGCAGAGGCATTAGTGGGATGTAATCCAATAAACATTGGGAGCACAGCTTTGGATGAATGCTGCCATTTTCTGACTGAAGAAAACCTCAGAATTGCAGCCTTCGGTGCTTTCCACTGCTCTCACCGGTGGCCAGTTTGGCTACCTGTCAGGAGCAGTCTTTGTATTTTCCTCCTTCCTTTTCCCACCTGACTACTTGCCTCAGTTTGAGGGTGGTAACCAGCTTCCAGTTTTGCCTTGGACAAAAGATAAAATCATCATGGGATCTGGACAGAGTTGTTCGGGAGCAATTTCCAATTTGTGAGAGGCTTAAGAACGAGAGGGCACAGATCGAAATAATTAGCAAAAAGGAAAAGCAACAAACTATGCAAGAAGCAAACCTTTCGCATGCAGGAAGTGGTTAGGCTTTTGCAATGTGTCACTTAAGAGTGTGATGGTGGCAGGTTCAATCAAAGTTCTGGAAAGGGAATTCAGCTCTTCCCAGAGAGAATGTGCAGGGGGAAAGCAAGAGAGTATCTCTAGGTGAATTGTTGGTTCTGAGATCTGGCTCTGACATGATCGGTGAATGGCCTCCTATGATTCAGGACTGTCTCCTGGCTATTTGACTGGGTTTAGAGTCGTGTCCGAACTTGAACATCTCCGGCAATCGGCCTTTGTTGCACGGGACAGAATACGGAGGTGATTTTTTTTGTCATTTCTTCCCCGTGTGTTAAGACGAGCCGCACGCAAGAAGGCGGTGTGGTTAATAATGAAGTTTAGGTTTGTACCCCAGCCTTTCCTTTGTCCAACTTGAAGACCGTAAAAGCACAAGACTGTGGAGGCTGGAATTCTGAAACACATTGCTGGAAAAATCCAGCCCATCTGGCAAGATCGGTGGAGAGAGAGGAGCATAGTTTTGAATCCCGTACCACTCTTCAGAACTGTTCTGATGAAGAGTCCGACCCGATTCGGAATTTTGCCACAAGCTGCAACCTGATAAAGACATCTTTTGACCAAACGTAAAAAAAAAATGCCAAAGAGCTCTGGGTACTGGAAATCTGAAGCGAAAACAGAAATTGCCGGAAAATCTCAGCAGTTTGCTGCAATCGGTCCTGAAGAAGGGTGACTGAAGCTGAAGTGTTTTCTCCACATCTCCTGCCACACCTGAGTTTTTCCAGCAATTTTTTTTTACACCTTTTGACTGCCTGACTTTCGTAACTCACGTAGTGACACCTGATTTGCCGACAGCAACTGAATTTTAATCTATTCCCCCCCACCCCACACACACGTCAACATCCTGTAACAATATACGCTGTCTCCCACTGCATTATTCACCACTTTGCAACAGAGTGTTGACGTTCAGCATTTCAGTGGGGCAGAAAGCAGCCCTGTCAGCAACTCCTTTTATTCTCCATCATCCTCGTGTACAGCAGTGTGACTGCACTTCAGAATCCTGCAGTGCGGTTTGGGCTCGCGATTTATAGAGGCATCACTCCCTCCCCTCCATTATGTTAAAAAAAATGCTTTATAATAAAGTCAAGTGTCAAAACCAGAGGTTGAATTAAGGGAAGATTTTATGTTCGTCTTAAGTAAAATGCATGCCCGGGCACAGATAGTAAAATAAAGTTCAGGCTAAACATCGCTGGCAGCATTCTGGTCAACAGCACCAGTGTTGATTTACCAACCAGAGATGGGTTGTCTGTTGCTTGATGCCACATGCTTTCCAAACGCTCTACTCTTGCTATGCTGGCGATATAAATTAACAGTCCCCTTGAGAGCGTCTTGGCACATGAAGGTGTCAGCATCTCTGAAGAATTTGAGAGCCAGGTAGCCGAGTAGGTTCCGCCTTGATTTGTGCCTGTTGTTGCTCTGCCTAATGGCCCCATCCTGTGGAACGCGCAGGGACTAGAGGTTCAGGTTTATCAACCTTTCAAGTTGGGGGACGTCTGGAAAGCGCAATTAAGAAAGCAGTTGGGGCTTTGGAAGTAAGAGGCTTTTAGTTAAAACAAAAAACTGAGTCATGTGGAGCCTTTATATAAAACTACAACAAGAGCACCCTGCTCACTTCTGCTCGCCATACTTTCAGCGGGGATGCGAGTGTCCAAGAGAGGGGTGGAGGACATTTCCCCACATAGTTCCAGGGGTGAGGGCATTTTAGCATTGATGTTGGGCTCGTTCCCCTTGGAGCAAAGGAGATTGAGGGGTGATTTCATCAAGGTATAGGAGATGGTGGTAGGTTTGGGTTAAACAGACTCCTCCCCCAGACGTTGCTGGCCACGTTCTGAAGTGTCACTGGACGCTAATTCTGCTTTCTCCCCATAGATGCTGCCAGACCTGCTGAGTTGCTCCAGTAATGTGTATATTTTTCTTGAGAACTCCAGCATCTGCGCTTTTTTTTTTTTGTTTTATTCCAAGAGAAGCTACACCCATTCACTGCAAGCACAAAGGGAAATGGATTTAACGGGGCAGGGGATGCTGAGGGAGGAATGCTTTTCTGTCGCGAGTGGAAATAACCTGGAACATGCTGGAAGTTGAAATGATGAACAGTTTCAAAAGGAAATTGGACAGACCGTTGCAGCAGGTAACCTACATGAGCTGGGGAGAGAGGGCGGAGATGAATGGGACTGACTGGGTTGCCCAGAAGAGAGCTGGCTCCCTGCTGCACCTGAATGATTGTGACTTGAGTTGCTGGTAATCTTTAGAGTAGTGTTTGAATGGGTTGATGAGCTTCATGGCTAAGGACGAGTTGTCCTATTTGAAACATTCACAGCCTTCTGAAGCCACCACCTCCGCCACCGTCTTGGGGAATGAATAGAAGCACAGTCATACAACACAGCAATAGACCCTTCGGTCCAACTCTATTCACCTTATCCATGCCCCTCATGATTTTATAAACCTCCGATGCTCCAGGGAAAACAGCCCCAGCCTATTCAGCCTCTCCCTATGGCTTGTTTGATTCTTCTTATGATGTTTGGTTCTAGGTTCTCTATTTCCTGGAGGTGGAGTTCTCATTGATGTCAGTACTTATTCCAATAAGCTCATGTTGGTCTAGAGAGTGTTTGCTGGCATAGAACTTGCCTGCTCTTGCTCAGATTAGTACCATTGAGATCTTATAATACCAGACCAGAGGGCAGATGGGACTTCGATCTCCTCTGAATGCCAGCACCTCAGACTGGAACGTCACATGGTTTTACGTGCAGCTGTCTGTCACGAGTCTTTACCTCATTACCTGCTGACTTGAAGGGAATGGCCTGAGTCATGGTTGACATGCAGCAATTAGACAGTGGCAAAGAGCTGAGATGAGCTGACTCATCACAGACAGGGGTCTTGTGGGTTGTGACTTGAACACTTGATGGGGATACTAAATCGATGTCATCACATTGTGAAGTGTGGCCCGTACAAAGAGGAAGTTTGTGACGAAAACTTAGGAGGAAATCCTGGCCACAGCCAGAGTGCACAATATCACTTTGCTTTTTCTCACTTGCTTCAGCCACACCCCACTACTCTTTCTTTTCCTTCCTCTCTTTCACTGACATCTTTTTTTCTTGTGTTTTTTATGTTACCAACCCCCACCAGTCCTTGTCCTCTCTTTCTTTGCCCTGTCTTTCTGTACTGCTTCTCTCTTGCTCTCTCTCCCTGCCCCTCAGTCTTATCCTGTGTCCCCCTCTCTCTCCCTTTGTGCCCCCATGCCTCATGTTCACTTTGGCACTTTGTCCTGCCCTCCATTTCTGTTTTCCTCCTCTCTTTTCCCTTTTCCCTTTATCTTGTTCTCTCCTTATCCCTTCCTCCCTCCTCCACTTTCACCAGCTACACTCCCCCCTCCTTGTTCCCCTCTCTTCTCTTTCGTAACCTTGGCACCGTCCCTGTCTCTTCTCCCTTTCCCACCTCCTCAAGTCCTGCCACTTCAATTCTTCCTCTCACTTTCTTTTCTCCCACTTACCCCTTCCTTCCCCACCTTTTTCCTTGTGCTTTTCACCCTACTCCACTTACCTTTCTTCCCACTTCCCCATACCCTTCATCGTACTCCCCTCCCCTATAACTGCCAGTACCTGTTTTCCCTGGAGCATCGGAGGCTGAGGGGTGACCTTATAGAGGTTTATAAAATCATGAGGGGCATGGATAGGGTAAATAGACAAGGTCTTTTCTCTGGGGTGGGGGAGTCCAGAACTAGAGGGGCATAGGTTTAGGGTGAGAGGGGAAAATTCTAAAAGGGACCTCAGGGGCAACTTTTTCACACAGAGGGTGGTACGTGTATGGAATGAGCTGCCAGAGGAAGTGGTGGAGGCTGGTACAATTACAACATTTAAGAGGCATCTGGATGGATATATGAATAGGAAGGGTTTGGAGAGATATGGACTGGGTGCTGGCAGGTGGGACTAGATTGGGTTAGGATATCTGGTCGGCATGGCCGGGTTGGGCCGAAGGGTCTCTCTCTGTGCTGTACATCTGTATGAGTCTATCCCCTCCCTCTCCCCGTCACCCCTCCGCATGCACGGGGAGTGTCCATCTAGATTGTTTGCTCAAGTTGGAGTCTCCTTATTCCTCCATGGGATGTGGGCCAGCATTTATTGCCCATTCCGAATGACCTGTTGAGAAGATGATGTGAGCTACCGCCTTGACCTGCTGCCATCCATGTACTTGAGGCAGAACCACGGTGACATGAGGGAGAGTGTTCCAGAACTTTGACCCTGTGACTCTGAAGGAACAGCATTGTATTTCCAAGTCAGGATGGTGTGGGTCTTTGAAGGGGAGCTTGCAGGAGGCGGTGTTCCCATTGTATCTTCTGGCGTTGTCCCTCTTGGGTGGTCAAGGTTCTGGGTTTGGAGAAGGCGGTCACCGATGTCTTGGTGAGTTACTTATTGTAGATAGTACCTACTTGCTGCTGCTGAGAGTCTGTGATGTGGGAGGACATGGTGACGGTATTGGTTAAGTTGCCAATCAAGCAGACTGCTTTGTACTGAATGATGGCTCCTTGAATATTGTTGGCACTGCAGCCATCCAGGCAAGGTGGAAATGTTCCATTACGCTTCTGACTTGTGCCTTGTAGATGGGAGACAGATTCTGGGGAGTGAGGAGGTAAGTTACTTGCTGCAGGATTCTTCACTTCTGACTGGCTCTTGTAGCCACAGTCTTTCCAGTGGGAACTGAGTGACATGTGACAAGGACCCCCCCCCAGCCCCTCAATCCCAACATGGTGCTGTGTCCAGTCACAGGGTCTCAACTGCGTTTCGGAAGTCAACAGTGAGGTTTGTGCTGTCCTCGGAGATATGACGACAACATCAAGACAACCTGAGAACCTGATCCCGTATGCAAAAGTTTGGGAACTTCCAAATGACCTGTACAGTTCTGTCAGATAAACATCCACTATGGTGTCTATCTTGCCACTGTAAATATGTGGACTTGCTTGTACTATAAACATAGATTTTGCACTTCAAATCCCAGTAGACGACCATCTCAGTGGGTCTACTGATTGATGAACCCTGGTTTTCAAAGTGAGGGGTTCACTGACTCTCACAATACCCCAGATAAAATGATTTATTGTGTCTAATTTGAGAAGTTCTGTCACACTTCAGGCATTATGACCTTAGTGTTTATGAAGCATGAGTGAAAAAGCGAAATCCATTCCTTCATGTCAGCCTCTTCTGACCTTGAGAAAAGCAGCAAGTTTTACCAGCAATCTACAGAACTGAAACGGTCTTTGAGGGAACAGGCCTGACTGCACACTTTCACGTTCAATCAGTGTGATTACTTATAACACCTCCAGATTTGGTCTTCATAAAGTCATGTGTTTTCTGACTTCGGTGGATCCTGGAAAAGGGTTGGTGCTGGAGTAGGAGACTCTACCGTGGCACCTACATGCAGCAGGATCCGCTGTTTCGGCTAAGTGAAGTTGGAGGGGGCAGGGACAGTCAGGGAATTAGTAAAAGGAAAATTTGTGTGCAGTTAAGAATAAAGGCTGTAATCGTTTCTAACAGAAGCATTTTCAAATCTCATGTGGCCTCTCACTCCCCATCTTTGCAACAATCTCCATCCTCTTCACTCCTCTTTAACTTCTTCCAGCCCCACTACAAATCTTGCATAGTTGTTTCTGACCCACCCATTTCTCCCCCGCCAACTGAATGCTAAGTTCGACCATATTATGGTCACTGTTTCTAAGGGGATCTTTCACTCCAACATTGTTTGTTGCACCTCACCAGATCACCAAAGCAGCCTTTGGATCCACAATTAGAACATAGAACAATACAGGGCAGGAATGGGCCCTTTAGCCCACGATGTTGTGTTGAACATGACTGTGAAATGCCCTATTGTCTCGGCCTCCACCACTCCTGGTAGTGCATTCCTGTTTCCTACCAGTCTTTGTGTTAAAAAGAAATTGCCCCCCCCCCACATCTCAGTGTTGCCCCTCTCACCTTAAATGCATACCGTCTAGTTTTAGACATTTCAACTGAGAAAAGGATTCTGACTGTCAACCCTATCTATACATTTCATAATTTTCTAGATTTCTATCGACTCTCCCCTCAGCCTCTGCTGCTGAAATGAAAATCAACCTGAGCTTCTAGCCTGTCCTTCAAATTCAGGCAGTATCCTGGTAAAACCTCTTCTGCACTCTCTCCAAAGCCTCCGCATCCTTCCTGTAATGTGGTGACCAGAACTGAACGCAATACTCTAAGTGTGGCCTAACCAAAGTCTTATAAAGTTGCAACATGATATCTTGACTCTTGTACTCAATTCCCCGTACACCTCCTTTACCACTTATCTACTTGTGCGGCCACTTTCAAGGAGCTGTGGACTTGAACCCCAAGATGCCTCTATACATCAGTGCTGTTTAGGGTCCTGCCATTAACTATTCTTGACATTTAATTTTCTTTGATATTTGATCTCCCGAAGTATAGCAACTCAAGCTTACCCAGGTTAAACTCTGTCTGCCATTTCTCTGCTCATATTTGCAACTGATCTATGTCCTGCTGTATCCTTTGACAACCTTCTGCACTAAACACAACTCCACTGAAACAGCAGATCCCTGTGGAACTGACTTTCAGCCAAAAAGAAACACCCTTCCACCACTACCTTCAGCCTTTCCTGTTTTCGTAAACTGTCCTGAATAGGCTCCATCAAATCTTCCTCGGAACCACATCTGGCTATCCCAGTTTATATGTAGGTCAGAGTCACCCATGATTAATGTGCTGCCTTTTTGTCATGCCCTCATTATCACCTAATTTATCGATGCAGCTATTGAAAGGGAGGACATGTGTACTACTCCTACTGGTCTCGTAATCTTTGTGTTTCTTCGTTTCATCCATTTGGGTTCTGTATCTTCTGATCCAAGATTGTTTCTTGTTATCATACCTATTTCTTCATACATGGACAAAGATGCCCCACCGCCCTTTCCATCCTGCCTGTCTTTTGGAAAAGCCGCATACCCCTGAATATTTAATTTGAGCTTTGATTCCCATGTCTCTACAATTCCTATTCATTACCTGTTCGTTTATTTTGTCACAAATATTTAGTTCAAGTAAAGAGCAATTCATTTTACCTTTTTACTCATTTTCTCCCTTGACCCAACCTGTTGCTGATTTTCTGCGTTTGTGCGCTGTGTGCTTTCCTGTCTGCCCCCACTATGGTTCCTTTGAAATGCTGCCATATCCCCTTGCTTTGTGAGTTTACGTTTTCCCCTCTCCTAAACCCTCCCCTCCCTGATTAGTTTAAAGCCCACTCTGTGCGGAAGCAGCTCCTTTTGTTCCTACAGAGGCTGCGTTTCAAAAAGCACTTTGTTAGCTGTCAAGCACTTTGGAGCATCTGGTGGTGTTGAAATGTTCTCTGTAAATGCGTGCCTGTCTTTAGTTGCTTCTTTCCTCATAGTTTGCCGGGTTTTTATTCAGTCAGCTTTCAAAGAGCAGGACGAGATTGTGGAATCTGATTCACTGCGCAAAGCCCCCCCCTCCCCCCGGTACGCCTGCCAATGCTGAATGCACAGGACTGTGGCAAGAACCTTTGGACAGCAAGGATAATATCGCAAGAGTCATTTTATTCCTACCCTCTGATTATCGTCACTGGGAGCTTTTGTACTGGATTAGATACAATCTCTAACACAGCCACTTGGTCTGTCTATTCCGTGCTAGTGTTTCTGCCACGCACACGCTCCTCCCATCCACCTCATTCTCCATCCCCTATTAGTGTATCCTCCTGTTCCTCCCTCCATGTGTTTTACCAGCTCTCCCCTTTGAGTGTATTTGTTGTCCCATATCTCTCCTCCCTCTTCTCCCCCCCCCCCCCCCTGCTGAGAGATACAATATAGTTTTACCACCTCCATCTTTATTCTGGGCCCTGGAGGGAGAGACCTGTGCTCTCAATCTTCTCAGGAACAGCAGCTTCTCAATGAATTATATAGTCACTTACACGGAGGAGCATCCAGATAAGGCAACATACATAGTAATTGGGTGACTGTTACAATAGTAGAGACCAAGCCCTTTACTATTATACAACAAATGTCCTTAACCTTGTTAACCAGCTCCACATAATGAATACCTTTCGTCTTGTTAGTTGACCTTGCATACTGAATGCTTCCAATATTGTTAAATGACTCTACATAATGACTGCATTTCCACCTTGTTAACCCATTACCCTTGCCTCCAGCTCCCCGTTGTTCACTGTAAGTTCTCATCTGATCTGAGTCATGCTCAGCTGAACCTCTTATTCCCCAAAACTCAGAACTTAACTCTTTCCCTGCCTGCTCATACCCTGTAAGCATTCTCATTCACTCCTTTTATCATTTCACGATAACCACTGAGATGGCACTAAACTGCTTTCAGCAGACTCTGACAGCCAATATTTAACCAAGTTATTGACACACTGCAAACAATGTTTATAACCAAATATTACTGGTCCATTACAGTAATTGGAGTTTGGAGAATCCTCCCATGTGGAAAAAAATTCACCAGTCAAGTTCTTAAATCCACAGTCCTTCGTGAGCACTCCATCCCCTCCAAATCGAGTGGAAATGAGCCAGTTCTCCAAAATCTTCTTCAGTAAAGTCCAACCTGAAAACAAAATTCAGTCTGTTCTTGTATCACACCTGAGAGAAATTTGATTTCTTGGATAAGGGCAGTTAAATACTTAAAGCTGAAGAGACTGCCATCCTTGCGGAGATGCTTCAGATGGAGGATACCAGCACACCTAAGTAATGTAGTGCAGCAGCTGGCTCGGTGAATGCAGCATCCTTTGCTGCGTCTGCTCCCACTCTGCTGTCAAATGGAACAAAGCCACTGGCTGTTGTGTTGATGTTAACTTGATCAGTGAACCTTCATATCCCTTAAATGACCGAAAGACGAGGTAAAGCTCACGTGGTTTAATGTCCGTAGGAAGACCACCGACAAAGCGTACTGACCACCTCCTCATTGCTATTCTTTACATTTTGTGTTCGTGACTGGGGAGCTCTTGGAATCCGTTGGATCAGGCTGTGGAGGGGTGGGTGGTGGTCCGGAGGGGTGGGTGGTGGTCCGGAGGGGTGCTTTACCTGTGAATGGAGACGATCTTAGCTCCTGGAAGTATCTTTGCATTTCGTCTCTCATTCAGATCTGAGTCATGCTCAGCCGAACCTCTTGTTTTACAAAAATTCAGAACTTAACTCTTTCCCTGCCAGTTTATACCCTATACACATTCTCATATCGATACCATTCCCCTTACCCACTCTCTGTAGGAGCAAGCCCCACATTTCCCCCTCCCCCCCCAGCTTTCTGGATGAAGGCCTAAGTCCTGAATTCCTGAAGGGATTTTTGCCGTGCTGTCTGAGAATGATGAGCCTGAGTTCTGGTCAACCCCACAAAAGTGAAACCATATATCTCTGTGTGCACCGTTTTGAACCTTCTCCGCTATGTAAAGACTGTGATCAGGTCTAACCAACATTCCCATCCCACTGGTCCCATACCACCTCGATGGACGGGAAAGGGCACCAGTCTCTTCAATCTTTCCTGATAATGTTTGACTTTTGTGATCTTTTTCAAAATGACAACAGTTTAAGTTATGAAAGAGGGGCCGTTTATATTATGATTTTAGATGTTGAGACCCCCTGACCGGCTACACAAATGTTTTAATGTGTTCACACAAAGTAGGGGAGTGAAGGTTTGTGTGTCTGCTGGCTAGGCTGGTATTTATTGACAGCATCCAAGTAGCTTCAAAATCGACGTTTCGGGCAAAAGCCCTTCATCAGGAATAAAGGCAGTGAGTCTGAAGCATGGAGAGATAAGCTAGAGGAGGGTGGGGGTGGGGAGAAAGTAGCATAGAGTACAATGGGTGAGTGGGGGAGGGGATGAAGGTGATAGGTCAAGGAGGAGAGGGTGGAGTGGATAGGTGGAAAAGAAGATAGGCAGGTAGGACAAGTCCGGACAAGTTATGGGGACAGTTACTGAGCTGGAAGTTTAGAACGAGGGTGAGGTGGGGGAAGGGGAAATGAGGAAACTGTTGAAGTCCACATTGATGCCCTGGGGTTGAAGTGTTCCGAGGCGGAAGACGGTGGTTCTAAACTTCCAGCTCAGTAACTGTCCCCTTGACTTGCCCGGACTTGTCCTACCTGCCTATCTCCTTTTCCACCTATCCACTCCACCCTCTCCTCCTTGACCTATCACCTTCATCCCCTCCCCCACTCACCCATTGTACTCTATGCTACTTTCTCCCCACCCCCACCCTCCTCTAGCTTATCTCTCCACACTTCAGGCTCACTGCCTTTATTCCTGATGAAGGGCTTTTGCCCGAAACGTCGATTTCAAAGCTACTTAGATGCTGCCTGAACTGCTGTGCTCTTCCAGCACCACTAATCCAGAATCTGGTTTCCAGCATCTGCAGTCATTGTTTTACCTCTGGTATTTATTGACATCCAGTTGAGAGTCAACAGCATTGCTCTCTGGAGTCACATGTAGGTAGGACCAGTTAAGGACAGATTTCCTTCTCCAGAGGGCATTAGTGAACCTTTTGGGGTTTTTACAGTAACGAGTTGTGCTTATTTGGTTGCCAGTAAGAATGGCGTTTTGCTGAATTCCTGGCATGGTGGGATTCCAACCCATGTCCCCAGTCCATCAGCCTGAGTCTCTGGATTACTAATCCAGTGACATTACCACTACACCACCTACATTGCTCTGGATGTGCATGGGAAAGGGTGGACAAGGCTGATGACCAGTCTTGTGGAATGATGGAATAAAGCATTTCCTGGCTGGTGCAGAGGGTTGAGAGGGTCTGCCTCAAACCCTTCCTGCACTGGTTCTCCACGAGGACTTTTATCCACAGAGGTGAATAGAATAGGAGGTTACTTATAAGAGCACATTACATGTTTGGTTTTGCAGGTTTAACAAAGCATTTGTGTGAGATGCTGAATGTAAGGGATTCAATAGGGTTAATAGGCTTCTGCTATCTCGTTGGTTCTTTGAGCAGAATTTTATTCCGTCCACAGAGCGAGCTCGGCCTTGTTCTCATTCAATGACAGAATGAACAGTTCCAGTTAGGTTTGCGGGGCTGAGAGGCCCACTGGCTTTTCCATGGTCACATTCTCTCCTCTGGCTGGCTGTGTGCTGCTCTGATCCTCATCCCACAAAGCCCCTACTCTCTTTTTAAACTGTACAGAGTATAATATGTGGAGATCAAAGAGAGTGTGAGACATAACTGTCTGCACAGTAGCTCACTCTGTAAGCGGCAGTGATTGAGGAGTTCCTGGGGTGTGAACTTCTCCAATATTTAACTATGCTGCTCCCTTTGGTGCGTGTCTCGTGCCTCTGAGTAGCAGAGTGTCTGGGCTTTCACCATCAATGCTTGGCTGCGTGGGAAGACGTGAGACCCACATAACCTGCTAGTGAGGGGTTAATTATCAAACATCCTCAAACATATGATCTGACTAAACCACAATAAAACTCAGCAGAGCAGCACTGATTCATGTTAAAGCTCTCCATTATTGCTGCAGAGTATAATTGTCCATTAACCATTTACTCCTGAGGGTGTAATGAATGCTGCACAGCGCATACTTGCTCGATGAAAGGTCTGAGTGTTTACCTGACTGGCCCCCTTGAATGTTGACTAGTCACACTGGAGCACGCTCTCTGCTTCACTACCTGCTTCAACTGTTTCATCTCAGGAAGCCGAAATGTTCCCTCATTCCCAAATTCAATAGTAATTAAACGCAATGATTGGCACCAGTTGAAAGCACTTTGATTTCCTGAACCATCTTTTTATAACCTCCATTCTCACTGGTGGTCTGCACTGTTCCCTTTCACCTTTTACCTTGATTTCACCGCACAGTCGAGCAGTGAGTTCTCAGGCCCTCGTTTGAGAAACCTCACTGTTGGGCCTTCGGAGAGAAACTGCATTCAAAATCTCCTTTTTTCCAAAAGCCACCACAGTTTGTACAGAAATCTTTTCAGACAGTGTCTGCTTTGAAGGCTCTTGAGTGAACTTCTGATGGGCTGTATTAATCTCTGTAGTCAATCACTTGCGTTTATGTAGTCCCCTTAGCAAGATCCCCTTCGAGCTGCGCATCAACCTGAAATATATCGCAGTTCCTTTGGTGGTATTACGTCAAAATTCCAGAATACAGCTCCCCCCACCACCTTCACAGGGTTTAGATTAGATTAGATTAGATTACTTACAGTGTGGAAACAGGCCCTTCGGCCCAACAAGTCCACACCGACCCGCCGAAGCGCAACCCACCCATACCCCTACATTTACCCCTTACCTAACACTACGGGCAATTTAGCGTGGCCAATTCACCTGACCTGCACATCTTTGGAGTGTGGGAGGAAACCAGAGCACCCGGAGGAAACCCATGCAGACACGGGGAGAATGTGCAAACTCCACACAGAGAGTCGCCTGAGGCGGGAATTGAACCCGGGTCTCTTGCGCTGTGAGGCAGCAGTGCTAACCACTGTGCCACCGTGCCGCCCACTTAGGGATTAGGAATGGGTAATAAATACTAGCTCAGCCTGCAGCACTCACATCTGTGAATGATTAAATAAAAATGAACAAAGTCAGTCCTCCCAAGGTACTTCAACGTATTGAGGAAAACCTGACACTGAACCACAAGAGATATTAGGGACTGATGATAAGATTAGTCAAAGTGGTAGTTTTTAAGAAGCTTGAAAGAGGGGAGACAGAGGTGTTTAGGAAGGCAGTTCCAGGGCTTAGAGTGCAGAAGCTGAAGGCTTCATGGTCGAATGAACAAACATCAGTGTTGATGTGGACAACATTTGAGGAGCATGGAGCCCTTGGAACGTTGTAGGTGAGAGGCTTATACTCCTGAAGAATCTGACTCGAATGTCGCCTCTTTCTATTTGATAATAGTTAAAAATCTCACAACACCAGATCATAGTCCAACAGGTTTATTTGGTAGTACAAGCTTTCAGAGCGCTGCTCCTTCATCAGGGGGTAGGATCATAGGACACAGAATTTGTAGCAAAAGATCACAGTGTGATGCAACTGATGCAATATATTGAACAAGCCTTGATTGCTGTTAAGTCTTTCATCTTTTAGAATGGATTGCAGGTTTAATTTGAAAATCCCAGAACTTCCTTCAAGTCACAGTCTCAAGGTAACAAAGTTTTATTTAAAGAAAGTGACCTATCAGCTGAGACAATGCATTAAAGGTGTGAGGTTAGAGTCTGCCTGTATTCCAATCTTGAGTCAGACTGGTTCTGTTTCCAAAGTAGGAATTTATAAAATGTCACATGAATTGTAAAAAATGTTGACTGCCTGCAGATTGTGTGCTCTTTGAACAAAATGGAATGTATCTGCACATACAATTCTAAAATGCAAGTTCACCCCAGAGACTTGTGTGTGTGCACGCGTACATGAGAGGGCGGGAGAGAGAGTGTCTGTGTGTGTGTGCGCGCTTACATGAGAGGGCGGGAGAGAGTGTGTACGCGCTTACAAGAGAGGGCGGGAGAGAGTGTGTGTGTGTGTGTGTGTGTGTGTGCACTTACATGAGAGGGCAGGAGAGAGTGTGTGTGTGTGTGTGTGCTTACATGAGAGGGCGGGAGAGAGTGTGTGTGTGTGTGCGCGCGCTTACATGAGAGGGCGGGAGAGAGTGTGTGTGTGTGTGCGCGCTTACATGAGAGGGCGGGAGAGAGTGTGTGTGTGTGTGCGCGCTTACATGAGAGGGCGGGAGAGAGTGTGTGTGTGTGTGCGCTTACATGAGAGGGCGGGAGAGAGTGTGTGTGTGTGTGTGCGCGCGCGCTTACATGAGAGGGCGGGAGAGTGTGTGCGTGTGTGTGCGCTTACATGAGAGGGCGGGAGAGAGTGTGTGTGTGTGTGCGCGCTTACATGAGAGGGCGGGAGAGAGTGTGTGTGTGTGTGCGCGCTTACATGAGAGGGCGGGAGAGAGTGTGTGTGTGTGCGCGCTTACATGAGAGGGCGGGAGAGAGTGTGTGTGTGTGTGCGCGCGCGCTTACATGAGAGGGCGGGAGAGTGTGTGCGTGTGTGTGCGCTTACATGAGAGGGCGGGAGAGAGTGTGTGTGTGTGCGCGCTTACATGAGAGGGCGAGAGAGAGTGTGTGTGTGTGTGCGCTTACATGAGAGGGCGGGAGAGAGAGTGTGTGTGTGTGCGCGCGCTTACATGAGAGGGCGGGAGAGAGTGTGTGTGTGCGCGCGCGCTTACATGAGAGGGCGGGAGAGAGTGTGTGTGTGTGTGTGCGCGCGCTTACATGAGTGGGCGGGAGAGAGTGTGTGTGTGTGTGCGCGCTTACATGAGAGGGCGGGAGAGAGTGTGTGTGTGTGTGCGCGCTTACATGAGAGTGTGTGTGTGTGTGCGCGCTTACATGAGAGGGCGGGAGAGTGTGTGTGTGCGCGCTTACATGAGAGGGCGGGAGAGTGTGTGTGTGTGCGTGCGCGCTTACATGAGAGGGCGGGGGAGTGTGTGTGTGTGCGTGCGCTTACATGAGAGGGCGGGAGAGTGTGTGTGTGCGTGTGTGTGCGCGCTTACATGAGAGGGCGGGAGAGAGTGTGTGTGTGCGCGCGCGTACATGAGAGGGCGGGAGAGTGTGTGTGTGTGTGTGCGCTTACATGAGAGGGCGGGAGAGAGTGTGTGTGTGTGCACATGAGAGGGCGGGAGAGAGAGTGTGTGTGTGTGTGCGCGCTTACATGAGAGGGCGGGGGAGAGTGTGTGTGTGTGTGTGCACGCGTACATGAGAGGGCGGGAGAGAGTGTGTGTGTGTGTGTGTGCGCTTACATGAGAGGGCGGGAGAGAGTGTGTGTGTGTGTGTGCACATGAGAGGGCGGGAGAGAGTGTGTGTGTGTGTGCGCTTACATGAGAGGGCGGGAGAGAGTGTGTGTGTGCGCGCTTACATGAGAGGGCGGGAGAGAGTGTGTGTGTGCGCGCTTACTTGAGAGGGCGGGAGAGAGTGTGTGTGCACGCGTACATGAGAGGGGGGGAGAGAGTGTGTGTGTGTGCACGCGTACATGAGAGGGGGGGAGAGAGTGTGTGTGTGTGCACGCGTACATGAGAGGGCGGGAGAGAGTGTGTGTGTGTGTGCACGCGTACATGAGAGGGCGGGAGAGAGTGTGTGTGTGTGTGTACACGCGTACATGAGGGGGCGGGAGAGAGTGTGTGTGTGCGCTTACATGAGAGGGCGGGAGAGAGTGTGTGTGTGTGCACGCGTACATGAGAGGGCGGGAGAGAGTGTGTGTGTGTGTGTGTGTCTGTGCGCGCGCTTACATGAGAGGGCGGGAGAGAGTGTGTGTGTGTGTGTGCGCTTACATGAGAGGGTGATAGAGAGAGTGTGTGTGTGTGCGCGCTTACATGAGAGGGCGGGAGAGTGTGTGTATGTGCGCTTACGTGAGAGGGCGGGAGAGAGTGTGTGTGTGTGTGTGTGCGCGCGTACATGAGAGGGCGGGAGAGAGTGTGTGTGTGTGTGCGCTTACATGAGAGGGCGGGAGAGAGAGTGTGTGTGTGTGCGCGCTTACATGAGAGGGCGGGAGAGTGTGTGTGTGTGCGCGCTTACATGAGAGGGCGGGAGAGTGTGTGTGTGTGCGCGCGTACATGAGAGGGCGGGAGAGAGTGTGTGTGTGTGTGTGTGCGCGCGCTTACATGAGAGGGCGGGAGAGAGTGTGTGTGTGTGTGTGCGCGCTTACATGAGAGGGCGGGAGAGAGTGTGTGTGTGTGCGCTTACATGAGAGGGCGGGAGAGAGTGTGTGTATGTGCGCGCGCTTACATGAGAGGGCGGGAGAGTGTGTGTGTGTGTGCACGCTTACATGAGAGGGCGGGAGAGAGTGTGTGTGTGTGTGTGCGCGCTTACATGAGAGGGCGGGAGAGTGTGTGTGTGTGTGTGTGCGCTTACATGAGAGGGCGGGAGAGAGTGTGTGTGTGTGTGTGCGCGCGTACATGAGAGGGCGGGAGAGAGTGTGTGTGTGCGCGCGCTTACATGAGAGGGCGGGAGAGAGTGTGTGTGTGTGCGTGTGCGTACATGAGAGGGCGGGAGAGTTGTGTGTGTGTGCGTGCACGCGTACATGAGAGGGCGGGAGTGTGTGTGTGTGCGCGCGTACATGAGAGAGCGGGAGAGAGTGTGTGTGTGTGTGTGTGCGCGCGTGCATGAGAGGGCGGGAGAGAGTGTGTGTGTGTGTGCGCGCGTACATGAGAGGGCGGGAGTGAGAGTGTGTGTGTGTGCGCGCTTACATGAGAGGGCGGGAGTGTGTGTGTGTGTGCACGCTTACATGAGAGGGCGGGAGAGAGTGTGTGTGTGTGTGTGTGCGCTTACATGAGAGGGCGGGAGAGAGTGTGTGTGTGCGCGCGTACATGAGAGGGTGGGAGAGGGTGTGTGTGCGCGCTTACATGAGAGGGCGGGAGAGAGTGTGTGTGTGTGCGCGCGTACATGAGAGGGCGGGAGAGAGTGTGTGTGTGCGCGCGCGTACATGAGAGGGCGGGAGAGAGTGTGTGTGTGTGTGCGCGCTTACATGAGATGGCGGGAGAGAGTGTGTGTGTGTGTGCGCTTACATGAGAGGGCGGGAGAGTGTGTGTGTGTGTGTGTGCGCTTACATGAGAGGGCGGGAGAGTGTGTGTGTGTGTGCGCTTACATGAGAGGGCGGGAGAGTGTGTGTGCGCGCGTACATGAGAGGGCGGGAGAGAGTGTGTGCGCGCGCTTACATGAGAGGGCGGGAGAGAGTGTGTGTGTGTGCGCGCTTACATGAGAGGGCGGGAGAGAGTGTGTGTGTGTGCGCTTACATGAGAGGGCGGGAGAGAGTGTGTGTGTGTGTGCGCGCGCTTACATGAGAGGGCGGGAGAGAGTGTGTGTGTGTGTGCGCGCGCTTACATGAGGGGGCGGGAGAGAGTGTGTGTGTGTGTGCGCGCGCTTACATGAGAGGGCGGGAGAGAGTGTGTGTGTGTGTGCGCGCGCTTACATGAGAGGGCGGGAGAGAGAGTGTGTGTGTGTGCGCGCGCTTACATGAGAGGGCGGGAGAGAGTGTGTGTGTGTGCGCGCGCTTACATGAGAGGGCGGGAGAGAGTGTGTGTGTGTGCGCGCGTACATGAGAGGGCGGGAGAGAGTGTGTGTGTGTGTGCGCGCTTACATGAGAGGGCGGGGGAGAGTGTGTGTGTGTGCGCGCGTACATGAGAGGGTGGGAGTGTGTGTGTGTGCACGCTTACATGAGAGGGTGATAGAGAGTGTGTGTGTGTGTGCGCTTACATGAGAGGGCGGGAGAGAGTGTGTGTGTGTGCGCGCGTACATGAGAGGGCGGGAGAGAGTGTGTGTGTGTGTGTGCGCGCGTACATGAGAGGGCGGGAGAGAGTGTGTGTGTGTGCGCCTTACATGAGAGGGCGGGAGAGAGAGTGTGTGTGTGTGCGCGCTTACATGAGAGGGCGGGAGAGTGTGTGTGTGTGTGTGTGCGCTTACATGAGAGGGCGGGAGAGAGAGTGTGTGTGTGCGCGCGCGTACATGAGAGGGCGGGAGAGAGTGTGTGTGTGTGCGCTTACATGAGAGGGCAGGAGAGAGTGTGTGTGTGTGTGCGCTTACATGAGAGGGCAGGAGAGAGTGTGTGTGTGTGTGTACGCGCTTACATGAGCGGGCGGGAGAGAGTGTGTGTGTGTGTGTGCGCGCGTACATGAGAGGGCGGGAGAGAGTGTGTGTGTGTGTGTGCGCCTTACATGAGAGGGCGGGAGAGAGAGTGTGTGTGTGTGCGCGCTTACATGAGAGGGCGGGAGAGTGTGTGTGTGTGTGTGTGCGCTTACATGAGAGGGCGGGAGAGAGAGTGTGTGTGTGCGCGCGCGTACATGAGAGGGCGGGAGAGTGTGTGTGTGTGTGCGCTTACATGAGAGGGCAGGAGAGAGTGTGTGTGTGTGTGTACGCGCTTACATGAGCGGGCAGGAGAGAGTGTGTGTGTGTGTGTGCGCTCTTACATGAGAGGGCGGGAGAGAGTGTGTGTGTGTGTGCGCGCTTACATGAGAGGGCGGGAGAGAGTGTGTGTGTGTGTGCGCGCTTACATGAGAGGGCGGGAGAGAGTGTGTGTGTGTGCGCGCTTACATGAGAGGGCGGGAGAGAGTGTGTGTGTGTGCGCGCTTACATGAGAGGGCGGGAGAGAGTGTGTGTGTGCGCTTACATGAGAGGGCGGGAGAGAGTGTGTGTATGTGCGCGCGCTTACATGAGAGGGCGGGAGAGAGTGTGTGTGTGTGCGCGCTTACATGAGAGGGCGGGAGAGAGTGTGTGTGTGCGCTTACATGAGAGGGCGGGAGAGAGTGTGTGTATGTGCGCGCGCTTACATGAGAGGGCGGGAGAGTGTGTGTGTGTGTGCACGCTTACATGAGAGGGCGGGAGAGAGAGTGTGTGTGTGTGTGCGCGCTTACATGAGAGGGCGGGAGAGTGTGTGTGTGTGTGCTTACATGAGAGGGCGGGAGAGTGTGTGTGTGTGCGCGCGTACATGAGAGGGCGGGAGAGAGTGTGTGTGTGTGTGTGCGCGCTTACATGAGAGGGCGGGAGAGAGAGTGTGTGTGTGTGCGCTTACATGAGAGGGCGGGAGAGTGTGTGTGTGTGTACCGTACATGACAGGGCGGGAGAGTGTGTGTGTGTGTGTGCACGCTTACATGAGAGGCCGGGAGCGTGTGTGTGTGTGTGTGTGTGTGTGTGTGTGTGTGTGTGTGTGTGTGTGTGTGTGTGTGCGCGCGTACATGAGAGGGCGGGAGTGTGTGTGTGCGCGTGCGTACATGAGAGGGCGGGAGAGAGTGTGTGTGTGTGTGCGCGCGTCCATGAGAGGGCGGGAGAGAGTGTGTGTGTGCGCGCGCGCGCGCGTACATGAGAGGGCGGGAGAGAGTGTGTGTGTGTGTGTGTGTGCGCGCGTACATGAGAGGGCGGGAGAGAGTGTGTGTGTGCGCGCTTACATGAGTGGGCGGGAGAGTGTGTGTGTGTGTGCGCGCTTACATGAGAGGGCGGGAGAGTGTGTGTGTGTGTGCACGCTTACATGAGAGGGCGGGAGAGAGTGTGTGTGTGTGTGCGCTTACATGAGAGGGCGGGAGAGAGTGTGTGTGCGCGCGCGTACATGAGAGAGCGGGAGAGAGTGTGTGTGCGCGCTTACATGAGAGGGCGGGAGAGAGTGTGTGTGTGTGCGCGCGTACATGAGAGGGCGGGAGAGAGTGTGTGTGTGCGCGCTTACATGAGAGGGCGGGAGAGAGTGTGTGTGTGTGTGCGCTTACATGAGAGGGCGGGAGAGTGTGTGTGTGTGCGCGCGTACATGAGAGGGCGGGAGAGAGTGTGTGTGTGCGCGCGCTTACATGAGAGGGCGGGAGAGAGTGTGTGTGTGTGTGCGCTTACATGAGAGGGCGGGAGAGTGTGTGTGTGTGCGCGCGTACATGAGAGGGCGGGAGAGAGTGTGTGTGTGCGCGCGCTTACATGAGAGGGCGGGAGAGTGTGTGTGTGTGTGCGCGCGCTTACATGAGAGGGCGGGAGAGAGTGTGTGTGTGTGCGCGCGCTTACATGAGAGGGCGGGAGAGAGTGTGTGTGTGTGCGCGCGCTTACATGAGAGGGCGGGAGAGAGTGTGTGTGTGTGTGCGCGCGTACATGAGAGGGCGGGTGAGTGTGTGTGTGTGTGCGCGCACGCGTGCATGAGAGGGCGGGAGAGTGTGTGTGTGCGCGCGCACGCACATGTGAGGGGGAGAGAGAGAGAGTGTGTGTGTGTGCGCGCGTACGCACATGAGGGGGAGAGAGAGAATGTGTGTGTGTGCGCGCGTACGCACACTCATGTGAGGGAAGGAGAGACTGGGTGTATGTGTGTGTGTGTGTGTGTGTGTGTGAGAGAGAGGGCCTAGGCAATAGTATTGTCTGTGCCCTGGCTGCTATGTTGGTACAATTTATCCTGCCCTTCGTGATGTGTTGCAGAGATGAGGTGAGTGCTGCTTGCTGTCTGTACACTGCTACCATAGTATATGCTCATATTCTGGTTCAGCAGTCTTCATTGAAGCAGTCTCACCTGACCAGCATCACCTCTGGAGTTATTTACTCATTTCTATTGCCCCTCTTCCTCCAAGTCCAGTCTGTGGTGTCACTGCTTCTGAAAACCTCTCCCACAAAATAATATCATCATCCTTCTAGAATCCTATTGGTCCATTACCTCCACAGCACTGTAGGCTTTCTCCTGGTGGGCTGGAGCCAGTGTTTATCCCTCAACGACTACCAGGTCTCAGAGTATTGAGTACAGGAGTTGGGAGGTCATGTTGTGGCTGTACTGGACATTGGTTAGGCCAGTTTAGGAATATTGCATGCAGTTCTGGTCTCCTTCCTATTGGAAAGATGTTGTGAAACTTGAAAGGGTTCAGAAAAGATTTACAAGGATGTTGCCAGGGTTGGAGGATCTGAGCTACAGGGAGAGGCTGAACAGGCTGGGGCTGTTTTCCCTGGAGCGTCGGAGGCTGAGGGGTGACCTTGTAGAGGTTTACAAAATCATGAGGGGCATGGATAGGGTAAATAGACAAAGTCTTTTCCCTGGGGTCGGGGAGTCCAGAACTAGAGGGTATAGGTTTAAGGTGAGAGGGGAAAGATATAAAAGAGACCTAAGGGGCAACCTTTCTTTCCTACAGAGAGTGGTACGTGTATGGAATGAGCTGCCAGAGGATGTGGTGGAGGCTGGTACAATTGAAACATTTAAGAGGCATCTGGATGGGTATATGAATAGGAAGGGTTTGGAGGAATATGGGCCGGGTGCTGGCAGGTGGGACTAGATTGGGTTGGGATATCTGGTCGGCATGGACAAGTTGGGCCGAAGGGTCTGTTTCCGTGCTTTACATCTCTGTGACTCTAGGTCATCAGTGCATTGTTATTCATTGTATCTTGCTGTGGACAAATTGCACACTAAAGTTTCTACTTTACAACGGTAGCTGCACTTTGAAAGTGCAGTTGGTTTTCCTGCAATGTGTTCCCTGAACGCAAATTGGCTTTAACGCGATTGAAGAATTCAAACCGTTCCTTGTAGAGCGCAAACTTTTCTTACCCAAATTGACTGTAACACAATTCCAACCCCATTAGTTTAAATGGCACAGCTATTGCGCGATTTTCTTATAACACGAGAGCCGAACTATCAAGTTATGTCAGAACCGACTGTGTTTAGTTGGTTGTGAAGGATGTTAAAATCTCCTGAGGTGGTGGTTTAACGATGTCCTTTTGTTCCTCTGGTGTTGTAATCTAAGGGCACCACTCTGGCTGGCTTTCTTTCAGTTTTGCTGAAGAGACCATTCTTTCCGCTTGAGTGCTGACAAACCATTTGACTTTGGGAGCATCGCAGTAGAACTGCGATCACTTCTCACCTTGAATCACTCGATAGCGATGAGGAGCTACAACCCCAGATACGTGTGTCAGCGTCTGTAACTTCCTAATTTTTTTTTCTCCCTTTTATTCCTATGCAGGTGTGTCGGCAGATTTGGCTAGGCCTGTTTGATTCCCGATCATCAATTATACCAGATTACAGGGATCCGCAAAAAATCAAGGAGTTCCTACAGGATAAATATGAGAAAAAGAAGTGGTGAGTAATTATGTGCCATATTGCTTCCGCTGTGGGTCGAGGATTATGGGGGAAAGGCAGGAAGCTTATCAGTGATGATCTCGTTTTAATGGCAGAGTAAACGTGATGGGCTGAATGGCCTCCTTCTGCTCCTCGGTTTTCTGGGGTCTTTTGATCTGCTGAGGGCCATTTGGCTAACTCCAGCTCCTAATGCCCTTAGCCAATCCTCTTGCTGCTGTGTGATTTCCGTAGCAGGTTGTCTAAGGTGTGTTTGTGAAGTAGCACCAGGAAACGCAACTCAAGCGTATACCCACAACCCCATCCCAACTAATTTCTATCACCGTGGTCATGTAACT
Organism: Chiloscyllium punctatum; assembly: GCF_047496795.1. NCBI lineage: Eukaryota > Metazoa > Chordata > Chondrichthyes > Orectolobiformes > Hemiscylliidae > Chiloscyllium > Chiloscyllium punctatum. The sequence goes on from NC_092759.1 coordinate 10,776,362, forward strand.
AATTAATCATCTGGAGATCTGTGCTAATGTTCTGAGTTCATGGGTTTGAATCCTACTGTGGCAGATAGTGAACTTTGAATTCATTACAGTGCTGGAATACAAAGCTTCAATTGTTATAAAAATCTGTCTGAGTCATACTGGGAAGGAAATGACTTATGTTTACCTGATCTGGGCCTACCTGTGACTCCAGACCCACAGCAATGTGGTTGACTTGTAATTGCCACCTGGGCAATTAGGAATGAGCATTAAGTGCTGATTTAGCCATTGACATCCATGAATGAATTTTTTTTAAAAATTCCCACAGAGTGGATTTTCAACCGAAATATGGAGTCCTGTGAGGTCTCTAGTACTATGACCAACTTTGCGCAAGTTCAGATTGCGATTTGACAACAGTGATTATTACAGGCAAGTCAGATTCCATGCTCTTCCGTTTAGACGAGTCATGTGCTGACTTGCCAGTGACAGTCAAATGTAAAGACTGGGAGTTAGAAACCGAAACTGGGCATTGATTCCTCCCCACATGGGAAGGCTGGCAAATTTAGTACTTGATTACCTGCAGTATAGTGAAGTCAAGGGCATCGTGTGATCCAGCATTATATTGATGGGGATTGCAGGGTCTGCTTATGAAAGTCCTGTTGTCTTATCAACTTTGTAATTACTTAAAAAAAAAAGTGATGTGACAAATTTGGAATTGCTGACTGAATGGCCAGTGGGACACGTGAAATGGACTGTAACATGGTAAGGTTAGTATGTTTTAGTTTCAAGGCTGACGATGCGTGCTGTTCTTGTTGGACTTAATGTGGTCTTCACTTGCAGGTATGTTCCTCCAGACCGGGTAAGAGTGTCTGCTGCCACGTCAGCTACGACGTCCCTGAGCAGCAGGAGTAGCACACCTGATGTCAAACCGCTGAAGACCCTCATGGGAGATTCAACTCCAGCCCTGAGCGTCACCAAAAGTGCTGGGCAGGTAACAAGGCAGTGAGAGCGCTGCATGTTTCCCCTATTCAGGAGTAACAACAGACACCTGCATTTATAAAGAGCCTCGAATGAACTAAGGCACTCCATTTTAAATCACATTTGGCCCCAAGCCGCTGAGAAAGATATTAGGGACATGTGACAGAAGGCTTGGTTGGAGAGTCGTATTTGAGTTGGAAAGCGAGTTGAAGCAGTTTAGGGAGAGAATTCCAGAGCTCCGGCCCAGGCAGCTGCAAATGATGGAGTGATGGGAATCAGAGGATGCTCAAGGGGCTGGAATTGGGGACAGCGCAGAGATCTCGGAAGTGTTTCAAGCCTGGGGGATGAGGGGGGGGAATATATTGCTGAAGGATGGCACAGAGATGGGGAGGGGTGTTGGGTCTGAAGGAGGGAGAGTGGTGACGAATGTGAGCACAGAAGCATTTGCAAACAATGATGAGAATTTTAAGAGCTTTCCCGTGCTCCTGAAATGCAGTCACCTTGCTGGAAAAAACATTTCTTGTGCTCTGGCAAATCTCCAGCTCCTTAATGTATGGCTGTTCTGGATAAGTAAACATAATGTCAGCTGGCTGTTTTACTGTAAACGCTACAACAGCTCCTCACAATCCCATCCTTACTGGTGTAGCAGCGTCCATTCTCATAACTGTACGCGATGCCCTGGGACAGTTAAGTTGGCCAGTACTATAGATTGTGTCTGGTGTGTCCTGCTTTGTATGAAGCACCACTGCAGTTTTGTTCTCCTTCATTCCTCTCACCGTCCTTCAGAAATTGAGAAAAGATGGACAGGTTTAATATGAACAACCATGTGCTCAGTCAGTAACTCTCGGTTTGGAGTCAGAAGGTGCTAGATGCAAGCCCAACCCAGAGATGTCAGATCAATAAATGGTGCTGACTCTCCAGTACAGTTGGAGTGCTACCATGCTGGAGGTGCTGTCATTCCGATGAAACATTTGAATAAAGCCCCTCTTGGCAGGCTGCCTTAGATCCCAGGGCCTTCACTGGGAGAAAAGCACAGGTTTTCATTTCGGTACTCTGGACCAGTATTCAACCCTCAAACAGCTCTGGTCATTATTTTATTCTGTGGGATCTTCCTGTATGCAGATTTGCAGCTGGGAATGCTGCTATTGGCTGTGAACTGCTTCCAGGCATCCTGAGGTGCTGAAAGTTGCTCTAGAAATGCAAGTTTGTTTTCGTTCCTTCCCAATTCCCATTGCAGGACTGGATATCGTAGCAAGCTGAGCACAAGTTCACCTTGGCTATAGGTCACCACAGTGTCACTGGAAGGTTTAACTGTAGTTCACTGCTTGTTCCTTGAAAGAGAGTTAAATTATGCTCTCCGGTAGCTTGTTTAAAACATTAACAAACCTTTTCTCTACAGCTGCCAATGGCTCCACCGTGTAGTTCCAGCACAACTTGCAGAAATGAGGGCTGTTTTTTGGAAGCTTGGGGCACAGATGCTGACTGGGCAAGAGGCCTTGAGCTGTAGCTGTTTAACATTGTTTGGCAGTACCTGGGCGGAGAAGGAATGAAGATGTCATTAATCATTGCACTATCTTACAAAGCAGCTTTAAATTCTTTTTCAGATTTTTAAAGGTGAAATAATTTAATGAAACAGTGCGGAGAGCATTCCATTGAAACTGACCAGTGTTGGTGTCAACCAGCACAAGGCCGAGTATTCTCCTTGTTCCTTTCTCTGCTGTGTCTCAGCTCCGACCTTCATCTCCTCTAGTTTACAAGGGCCAATACCTGACTTCCAGCATCAGGTGGCCTGTTTGTTTATCGTTCTGTTTGGGGATCTTGCTGTGCATCAATTAACCTTGCATTCCCTCCGTTGCATCAGTAACCACACTTCGAAAAGCCCTTCATCGGCTGTGAATGGGATGTCCTGGGGACAATGAAAGGTTCTGTATAAGTACACAAGTCCATTTCCGATATCTTTCAGCAAGATTGTTGCTCGTACCTTGTGAGCGCGCGTGTGTATTCTGTGTACCGGTTTGTCCCTCGTTTCACCGAGGCCTGTTACAGTTAGTACGCTGGTTTGAGCCAAGGCTTTAGTGTGTCAATACTTCACATTTTTAAAGGTTCTTTCATGGGATGTGAGAACCAGAGACTGGGCCAGCATTTACTACCCACCCCTCAGAAGGTGATGGTGAGCTGCGTTATGAACTGCTATAGTCTGTGTGGTGTTAACACCACAATGCTGGCAGGAAGGGAGATGCAGGTGTTTGACCCAGTGACACTTCAGGAGCAGTGATAGGTTTCCAAGTCACATGGTGGGTGGCTCAGAGGGGAGCTTCCAAGGGCTGGTGTTCCCGTGTAGCTGCTGCTCTTGTCCTTCTCGGTGGTAGTGGTTCAGAATGTGCTTTCATTTCGGTAGTGCATCCTGCTGATTGCACACGCTGCTGCTGCTGAGCATTGGTGATGAAGGATATGGATGTTTGATGTGGCGCTAAATCAAACCGGCTGCTTTGACCTCAGTGATGTCAAGCTGCTTGAATGCTGTTGGAGCTGCACCCACCCAGCCAAGTGTGGAGTATTCTGTCACATGCCTAACTTGTGCTTTGTAGATTGGGGCAGGCTTTGGGCAATACAAATGGGATGCCTAACTCTTTCCAACCCAATGCCTTTGACCTGTTCCTTATGTCAAAGGCACTATGTAAATGCAAAATGTTCCCTTTGCAAGGAAGAACTTTCTCTTAGTGCCTTTCAGACCCTCAAAACTCATGAGAGGGGAATGGGTGTGGGTGGGTGCGCTTCGGCGGGTCGGTGTGGACTTGTTGGGCCGAAGAGCCTGTTTCCACACTGTAAATAATCTAATCTAATCTAATCACTTTAATAACAATGGAACACGTTTAAAGTGGTGCCGCTATGCTACCGCAGGTAATGCTGCAGTCAGATTATGCACAGTGTGGGGCCACAAAACACAACATGATAATGACCAGATCCATCAATTTTAATGATCGTGTTTGAGGTGTAAACATTGGCCCCAGAGCTGGGGATAGCATTCCCATTTATAAAGAACAGAGCTTTTGGATTTCTCCACTGTTCCTGGAGACAACCCAGAGAAGGATCAGTATCTTCATCGTAGAGCTCCTACAGTGTGGAAGCAGACCATTTGGCCCAACAAGTCCACACCAACCCTCTGAAGAGAAACACACCCAGACTCGTTCCTGTAATACTCCACTTTCCCCTGACTATTGCACCTAACCTACGCATCCCTGAGCCATATGGGCAATTTGTCACAGCCAATCCACTTCACCTGCAAATCTTTGGACTGTGAGAGGAAACCGGAGCACCAGAAGGAAACCCACTCAGTCGCCTGAGCCTGGAATCGAACCTGGGTCCCGGGTGCTGAGAGGCAGCAGTGCTGATCTCTGAGCCATCGTGCCGCCCTGATCAGGATTGTGTTGTGAGGAGAGTTTGAGTGGGTTTGATCTGTACCCTGTGGAGTTTGGAAGAAGGAATTGAAGCCTTGTGAAACCTAGAAGATTCTTAACGGGCTTTTTAGAATACATGTTTCCTCTTGTGGGAGATTCTTGGAACAGGGGACATAATCTGACTGAGGGGTCACCAGTTTAAGACTACAGCAAGGCATTTCCTGTCTCAGGGCAGTGAATTTGTCGAATTCTTTACTGCAGAGTGCTGTCAAAGCTGTGTCATTGGTACATTCGTGGCTGAGAGATTTTTTTTTAAACCAGTAAGTGAATCCAGGATTATGGGAGAAAGTCAGGAAAGTTAAAGTTGAGGATTATCAAAGCCGATCTGAATGGCGTACAGTCTTGTGGTTCTCTTTCCTCCCTTAGACTCATTCAGTCTCTCTCTCTCCTCCCCTCCCCCACCTTAGGTTGCCAACCAGGCATCGGTGCAGCACCAGAATCAGCAGCCAGTGAAGAAATCGCAGCTGGATCTTTTGGCAGACATTGGAGGTGATCCTTTTGCTTCCCCGGCACCCCAGCACACCGCAGCACAGGCCTTTGGGGCCTTCCCTGCCTTCGGAGGTAAGTATACCAAACCGAAACCACAGGAGAACTGTTTGTTCTTCCACTGCATGTCTCACCTCTGATCACAAGCCCAACACCTTGCATGAGGTGCTGCTGGTTTATAGCTACAGGCCTGTACCCACCAACTGAGGTCTAGGCCTGAACAGTCTGACTCTGATCTATCCTGACACCGTGATTACAGCTGAACCTGCTTCCTTTACAAGCATATGGACCAGGAACAGAAGTAGGCCGTTCTGCCCATCAAACCTGCTCATGCCTGATTTGTTTGCATTCGGAGTTGCACGTTCCCACCTATTCCCAATCAGCTTTAACTCCCTTGGCCTGGCAACAACTGTCCATCACTCTCATGCAAGAGCGTGGCCCTCAAATGTAGGCTGACTCGTGACCCTTCTCCTCCTCGCCCTCACCCTCACCCACAAGTGTGTTTGGCACACTTGCCATCATTGGTCAGAGCATTGTGTATAAGAGTTAGGACATCGTGTTACGGTTATAGACAAAAGGCAGCTTTAGCAACTCTGGTTGCCCTGCTATGGGAGGGATGTTGTTAAACTTGAAAGGATTCGGAAAAAATTCACAAGGATTTTGCTGGGACCGGAGGGTTTGAGTTAATGGGCGAGGGTGGTTAGGCTTGGGCCTTTCTTCTCGAAGTGTCAGAGACTGAGAGGTGACATTATATTGGTTTATAACATCTTGAGGGGCATAGGTATGGTCTTTTTCCCAGGGTACGGGAGTCCAAAAGTAGAGGGCATAGGTTTAAGGTGAGAGGGGAAAGATTTAAAAGGGTCCTGAGGGGCAGCTTTATCTTACAGATGGATTGAGCTACCAGAGAAGGTAGCAGAGGCCCAAAAGAGTTGCAGCATTTGAAAGACATTTGGACAGGTACATGAATAGGAAGGGTTGAGAGAGATATGGGCTAAATACAGGCAATTGGTTCTAGTTCAGTTTGGGAAGCCTGGTTGGTATGAACAGAAGAGTCTGCCTCTATGCTGTATGACTGTATAGGTCTGTAAGTGAATAGCTTGCCACGTTCCACAGTTGGGATTTTGTGATGCTGGTGTCGGTGGGTGGATTTATTTCTGGGCTTTGCACCTCATAGGGGAACATGTGGGCCTTGGGATTGATGTCGTCCAAATTTGCCTATTTGGCAAAGGTGCCATGGGTTGTTATCCAGACACGTTGGGTAGGGTCCCATTCTCTTGAGTTTAGATGGTCAAGGGGCAATCTAATAGAGTTAAACATTCCTTAAAATGCTTTTGCCTTGGATTCTTTGCCTTGGACGGTGGGACTGCTATAGAAAAACTATTTTCCTTGTGAGGTGTGATTTTTCAATGGGGCAGTTTAAACTGACCAACCATGTAGTATACATATATTTAGATTACTTACTTACAGTGTGGAAACAGGCCCTTCGGCCCAACAAGTCCACACCGACCCGCCGAAGCGCACCCACCCAGACCCATTCCCCTGCATTTACCCCTTAACCTGGCACTACGGACAATTTAGCATGGCCAATTCACCTAACCTGCACGTTTTCTTTTGGACTGTGGGAGCAAACCCACGCAGACACGGGGAGAATGTGCAAACTCCACACGGTCAGTCGCCTGAGGCGGGAATTGAACCCGGGTCTCTGGCGCTGTGAGGCAGCAGTGCTAACCACTGTGCCTCTGTGCCGCCCACGGGGCATTTGTGGAAATCTTTTTCATTCATGCATGGAATGTGGATGTTACTGGCTGGGCCATCATTTATTGCCCATCTTTAATTGCCAAAGGGCAGTTAAGAGTCAGTATTGCTTTCGAGGGGAAGCCAGGGAATTAAAGACCATTTCGCCTAACAGAAATTGTTCCAAAATCAAGGATTGGGTACTGGTCACCTCAGGTTTCAGAGCGAGTCAGCATGGTAGTCAAAGGTGACAAAGATAGTGGACAGAGGTAAGTTGGCGGATGTTGTTTACATGGACTTCCAAAAGGTTTTTGATAAAGTCCCATGCAACAGACTGTTGGCAAAGCTGGAAGGCCATGGAACTGGGGACAAATTACTAATCAATAAGACCAATAAGTTGGAATAATGGGCAAGTACTCAAGTTGGCAGGGATCTGTGTTGGGGCCTCAATTATTCACCAGAACTTGCACAATGGCATAAGAAGTCAACCCAAAAGTGGGCAGTGTTGTTGAGCATGTTGACAACAGCATGAGCGTCCAACAGGATGCTTACAGGTGAATGAGCAAAGCTGTGGCAGATGGATTTTAATTTAAGCAAGTGGGAGGGAGGTGCTCTATTTCAGACTGAGAAAGGATCGATAGGGGTTTTATTAAAGAATACACAAAGTGTCCAATGAGATTTGAGGGTCCTGGTGCTTTGCTCTTTAAAGTGCCATGAGCAGGTTCAGAAATAGTGAAGGAGGTGAGTGGACTGCTGGCCATTGTATGCAGGTGTTATGCTGCAGTCACACTAAACCCTACTTAGACCCCACTTATAGTGCTGATCTGGGCACCACACCTTTGGAAGGATATTTAGCCTGGGACAGAATTCAGTGCAGGTTTGCAAGGACTTTGGGGTTAAGTTATGAGGAGACATTAGGCTTGAATTTGTAAGCTTAAGACCTTAATCAGATCACTCCTTTCGGATATTAACAGGGGCGGACAGGGTAGGTGGACTCTTTGCACTGGTTGAAGATTCCAGAATCATTGTCTAAGAATTATGGATGGACCATTCAGAAGAGATGTTAGAAAGCACTTGTACACGCATAGAGTAGTGGAAATTTCTTCCTAAAACAACAGTTTACTTTGGGATTAGATTCCCAACAGTGTGGAAACAGGCTCTTCGGCCCACACTGACCTTCCAAAGACCTTCCCCTCTAATGCACCTAACACTACGGGCAATTTAGCATGGCCAATTCACCCTGACCTGCACATCATCGGACTGTGGGAGGAAACCGGAGCACCCGGAGGACACCGACGCAGACACGGGGAGAACGTGCAAACTCCACACAGACCGTCGCCCGAGGCTGGAATCGAACCTGGGACCCTGGTGCTGTGAGGCAGCAGTGCTAACCACTGAGCCACCGTGCTTATTAAATGTAAATCTGAGAATTTTTTTATTAAACAAAGCAGGCATATGGAGTTAGGCCGCAGATCAACTTTGATCTTATTGAATGACAGAGCAGGCTGGAGGGGCTGAATGGCCTACTCCTGTTCTTGCTTTCCTACATTGCTGTGACGTGGGTCTGGAACCATCAGCAGGAGGTAGAGTAGTAGAGAGTATTTCCTTCCCTTAAGGAATGAGTTTTTGCAGCAATCGACATCAGACTGAATTTTTTTATTCCATGCTTTTATTGAACTCAGACCTCACCATCTGCCATCAAACCCATTTCCCCAGAACGTTAGCCTAGGGTTTTGAGTGACTATTCAAATGACTATAAACAGTACACTGCCACCTCTCCTCCATTATAATGGTGTGATTTCAGCCTCTATTACTGAATTAAATGCAGGGGTTCAAAGTTAGGTTACATTGAGAAACAATACCAACGAGTTCTGTGTGACGATGCCCTGTAGGCACAGCAGTAAACAGTTTGGTTTCTCTTCCAGCTCAGCAGACCGCACATCCGGGTTTCCCAGGCTTCAGTCCGTTTGGCAGCGGAGGCTCAGCTAATGTTGGGAATTTCCCACCGGCCAACCAAGCCCCTTTCCAGGTCCAGTCCGCAACCTCAGGTATGGCCCCTTACTCAGCTCCCAGCATATCGAAATCTTTGAAAGTGATCAAGGGATAGGCGTTGTGAAGGTGCACCGGCTTTTATCGGAGGCCAGAACTCAGGGCCGTCGGTGTGAGATAGTCCTATCAGAAATTCGGAAGCAGCTCCTTCACCCAGAGAGGGGGGCGGATTTCGAACTTGCTGTCACAGGAAGTGGTTGAGGTGAATAGTATTGATAACACTGAATGTGGAAATACACAAGGGAGAAAGGAATGGAAATATTTCCTGAAATGAATATAAAAGGGACAACTTTTTCATGCAGAGAGTGGTACGTGTATGGAATGAGCTGCCAGAGGATGTGGTGCAGGCTGGTACAATTGCAACATTTAAAAGGCATTTGGATGGGTATATGAATAGGAAGGGTTTGGAGGGATATGGGCCAGGTGCTGGCAGGTGGAACTAGATTGGGTTGGGATATCTGGTTGGCATGGACGGGTTGGACCGAAGGGTCTGTTTCCATGCTGTACATCTCCATGACTCTATGAATAGTATGTGGAGAGGTATTTCATGTGAAGTAATGAGCAGATGAGCCAAATGGTCTTTTCCAATGTGCTGCACATCATACTTAGTCTGTGTCTCTCTCCCTGCCTCTCTGTCATTAGTTCCCAATCCCACCCCCTGCCCCAATGGGGGGAGAAAATCAGATACCAAACAATATCAGGCATTTGTGACTGGTGAATAAAAATGTATTTGAAGAGGTCAGTTTTAACAGCATCTGAAAATAGGAGAGTGAGAGACAGAGTGACTTTGGAATGGATTTCCAGAGCTGCTGAAGGTATCACTGTTAGTGCTACCATGTGAATTGGGGTGGGAGGGAATATTAGAAATGTGTGGACACTTCATAGGAAGATCATCTCGGGATCAGGAATAACACTGAGATCGCTAACCCTTCAGCCTTGGATACTTGTCAGGGAGAAAAGTGTGGTCGGTGACTAAGGAACTGAGTTTGTTACAGGGACCAAAGGGTCACTCTACCCAGTCTTTAGCTGAAGGAAGTTAGCACTCAACTAAGTCTGGATGTCAGAGAGCCATTCAGTCAGTTTAAATATGGAGGAAGGGTCAAGAGCCGGTCAAGGACAGCAGTGGGAAGTTGTGCACGGAGTCCAAAGAGATAGGAGAGGCACTAAATGAATATTTTTTGTCAGTGTTCTCACAGGAGAAAGACATTGCTGTCAAGGAGAATACTGAGATACGGGCTATTATACTAGATGGGATTCATAAGGAGAGAGTGTTAGCAATTCTGGAAAGTGTGAAAATAGGTAAGTCCCCTGGGCCGGGTGGGATTTATCCTAGGATTCTTTGGGAAGCTAGGGAGATTGCCGAACTTTTCGCTTTGATCTTTGTTATCATTGTCTACAGGAATAGTGCCGGAAGACTGGAGGATAGCAAATGTTGTCCCCTTGAGAAAGAAGGGAAGTAGAGATAACCCTGGTAATTATAGACCAGTGGGCCCTCCTTTGGTTGTGTGTAAAGTGTTGGAAAGGATTATCAGAGAGAGAATTTATAATCATCCAGAAAGGAATAATTTGGTCAGGGATAGTCAACATGGTTTTGTGAAGGGAGGTCGTGCCTCACAAACCTTTTTGAGTTCTCTTGAGAAGGTGAGCAAACAGGTGGACGAGGGGACAGCGGTTGATGTGGTGTATATGGATTTCAGGAAGGCGTTTGATAAGGTTCCCCATGGTAGGCTATTGCACAAAATATGGAGGCATAGGATTGAGGGTGATTTAGTGGTTTTGATCAGAAATTGGCTAGCTGAAAGAACACAGAGGGTGGTGGTTGATGGGAAATGTTCATCCTGGAGTTCAGTTACTAGTGGGGTACCGCAAGGATCTGTTTTGGGGTCACTGCTGTTTGTCATTTATAAAAATGACTTGATGAGGGCGTAGAAGGATGGGTTGCCACCCAGAATGATAGGGTTGTGAAGAAGGCGTACAATGTGTTAGCTTTTATTGGGTTGAGTTTCGGAGCCATGCAATCATGCTGCAACTATACAAAACTCTAGTGTGGCCGCACTTGGAGAATTGCGCACAATTCTGGTCGCCGCATTATAGGAAGGACGTGGAAGCTATGGAAAGGGTGCAGAGGAGATTTACTAGAATGTTGCCTGGTTCGGAGGGAAGGTCTTATGACGAAAGGCTGAGGGACTTGAGGCTGTTTTTGTCAGAGAGAAGAAAGTTAAGAGGTGACTTAATAGAGACATACAAGATGATCAGAGGATTGGGTTGGGTGGACAGTGAGAGCCTTTTTCCTCGGATGGTGATGGCCTGCATGAGGGGGCTTCGCTTTAAACTGAGGGGTGATAGATAATGGACAAATGGGTTCTTGACTCAGTAAAGATCACGCCTCAGATGAAGAGGCAGCACCTCAAAAGCTAGTGCTTCCAAATAAACCTGTTGGATTATAACCTGGTATTGCGTGGTTTTTAACTTTGTCCATGCCAGTCCAACACTGGCTCTTCCGTATCATCACTCAGTGTCGGAAAGGCGTGGAATGCCCTGCCTGCAACAGGAGTAGACTTGCCAACTTTAAGGGCATTTAAATGGGCATTGGACAAATATGTGGATGATAATAGAATAGTGTCGGTTGGATGGGCTTCAGATTGGTTCAGACAGCACGGCACAACATCGAGGGCCGAAGGGTCTGTACCACACTTGAATGTTCAATGTTCCAATAGATCTGTTCATTGGCAGAGTACTTGATGGGAAATGATATCAGATGATGTTGCGAGAATGATGGATGCAGTGTCATATAACTGCACATTCTCACAGAAATGCGCACATTCCTTCATGCACTCAATCACTCGCATGAACATCCACGTACACAATATCAGATACACACATAGATGCTACAGAGACTATCAGCCTGTTTAGGAATTTGGTATTTGGATGTTGGTGATGCTGGCTAGGCCAGCAGTTTATTGCTTGGGGAGGGTTTTAGTGCGATACCTTTTTGAATTCCAGTAGTCCTCCGAATGAAGGTGTACACTCAATGCTGTTGAAGAGAGTTCCAGGGTTTTGACCTAATGTCACTGAGAGCACAGGATGGTGAGTGCCTTGGAAGGGAGCTTTCAGATGATGTTTCCCTGCCCTTGTTCATAATTAAAAAACACACAACACAGTGCTCCGAAAGCGAGTGCTTCCAATTAAACCTGTTGGACTATAACCTGGTGTTGTGTGATTTTGAACTTTGTGCACCCCAGTCCAACACCGGCATCTCCAAATCTTGTTCATAATGGGTCAAAATTCTGGAACTCTCTTCTGATCTCTGGTTCAGAAAGTGCTGTCTGAGGAGCCTTGGTGAGTTGTTGCTGTGCACCTTATAGTTAGCACAGACATTGCTGCTACCGAGCATTAGTAGTGGAGGTACTGAATATTGACGGTAGTGGTTAACGTACTGATCAACGAGTTTGTCCTGGATGGAATCAAACTTCTTGAGTTGTTGAAGCTGCATTCTTCCAAGCAACTGGGGAGAATTCTGTCGCAGTCCTGACCTGCGCTTTCCAGACAGTGGACAGACTTTAGTTGACGCTTGGCAGTACAGCTCATTTTAATCTTATCTTTCCTGTAGTGGGTACAAGTGAGCAGCTTGTTCAGCTATTTCAGAGGGCAGTTCAATGTCCACCACATTACTATTGGTCTGAAGTCACGTAAATCACACTGGCTAAAGAGCAGATTTCCATCTCTGAGGGACATGAGTGGTAAATGTTACCCTGAACATGAGACGTTGAGCCATCTGGCCTGGAGTAAGTTTGTCTGATGGTGCTGAGTACCGAGACTACTCCCTTTTAGAGGTGTGTAGCCAGAGCTTCTCCAAGTAGGTTGTTCTAACTGCCGTTGCTAATTCTTGCAAACTGTAGTTGAGCAGTCTTCCTGAGAACAGTTCCTTGCTCTCTCAGTATTGTTGTGGCCTAAACAAACTGCCCTGATCTCGACTGTAGTGGTAGGAAAATGGAATAATCGTTTTTCAATCAGCTTGCTTTCTTCCCTGAAGGTGATGACCCATGCTGACTCAAGCAGCCACCATTTTGTTTGCCAGGGTGACCTTTTGACCACAGAGGCCATGACAGTGCTGTAGCAATTGCATTGTCTATATGGTGCACTCCCTGCAGACGAAACGTACAGGATCCCTGAGGGGTCTTGACAGGATGGATGTGGAGAGGGTGAATCTTGAACTAGGGCATCACTATTTATAAACCATGGTTGCCCAATTGAGATAGAGATGAGGTGTTTTCTCTCTCTGAGGGGCGAGTGTCTTTGGAAATATCTTCCAAATATTTCCATTTATTAATGACTTGGAAGAGGGAGTCGAAGGGTGGGTCAGTAAATTTGCAGACGATACGAAGATTGGTGGAGTTGTGGATAGTGAGGAGGGCTGTTGTCGGCTGCAAAGGGACTTAGATATGATGCAGAGCTGGGCTGAGGAGTGGCAGATGGAGTTTAACCCTGTCAAGTGTGAGGTTGTCCATTTTGGAAGGACAAATAAGAATGCGGAATACAGGGTTAACGGTATGGTTCTTAGTAAGGTGGAGGAGCAGAGGGATCTTGGGGTCTATGTTCATAGATCTTTGAAAGTTGCCACTCAGGTGGATAGAACTTGTAAGAAGGCCTATGGTGTATTAGCGTTCATTAGCAGAGGGATTGAATTCAAGAGTCGTGAAGTGATGTTGCAGCTGTACAGGATCTTGGTTAGGCCACATTTGGAGTACTGTGTGCAGTTCTGGTCACCTCATTTTAGGAAAGATGTGGAAGCTTTGGAGAGGGTGCAGAGAAGATTTACCAGGATGTTGCCTGGAATGGAGAATAGGTCGTACGAGGATAGGTTGAGAGTGCTAGGCCTTTTCTCATTGGAACGGTGAAGGATGAGGGGTGACTTGATAGAGGTTTATAAGATGATCAGGGGAATAGATAGAGTAGACAGTCAGAGACTTTTTCCCCGGGTGCAGCAGAGTGTTACAAGGGGACATAAATTTAAGGTGAAGGGTGGAAGGTATAGGGGGGATGTCAGGGGTAGGTTCTTTACCCAGAGAGTGGTGGGGGCATGGGATATGCTGCCTGTGGGAGTGGCAGAGTCAGAATCATTGGTGACCTTTAAGCGGCAATTGGATAGGTACATGGATAGGTGCTTAAGCTAGGACAAATGTTCGGCACAACATCGTGGGCCGAAGGGCCTGTTCTGTGCTGTATTGTTCTATGTTCTATGTTCTTGAAAGGGCGTGGAAGCAGAGCTTTTGAATATTTTTAAGGCAAGAGTGGATAGATTCTTGTTAAGCAAGGAGGGTGAAAGATTATCAGGAGTAGTCAAGCATGTAGATTGAAGGTGACAATCAGACCAGCCAGGTTTGTCTGATCGCAAGCAGGAGCATTGGCTGAATTATTGTGTGCTCCAGTAATACCAAAGCTGAGTGTAAACAGCACAGTGAGGTTGAGATTGGGAGCGGAATTGGGGGTGTGGTGGAGAGTCAAGGTTGGAGGTTCAGCCTGGTGACTTCTGCTCTGAATAGCTCCAAATAACCCCCACTGATGGAGTTTGATTGGCTTGGTGTGCTGTTCGAGTACGGATGCCTTAGCATCCTTTAAAATTAAGACAAGTTCACGAGCACGGATATGATGAAACTGTTTCCGCTTGTTTTGAAGTGAGCAGTGTGGTTAGAAGAGTTTTAAAAAATTTGTTCACGATGTGGGCATATCTAATTGAGCCAGCGAGTATTGCCATCGCTAATGTCCTCGTGAATTGAGTGACTTCCTTTGCAGGTCACTCGATCCGGAACGTTCACACTCTCCACAGAAGCTGCCAGACTTGCTGATCTTTTCCAGCGATTTCTGTTTTTGCCTCTGATTGTGTGCACGCCTGGGTGTGAGCGTGCGGGAGAGTGCAGTGTGTCTCGCCAAGCACATCTGTGTGAGTGAGTTACTTGCGCCCTTTTTGCCGTTTGGATTTGTTTTTTTTTGCTGGTCTTGTGGCGGGTTACTTCCACTGGCAGATGGAACCTGAGATCAGGTTTGACAGTGATCCCATCGGTTCAGTACAGTAATTCGACATCGCCACTTTGGGTGCCTTGAAGGGTTGTAAAGTGAGCACGTTGGTTCTCTGCCTGAATGGTCGGATTTTGAGTGGAATATCGTAGCCTTGGCGACCGTAGGCGGGAATCGAAGAGGGAGGGTGAGAGCCAAGGGCACCAGATGCCTTAACTGTGACAGGGTTAACAAAATACACATTCCCCCACAAGCTCAACATTGATTCTCCCACTATATCAAACCCCATGTAAACTTTGGACCTGGAGACTTGCAAGGTTGTGTGTGACTCCATGACATGCATTGTATTTAGTTCGAGTCAATTTTATTTTCTCGTTCTGTTTTCATTTTCGTTTAGTTTCTTTTCCCCTCCCATTCCTTTTTGTTTTCTTCATTTGCAACAGGTGGTTCGAGCAGCGCTAACTTTGCAAACTTTGATACCTTCCCAAAATCTTCCAGCACTAGTTTCGGATCCTTCACTAGCTCTCAGGCCACATCCGTGCCGGCAAGTTCGACGGCCACTTCCTCCGGTAAACAGGCTGCCTCGCAAGCCGACAAATACGCAGCGCTCGCGGACTTAGAAAGCATCTTCAATGCCCCTAAGTCCTCTGCAGGTAAGCGACAGTCAAATGGCATTAGAGTGTTGGAAGTGGGGGGGTGGTGCTATTGGGGGGGGGGGGGGGGGGGGGGGGGGTGGGGAAGGGCTTGACAACAGTTCCAGACACAGACAAGTGAGGAGGATGTGCAGGTCCAAATAGCCTTCAGTCCCATCTCAGATCAACTCCGAGCAAGCTGGCTGCAAGCCGATCAGTGCTACTATGTTGTATTGGGGTAGGTAGAGGGAGATTGTTCGGGGTTTACGCTGGTCTCAAACAAATACTTGGACTAAGATGAAACATAAGAACTTGGAGCAGGAGTAGGCAATTCTGCAACTTGAGCCTGCTCCGTCATTTAGTAAGCTCGTGACTTGGGCCTCAACTCCACCTTCCTGCCTGCTCTCCACAACCAGTTACTTGTTAAAAACCTGTCTGTCTCTTCCGCAACGTTATGCCCCTTGCACCTTGAGGTAGGGAATTCCGCAGGTTTCAAGACTCTTTGAGAGAAGTAATTCCACCTTATCTCTGTTTGGAAACTGCCACCCCATCGCCGAAAACTCTTGACCCTTCATTCTAGACTGTCCACAAGGGGCAGCACCACTTTGTCCATCCCCCTTTAACATCTTGTACACTTCAATTAGACTTCCTTTCATTCTTCTCTCATGCTCAAGTCTCCTCATAAGACAAGCCTTTCATCTCTGGAATCAGTCTGGTGAATCTTCTCTGAACTGCTTTCAATGCAACTACATGCATCCTCAAGTAAGGGGACCAAGACTATCGGCAGTACTCCAGGTACCTTCAACAGGAGCTGGACCTAAGGGGTGGAGAGGGGTCACAGGAGTTTCTCAGTCCACTGAGAAGGACTCTCAATTAAGATTGTCATCCCTAACCAGAGTTTGTTATGTCAATCCGTCACTCTTGTTTATTTATCGAGTGAGGGAAATCAATGATATTGACTAGATTCCCTACAGTATGGAAACAGTCCAACAAGTCCACACTAACCCTCCGAAGAGTAACCCACCCAGACCTATTCCCCTACCCTGCATTTGCCCCTCACTAATGCACCTAACACTCTGGGCAATTTAGCACGGCCAATTATAGACAATAGACAATAGACAATAGATGCAGGAGTAGGCCATTCTGCCCTTCGAGCCTGCACCGCCATTCAATATGATCATGGCTGATCATTCCTAATTAGTATCCTGTTCCAGCCTTATCTCCATACCCCTTGACTCCACTATCTTTAAGAGCTCTATCCAATTCTTTCTTAAAAGAATCCAGAGACTGGGCCTCCACTGCCCTCTGGGGCAGAGCATTCCACACAGCCACCACTCTCTGTGTGAAGTAGTTTCTCCTCATCTCTGTCACCCTAATTTGCACATCTTTGGACTGTGGGAGGAAACTGGAACACCCGGAGGAAACCCACACAGACACGGGGAGAATGTGCAAGCTCCACACAGTCACCCATGGTGGGAATCGAACCCGGGTTCCTGGCGCTGTGAGGCAGCAGTGCAAACCGCTGGGCCACACTGGTCAGTCCGATTTGAGGTGTCATCCCTCTTGAGTTTAACTTTCATTAAAGCAATTGTGGGCTGCCTCACTATTGAAACTTGAATGGCATTTCTAACCTTCTGGTTTATAAAAGGAAGAGCAAAATAATACAGCTACTGGAAGTCTGAAGTAAAAAGCAGAAAAAAATTTCTAGGTTTCTCAGCAGGCCTTGACAGTGAACAGAGAACTGCAAATACAAGCAGGGAAATTATTCAGGAGAAAGTGAGGACTGCAGATGCTGGAGATCAGAGCTGAAAATGTGTTGCTGGAAAAGCGCAGCAGGTCAGGCAGCATCCAAGGAGCAGGAGAATCGACGTTTCGGGCATGAGCCCTCCTTCAGGAAGGCTCCTTCCTAATTCCTGAAGAAGGGCTCATGCCCAAAACGTCGATTCTTCTGCTCCTTGGATGCTGCCTGACCTGCTGCGCTTTTCCAGGGAAATTATTTACTACTTTTTTGGGAGAGCACATCTCACTTCTGTACATGGAGTTTTCTGAGTCAATGCCCAGTCGTCAATTTGTTTGTCATTGAGTTCAGCATGTAAGCTTTATCAGCATCTGAGTTTTGACTCTGTCCTGTACTACCTTCTCCCCCCCACCCCCCCACCCCAAGGCATTTCACTCATTTGTGTGTTACAGATAATTACACTCTCCAGAAGGTTAGCTTCCTTCCAACTGTTCACATGTGCTTTTTGCCAGTTGTTCCTCTCTCACACCTATCAATCTACATCTTCTTTCCTCTCCCTCCTTTTCTCCTTATCGTTCCTTGCTAGTCTGTCTTTTGTTTTTCCCACCTGTGGGACAATGGTGTAACTAGCTGGGCCAACGCTTGGTGCCATCCCGAATTGCTTTGGCGAAGGTAGTGGAGAGCTGCCTTCTTGAACCCCTGCAGTCCATGTGTCATAGGTCGCTCCATGATGCCATCAGGGAGGGAATTCCAGGATTTTGACTCCGTGACACTGAAGGAACAGCAAAATATTCCCAAATCAGGATGGTGAGTGGCTTGGAGGGGAACCCGAAGATGGTGATGTGTCCAAGTTTCTGCTGTCCTTGTCCATCGCGGTGACCATGATCGCAAGTTTGGAAGCGCTTGATCATCCATTCAACACTTGTGGATAAAGATAGTTCTGAATGCTTCAACCTTCTCTTTTGTGCAGATGAAGTGAGCTCCTCACCATTGAGGATGGGACTCTTTTTGTGGAGTCTTCTCCAGTGAATTGTTTATTTGTCCGCCATCATTCACAATTGGATGTTGAAGGACTGCAGAGCTTCGATCTGATCTACTGTTTTGGGGATCGCTTCGCCTGTATCACTTGCTGTTTGGCATGTCAGTAGTCCTGTTTTGTAGCTTCGCCTGGTTGACCCCTCATTTTCAGATATACCTCGCAGTGCTCCCAGCATGCTCTCCTGCACTCCTTGTTGAGCCAGGGTTGATCCCTTGGCTTGAGTGGGGGATATACCAGGCCATGAGGTTGCAGATTGGGCTGGAGTACAATTCTGCTGCTGCTGCTGACCTACCACATCTCACGGATTCCCAATCATGAGTTCCTAGATCGATCCGAAATCTGTCTCTCATTTTAGCACATTGGAACAGTCTCCTCACACCTTGCGACAAGAAATGTCAAATAGAGAAACTGGAGATCGAGGGACAGTTGAACGAGCAGCCCTACTGAAAGAATGTGACAAGGAACAGCTCTATTCCCAACTGATCCATTGTGTGCAAGCATAAGTCAACCCCTCAGCCTCTAAATGCCCCATTTTAATTTTACCTGCCTCAGTAGGTGAATTGAGAAGTGGGGTCATTCCAGCCAAGGGCAGATCCTCGACTTATTTTTCTGAGAGTCTCCCATTTTCAAAACGCAAGGAGCATTCTGACTGGGGGGATGAATATACAAGATAGTTTCCTTTTGTCTTCCTGGTGTCTGATTTAATGGTAGCAGAATCCATTCCTGAAGGATCCTCCACCCAGAAGCAGGCATTTGCTTTTTTTAAAATGACTTATGGGATGTGGGCATCGCTGGCTGGCTAGCATTTATTGCCCATCCCTAGTTGTGCTTGAGAAGGTGGTAGTGAGCTTCCTTCTTAGAACTGCTGCAGTCTGTCTGCTGGGGGTTGACCCACAATGCCCTTAGGGGGAGGGCATTGCAGGATTTTGTCCCAGCAGCAGTGAATGAATGACAATATATTTCCAGGTTAGATGGTGAGTGGCTTGGAGGCCAACTTGAAGGTGCTGAAATTCCCATGTATCTGCTGCCCTCTTCCTTCTACATGGAAATGGTTGTGGCTTTGGAAGGTGCTCTGAATTTCTACAGCACATCATGTCGGTAGTGCACATTGCAGTTCCTGAGCACTGGTGGTGGAAGGTGTGGGTGCCTGTGGATGTAGTACCAATCAAATAGGTGGTTTCTGTCTGGATGGGCTCAAGGTTCTTGAGTGTTGTCTAGATGGCTGCAGCTCCAACAAGTGGGGAGTGTTCCATCATACTCCTGACTTGGAGTCTTGCTCAGGCTTTGGGTAGTCAGGAACTGAGTCACTCGCCACAGTGTTCCTAGCATCTGACCCGCTCTTGTAGCCACTGTGTTTATGTGACAGTTTCATGTCAGTGGTAAACCTCCAGAAGGTTGATATTGTGGAATTTATTGATGGTAACAGCAGTGGTTGTGGTTATTTTGTCTCTTGTTGGTGATGGTCATAGCCTGACATTTGTGTGGCATGAACGTTCGCTGACGTGATCACAGCTCTTCCGCTAGCACCAGTGAAATTTCTCTCTTGCTGTGGCTAATGATCCTGTGCCTGGATCTATCACAGCCCCTGAGTTCTGTCTTTAGACACAGTGACGATGTGCTGTCAGAGATTGTTGGGTGCCTTTTGGTTGAGCATCAGGTACAGGATTGCTTTCTGTATGAAGGTAGAGAGGTATTGTACCTTTAAGAGAGTTGAAGGACTTGGCAAGCACACAGAGTACTGGAGAGTTTACAATGTAACATTTGGTCCAGCAACTAGCAGTACCCGGGTTGCTATAAGACAAAAACAAATTCAAAATCCGATTAAGTTATGCCCCAAGATCCTAAACTCCAATCAAGTTTGAATTTGGTATTGTGACAATATTAAAACCATAGAAAAAATCTGATGCTTTGGGGTATAAAACCGAAAACAAATTGAATAGTTGGAGGAGAACTGTCCACAGAATAACTCCCTTAAAGGTACCTTTATCTATCAATAAGTAGTGGTAAGGAAGACAGAAGAAGATACAAAGAGAAGAATCAACAGTTGGCTGGTTTAGGAAGTTGAATTTTTTGGTAAATCTTAATCAGGGGTTTTATCGGACCAGTATTATAGAAGGGCAAGTAAAAGATTGGTTAGAGAAAGGAGTTGTAAATAGTTGTTAGTTAATTGTCTGTAAGATTTGTAAAAAGAAATGTTAATTTTTACTTCAAATAGTGACCTTTGGGATAGTTCTTGGCCTCTCGAATGTTCAGATTACCACATGGGGTAAATTTTTTCTATGTTGCTGGTTTAAATTAGAAGGGGGGGGCGATTTACCTCATGATGTAACATTCCTCTGGGTTTCCAATCGCATCCCCAAAGCTGTGGAAGCCAGTTGTTGACTTTCAGCTGCTGCTGCTTTGGGACACCAGATTCTCTGTTTGGCTCTGTCTCTCTCAGCCTGTAGTCCTTGCCTCCGGTTAGATTCTCACCTCATTGTGTTGTCCATCCTGGTTTTTTGTTCAGCCTTTGACTCTGCAGTTGGTGGAGCTCAGTTCCTGAATTCCTTATCTCAAGCTGCAGGGCAACCCGACTGTGGCACTTGGCTTGTTAAATTGAAAATGTAGAGCTCTTAAACAATACGTGGTAGCTATTTGCGAACCTGCAGGAAGCGCAGTTGAATGAACTGCCTGAGCATCAAAGGATGTGATTCTGAAGGGAGAATGTAGGAAGTTAGGCAGGAATTTAAAAAGGTCTTTGAGGTAGTGATATGTGGATTACTCCTGGTGCCGGTGAGAGGAGGATTAGGAGGATAGAGCAGATGACATGGACTTGCACTCTTTTGGATCCCTTGCCAGATCCGCACCACCACTTAGCCCACTCCCAGCACCTTACCCTGCCAATGCAAAACCTGTGCCCACACCTCTCTTTCCCCCCCCCTCCCCTCACCTCCGTCCAAGGCCCTAAAGGAGCCTTCCGCATCCAACAGAAATTTTCCAGGACGTCATCGCATGTATCTGTTGCACACTGTGTGGTCGGGAAGTCAGGGCGCAATTTGTGGAACATCTCTGGGCCACCTGCACCAACCAACCCCACCACCCTGTGGTTGAACACTTCAACTCCCCCTCTCACCCCACCGAGGACATGCAGGTCCAGGGCAGCCTCCGTTGCCAAATCCTTGCCCCCACCTGATGCCTGCAGGAAGAGTGCCTCATCTTCCGCCTTGGAACCACACAGGATCAATGTGGATTTCACCAGTTTCCTCTATTTTCCTTTCCCCCACATTATCCCAGTCCCAAACCTCCAACTCGGCACTGCTCTCTTCACCTGTCCATCGTCTTTCCCATCTGTCCGCTCCACCCTCCTCTCCGACCTATCACCTTCTCCTCCACCTTTATCTGCCCTATTGCGCTCTCAGCTACCTTCCTCCCAGCCTCATTTTCCCCTCTCATCTCTCAACCCCTCCCCAATGGCCCACAAGCCTCATTCCAGGTGAAGGGCTTGTGTCTGAAATGTCGATTCTCCTCCTCCTCGGATGTTGCCTGCCCTGTTGTGCTTTTGCAGCGCCACAATCTTCACTCTTGCACTTCTGGCTCGCTGGAGTCTCTTCTGGGGTAGAAGTGACATGTATAAGGAGGTTGGATTGCATCTGAATTGGAAGGGGACTAATATACTGGCAGGGATATTTGCTAGAGCTGCTCGGGAGAATTTAAACTAGTAAGGTGGGTGAAGTGGGACCCAGGGAGGCACTGAAGAAAGAGCTCCGTCTGAGATTGGTACTGTTGGGAAAAGAGTTAAGAACAAAGCAGAGAATGAGGTAGGACTGATCAATTAAACTGCATTTATTTCAATACAAGAGGCTTAACAGGGAAGGCAGATGAACTCAGGGCATGGTTAGGAACATGGGACTGGGATATCATAGCAATTAGAGACATAGCTCAGCGATGGATAGGACAGCAGCCTAATGTTCCAGGATACAAATGCTACAGGAAGGAAAAAGAAGCGTGCTACAGGGAGGATGGGGCATCCGTGGCTGACTGGGGAAGCCAGACATAACATAGAGTCATAGAGATGTATAGCATGGAAACAGACCCTTCGGTCCAACCCGTCCGTGCCGACCAGATATCCCAACCCAATCTAGTCCCACCTGCCAGCACCCGGCCCATATCCCTCCAAACCCTTCCTACTCATATACCCATCCAAATGCCTCTTCAATGTTGCAATTGTACCAGCCTCCACCACCTCCTCCAGCAGCTCATTCCACACACGTGGAGTAGTAAAGAACAGTGAGAAGCCAGAGGACTAGGAAGCTGAGAGGGCAACCAAAAAAGAAATAAGGAAGGTAGAAGATTAAATATGTGGGTAAGCTAGCCAATAATATAAAGGAAGACTGTAAGAGTTTCTTTAGATATATAAAGGGTAAAAGAGAGGCAGAGGTGGGCATTGAGCCGCTGGAGAGAGAGTAGTGGGGAACCAAGAAATGGCTAAGGAACTGGCTAAGGGCAGCATGGTGGCTCAGTGGTTAGCACTGCTACCTCACAGCACCAGGGACCCAGGTTCAATTCCAGCCTTGGGCAACTGCGTGTGTGAAGTTTGCACATTCTCCCCCGTGTCTGTGTGGGTTTCCTCCGGGTGCTCCAGTTTCCTCCCACAGTCCAAAGATGTGCAGGTCAGGGTAAATTGGCCATGCTAAATTGCCCATAGTGTTAGGTTCATTAGTCAGAGGGAAATGGGTCTGGGTGGGTTACTCTTCGGCGGGTCGGTGTGGACTGGTTGGGCCGAAGGGCCTGTTTCCACACTGTAGGGAATCTAATTTAAAAAACGGAATAATTACTTTTTATCAGTCTTCATAGTGGGAGACACGAGTAATTTCCCAAAAATTCGTGAGAGAGCGGGCAGAGGTGAGGATGGGGGTGACCAGCACCATGGAGAAGGTGCTAGAAAAACTGAATGGCTTAAAAGTGGATAAATCACTTGGACCAGATGGACCACACCCCAGAGCGCTAAGGGTGATGGCTAAAGGGATAGTAGAGATGTTAGTGGTAATCGTTCAGGAATCACTAGGGACAGGGAGGGTCCCAGAGGACTGGAAAATGGCTAATGTAACACCCCTGTTTAAAAAGGGAGTAAGGCAGAAGATGGAAAATTACACACCACATAGTCTAACCTCGGTTATTAGGTCCTGGAATCCATCGTGAAAGATCAGATTTCTGAATACTTGGAAGTGTATGGTAAAATAGGGCAGAGTTAGCATGGTTTCATCAAGGGGAGGGCATGCCTGATAAATCTGCTAGAATTCTTTGAGGAAGTAATGAGCAGGTTAGACCAAGGAGAGCCAATGGGTGTTATCTACCTGGAGTTCAAGACCTTTGACAAGGTGCTGCACAGGAGGCTGCTGAGTACAATAAGGGCCCATGGTGTTAGAGGCAAGGTGCTAGCATGGATAGAAGCTTGGCTGTCTGGCAGAAAGCAGAGAGTGGGGATAGAAAGGTTCTTCACAGGATGACAGCCGGTCTTCTGCAAGGCTCACGACTTTCCACTTCAAATGTTAACAATCTAGATGAAGGAACTGAGGGCATTCTGGCTTGGTTGGCAGACGATACAAAGATAGGTCGAGGGATAGGTAGCATTGAGGAGGCGGGGAGGCTGCAGAAGGATTTGGACTGGTGAGGAGAGTGGGCAAAGGAGTGGCAGATGGAGTATAACATAGGAAAGTGTGAGGTCATGCACTTTGGTCAGAAGAATAAAGGCAACAGACTGTTTTTGAAATGGGGAGAAAATTCAGAAGCCTGAAATGTAAAGTGACTTGGGAGTTCGAGTCAAGATTCTCTCAAGGTAGACTTGTAGATTGAGTCAGTAGTTACAAACACAAATGCAGTGATGGCATTTATTTTTAGAGGACTTGAATGTAGAAGCAGGGATGTACTTCTGAGGCTCAAGGCTCTGGTCGGAGCAGATTTGGAGTATTGTGCACGGTTATAGGCCCCATATCTCGAAGGATGTACTGTCTTATGCTAGAAAGGGGTGGCAAGTGAGGAGTGTTTTTACATTATGGCTGTACTTGGGGAGGATTTTCCTGGGAATACGTCCTGGGAAGGTATTTGGGTGGAACTAAGAAATAAGAAAGGGAATGATCACCTTATTGGGATTGTATTATAGACCCCTAACAGTCAGAGGGAAATTGAGAAACAAATTTGTAAGGCGATTTCATTTATCTGTAAGAATAATAGTGTGGTCATGGTAGGGGATTTTAACTTTCCAAACATAGACTGCCACAGTGTTAAGGGTTTAGATGGAGAGGAATTGAAGTGTGTACCAAATTTTCTGATACAGTATGTGGATGTACCTCATGGAAAAGTTGCAAAACATGACCTGAGTTTGGGGGGAAAAAAGGCAGGGCAAGTGACTGAGGTGTCAGTGGGAGAGCACTTTGGGGCCAGCGGCCATAATTTATTAGCTTTAAGGTAGTGATGGAAAAGGACCGACTGGATCTAAAAGTTGGAGTCCTAAGTGGGAGGATGACCAACATTTGACAGTATTAAGCAAGACCTGTCAAAAGTTGTTTGGGGGCGGATATTCGCAGGTAAAGGGACGGCTGGAAATGGGAAGCCTTCAGAAATGAGATAATGAGAGTCCAGCGACAATATGTTCCTGTTAGGGTGAAAGGTAAGGCTGGTAGAAGTAGGGAATGCTGGATGATGAGAGAAATTGAGGGTTTGGTTAAGAAAGAGAAGAAAGCATATGTCAGGTATAGACAACCGAGTTCATGTGATTCCTTCAGAGTATAAAGGCAGTAGGAGTATAGTCAAGAAGGAAATTGGTAAGGAGAGAATAGGGCCCCTCAAAGATCAGCAAGGCAGCCTATGTGTGGAACTGCAGGAGATGGGGGAGATACTAAATGAATGTTTACTGTGGAAAAAGACATGGAAGATACAGAATGTGGGAAAATAGATTGTGATGTCTAAAAAAATGTCCATATTACAGAGGAGGCAGTGGTGGGTATCTTAAAACACATAGAAGTGGACAAGTCCCCAGGATCTGATCAGGTGTACCCGAGAACTCTGTGGGAAGCTAGGGAGGTGATTGCTGGGCCTCTTGCTGAGATATTTGTATCATCGATAGTCACAGGTGAGGTGCCAGAAGACTGGAGGTTGGCTAACGTGATGCCACTGTTTAAGAAAGGTGGTAAGGGAAACCCAGAGAACTATAGACCAGTGAACCTGATGTCGGTGGTGGGCAGGTTGTTGGAGGGAATGCTGAGGGACAGGATTTGCATGTATTTGGAAAGGCAAGGACTGATTAGTGGTAGTCAATATGGCTTTGTGTGTGGGAAATCATGTCCCATTAACTTGATTGTGTTTTTGAAGAATAACAAGGAGGATTGATGAGGGCAGAGCGGTAGATTTGATCTACATGGACCTCAGTAAGGCGTTCGACAAGGTTCCTCCTGGTTAGCAAGGTTAGATCTCATGGAACACAGGGAGAACTAGCCATTTGGATACAGAACTGGCTCAAAGGTAGAAGACAGAGGGTGGTGGTGGAGGGTTGTTTTTCAGACTGGAGGCCTGTGACTAGTGGAGTGCCACAAGGACCGGTGCTGGGTCCACTACTTTTTGTCATTTTCATAAATGATTTGGATTTGAATGTAGGAAGTATTGTTAGTAAGTTTGCAGATGATGACACAATTGGAGATGTAGTGGACAGCGAGGAAGATTACCTTGAAGTTCGATGGTATCTTGATCAGATGGGCTAATGGGCCGAGAAGTGGCAGATGGAGTTTAATTTAGATAAATGTGAGGTGCTGCATTTTGGAAAGGCAAATCAGAGCAGGACTTAAATACACACTTAATGGTAAGGTCCTGGGGAGTGTTGCTGAACAAGGAGACCTTGGAGTGCAGGTTCATAGCTCCTTGAAAGTGGAGTCGCAGGTATGTCGGATAATGAAGAAGGTGTTTGGTATGCTTTCCTTTATTGGTCAGAGTATTGAGTACAGGAGTTGGGAGGTCATGTTGTGGCTGTACAGGACATTGGTTAGGCCACTGTTGGAATATTGTGTGCAATTCTGGTCTCCCTGTTGTAGGAAGGATGTTGTGAAACTTGAAAGGGTTCAGAAACGATTTACAAGGATGTTGACGGGGTTGGAGGGTTTGAGCTACAGGGAGAGGCTAAATAGGCTGGGGCTGTTTTCCCTGGGGCATCAGAGGCTGAGGGGTGACCTTATAGAGGTTTATAAAATCATGAGAGGCATGGATAAAATAAAAGAGACAAGGTATTTTCTCTGGGGTGAGGGAGTCCAGAGATTTAGGGTGAGAGAGGAAAGATATAAAAGAGACCTAAGGGGCAACCTTTTTCACGCAGAGGGTGGTGTGTGTATGGAATGAGCTGCCAGAGGGGGCTGGTACAATTACAGCATTTAAAAGGCATCTGGATGGGTATATGAATAGGAAGGGTTTGGAGGGATATGGGCCGGATGCTGGCAAATTGGGCTAGATTAATTTAGGATATCTGATTGACGTGAATGAGTTGGACCAAAGGGTCTGTTTCTGTGCTGTACATTTCTAAGTGCTGGCCCTGGAGCCCCTCTGGTGATATAGTAGTCTCCTGTGATCGGTTGAGAGAGCTTTTGAGAAAACTCTGATGTGGTGACAGACCTGGAATGTGACATCTAAACTACCTTGTCTCCTGCATGCTTGCGTCTGTTTTAATAGAGTATCCACTGGGTGGCACGGTGGCTCAGCAGTTAGCACTGCTGCCTCACAGCGCCAGGGACCTGGGTTCGATTCCAGCCTTGGGCGACTGTCTGTGTGGAGTTTGCACGTTCTCCCCGTGTCTGCGTGGGTTTCCTCTGGGTGCTCCGGTTTCCTCCCACAGTCCAAAGATGTGCAGGTCAGGGTGAATTGGCCATGCTAAATTGCCCGTAGTGTTCAGAGATGTGTTGGTTAGATGAATTAGTTAGGGGAAATGTAAAGTATGTGCCAGGGTAGGTTGCACTTTGGAGGGTCAGTGTGGTCTTGTTGGGCCGAAGAGCCTGTTTCCACACTGTAGGGATTCTAATTATAATTATAAAAGTAAAATCCACTTATTGATACTGAGCCAGACAGATACAGAAATTCTAGGCTTAATTTCACGTGAAACAATTGCGCAGATGTTTTGTGACTGAGGAAGATTCTTGTCTCTGTTAATGAAACTTTACCTTGCCCTGTGCTGTACCTGTCCTGGGAGTGTTTGATGGAGAATGTAGAGAGAACTTTGTCTATTTTCATTTTAAAAGAGTAGAGGGAGCTTTACTCTGTTTCTCACCATGTGCTGTCGCTGTCCTGGGAGTAGTGATGGGGATAGTGTCAAGTGAGTTTTACTTTCTAATAATTGTCTGTTTTAAAAAAAAATTGACCCTCATTTCTTTTTCCTGTCACCTTAAAAATATGCCCTGTAATCTTGAAGGCCCCCACCCGAGGGGGAAAAGAACACCTTATCTGTACCCCTCATGGTTTTAGAAACTTCCAAAAGGTCACATCTCAACCTCCTATGCTCCAGTGAAAACAGAGCTGAAAATGTGTTGCTGGAAAAGCGCAGCAGGTCAGGCAGCATCCAAGGAGCAGGAGAATCGACGTTTCGGGCATCAGCCCGATGCTGCCTGACCTGCTGCGCTTTTCCAGCAACACATTTTCAGCTCTGATCTCCAGCACCTGCAGTCCTCACTTTCTCCTCCAGTGAAAACAGTCCAAGCCCCTCCAACCTGTCCTTTTAATTTGAGCCCTCCTTCTGGACATCATCATTTAGAAGATCACTTTGAATGCGGGTGTTGTTACAATGTTTGAAAGATGAGTACACGAATAAGAAATATTTGGGGGTGGGATGACTCCATGATTCTATGATTTGATCAGTAGTGATATGACATCTGGTTATGGTCCAGCAGGTTTATGTGACATCATAAGCTTTTGGAACGCTGCTCCTTCGTCAGGAGGAAGCTTGTGATTTCGCATCAACCTGGTGTTGTGTGACTTTTGTCCACCTCAGTCCAACACAGACACCTCAACGCCATGGGCCAAATGCGCGAAGGTGGGACTAGTATAGTTTGGGATTATGGTCAGCATAGGTAGGTTGGGCCGAAGGATCTGCTTCTGTGCTGTATGAGCCTCTGACTTTGTTAACTTCCATCTTTTACAGTAGTAGAGAGATCTTTATGCTTTGTACATAACCCCACGCAGTACTGAATCTGTCCTGGGAATGTCCTCATGTTAACATTGGGCGTCTTTCCTTCCAGTCATGAGTGAACAAATGATAATATGTTGAGATTGGCATGTCTGGAAACTGGTACATTGCAAGCATTGACCCGTTTGGTCGGTCACGAGATGATTTAGTCCGAACAGGTTCTGAAATCGCTGAAAAGACGAGTTTCCAGCATTACTGAAATATGATGCTGCCTTGCTGGACTGTTTGGACACAGTGCATGCAGTAAATCATTGTTAGGCAAGCGTATGAGTGGTGCTTGAGCTGGGTGTGAAATTGACTGAAAGGTGCTTGCCGTGCTAACTCACATTGCCTGTTCAATCTGAATAACTGCCTCTGTTGTTTGGAGGCAATGATTGGACACGAGTGTTTTCATGTTTGCTGTGTTTGGAAGCACGTCCCTTTGTCAGTATTGTTCGTTGTAGTTTCCTCTTGGTGTTCTGGGAGCTTCTCTGTTGTGCCCATCTCAGTACTTTTTCATCGTCATGCTCACTTTGAACGTAATTGAGGTCTGCTAGCCCTACCTGTGGTTTTGAATGAGACCATTAGTTCCCCTTTGTTACTCTTTGCACCTCGTTTCTGTGGTCCAGTTTTCACTAGCAGGCACACAGGGTTTTAAGTAACCCTAAGACTGACTTGAGTAATAATCGTAGTGTCAACTCAATGTGGCGTCTAGCAAAATCCGGGGGAAGGTGTGGTATAATCGCTGGATTGTTAATCCAGAAACCCAGATAATGTTCTGGGGGACCTGGATTCGAATCACAGGTGGTGAAAATTGAGTTCAATAAATATCTGGAATTTCAAATCTAATGATGACCATAAATCCATTGCTGATTGTTGGGGTAAAAAGCCATCTGTTTTTCACTAATGTTTATTAGGGAAGGAAACTGCCATCCTTACCTGGCCTGGCCCACATGTGGGTCCAGGCCTACATCTGGGTCTAGCCCTACAGCCATGTGGTTGGTTTTTAACTGCCCTCTGGGCAATAAATGCTGTCTAACCAATGATGCCCTCATCCTGTGACTGAATAAAGAGAAAAAAAAAACACTTGGCATGGATCCCCTGCATCCTAATCTTTTGGATGGGCCTACCATGAGGGACCTTGTCAAAAGCCTCACTGAAGTCCACGTAGACAGCATGCACTGCTCTACCCTCATCGATCACCTTCATCACCTCCTTGAAGAACTCAATCAAATTAGTAAGACATGACCTGCCCTACGCAAAGCTATGCTGTCTCTCTCATTTAGCCACACTTTTGCAAATGTATGTAAATCATATGCCTAACGATTCTCTCCAGTAGTTTCTCAACAACAGACATGAGACTCACCAGTGTGCAGTTTCCTAGGAGGCCAAATTTTCATCCAGTTTGCTAACTTGCCTCGGATCGCAAGGATATCTTGTCCCGTGAATGAACCAAAAAAAGAACTTCTATCTCCTGTGGCTATTCCCCTGCAGAACAGACATATTTGGATACTCTTGAGGGGAATGGCAGTATGGTTGGTTCTGCTGCAGAGGGAGGGAGAAAAAGGCATAGAAATGCTATATTTATTGGGGATTCTATCATTAGGGGAATAGATGAGCGTTTCTGTGGCCACAAATGAGAGTCCAGGATGGTATATTACCTCTGGTGCTACGATCCTCGGATGTCTCAGAGCGGTGGACATTGTAGAGAGAGAGAGAGGGTGGACAGCCAGTGGTCATGGTACTAATGGCATAGGTTTAAAAAAAAGGATGAGGTCCTAAAAGCAGAATATGGCAGGAATATGAACTGGGAAGGAAGTTGAAATGTAGGGCCTCAAAGATAAGTAATCCTGAGATAACTATCAGTGTCACGAACTAGTCAGAATAGAAACAGCAATGTGTGTGTAGGATGAGTACGTGGCTGAAAATATGGTGTGGGGGGTGAGGGTTTCTGATTTGAGGAGCATTGGGATCAATACTGGGGGTGGTTGGACCTGCGGATTACACCTGGGCAGGACAGGACTGATGTCCTTTGGATGTACTTGATGGAATGGTTGGGAAAGGTTTAAACTAGTGTGGCAGGGGGATTGGAACCAGAGGACTAAGGCAGTAGGTACAGAAACTGAGGGAGAGGTAGAAACCAAGACCGACAGGAACAGGCTGCTGAAAAGAGCAGGGGAGGTGTTTCAGTGTGAAAAGAATCCAAGGCAAGGTAGATGAATGTAGAGGAGAAAGTGAGGACTGCAGATGCTGGAGATCAGAGCTTCAAAATGTGTTGCTGGAAAAGCGCAGCAGGTCAGGCAGCATCCAAGGAGCAGGCGAATCGACGTTTCGGGCGTCAGCCCTTCTTCAGGAAGGGAGTGAAAAAGGCCAATGCCATGCTTGCCTTCATTGGAAGGGGCATTGAGTAGAAGGAGAGGCAAGTTATGCTACAGATTTACAGAACTTTAGTTAGGCCACACTTGGAATATTGTGTACAGTTCTGGTCACCACACTACCCGAGGGATGTGGATGCTTTGGAGAGGGTGCAGAAAGGGTTTACCGGGATGTTGCCTGGTATGCGGTATTTTAGCAATGAAGGAAGGTTGGGATAGACTGGGGGGGAAGGGTCACCGGACCCAAAAAGTTAACCGATTTCTCTTCACAGATGCTGCCAGACCTGATGAACTTTCCCAGCACTGTCTGTTTTTGTTTGCATAAGTTGCATTTGTTTTCACTGGATTGCAGGAGGTTGTGCGGTGACCTGATATAAGTCTATAAGACAGTGAATGGCGTGGGGAGAGTGAAAAGTATGAGGCTTTTTCCCAGGGTGGAGGGGTCAATTCCTCGGGGTCACTGGTTCGGGGGGGGGGGGGGGGGCGGGGTGTTAAATTTAAAAGTGAGCTTGGAATGCGCTGCTGGGTGTTTATAAGCAAACGCAACAACCGCATTCGATAAACACCTGGACAGTTACGTGGATAGGAAGGGAATAGAGGGATATGGATCCTTCAAGTGAAGGCAGTTTTCGTCTGGAAATGCAAAATTTGTCAGCAAAGGCTTGGAGGGTCAAATGGCCTGTCCCTGTGCTGTGTTGTTCTTTGTTCTTTGTATCAATCTTTATTGCCTGGTGCTCCAGTAAAACCATGAAAGCTCTGGGACTGACTGGGGGGGGGGGGGGTCATGCTCCCATGTATCTGCTGCCCCCCTCTAGATGGTGACGGTCATGGGTTTGGAAGGTGCTGTCTAAGGATCTGTGGTGAATTTCTGCAGTGCACCTTGTAGATGGGACACACTGCTGTTAGTGAATGGTAGATGCAGTGGGTATTTGTGGGTCTGGTGCCAATCAAGCAGGCTAAATGGGTAGTGTTGTTGGAGCTGCACTTATCCAGGCAAGTGGGGGAGTATTCCATCACACTCTGACTTTCACCTTGTCGATGGTGAACAGTGTCTCAGTGGTTAGCACTGCTGCCTCACGGCGCCAGGGACCCGGGTTTGATTCCTGCCTCTGGCGACTGTCTGTGTGGATTTTGCATATTCTCCCTGTGTCTGTGTGGGTTTCCTACCACAGTCCAAAGATGTGCAGGTTAGGGTGGGTTGGCCATGCCAAATTACCCATAGTGTCCAGGGATGTATAGGTTAGGGTGGATTGGCCATGGTAAATTACCCCATAGTGTTCAGGGATGTGTAGGTTAGGGTGGATTGGCCATGGGAAATTACCCATGGTGTTCAGGGATGTGTAGGTTAGGGTGGATTGGCCATGCTAAATTACCCCATAGTGTTCAGGGATGTATAGGTTAGGGTGGATTGGCCATGGTAAATTACCCATAGTGTCCAGGGATGTATAGGTTAGGGTGGATTGGCCATGGTAAATTACCCCATAGTGTTCAGGGATGTGTAGGTTAGGGTGGATTGGCCATGGGAAATTACCCATGGTGTTCAGGGATGTGTAGGTTAGGGTGGATTGGCCATGCTAAATTACCCCATAGTGTTCAGGGATGTGTAGGTTAGGGTGGATTGGCCATGCTAAATTACCCCATAGTGTTCAGGGATGTGTAGGTTAGGGTGGATTGGCCATGCTAAATTACCCCATAATGTTCAGGGATGTGTAGGTGAGGGTGGATTGGCCATGCTAAATTACCCCATAGTGTTCAGGGATGTGTAGGTTAGGGGTGGATTGGCCATGCTAAATTACCCCATAGTGTTCAGGGATGTGTAGGTTAGGGGTGGATTGGCCGTGCTAAATTGTCCCATAGTGCTCAGTGTAAGTTAGGTGCATTAGTCAGGGCAAATATGAACTCATAGGGTAAGGGGTCTGTGGACTTGTTGGGCCAAATGGTCAGTTTCCACACTGTAGGGATTCTGTGAATCATTCAGGAGTTATTTGCCGCAGCATTCCTCGCCTCTTGTCTTGCAGCCACTATATTTATATGGTGAGCCCAGTTGATTTTATGGTTGATGGTAATCCCCAGGATTTGAGGGATCCAATGATGATAACAACACTGAATATCAAAGGGCGGTGGTTAGATTTGTGTCTTATTGATGATGTTCATATCCTAGCATTTGTGTGGCGTGAATGTTACTTGCCCCATGTCACCTGAAGCCTGGATATTGTCCAGATCTTGTTGCATTTGAACTTGGACTACTTTAGTCTCTGAGATGTCTCGAATGAGGCTGAACAGTGTGCAATCATTGGCGAATTCCCTCTGTAACGGCGTTGCACGT
Organism: Chiloscyllium punctatum; assembly: GCF_047496795.1. Taxonomy (NCBI): domain Eukaryota; kingdom Metazoa; phylum Chordata; class Chondrichthyes; order Orectolobiformes; family Hemiscylliidae; genus Chiloscyllium; species Chiloscyllium punctatum. Next base: position 10,809,339 of record NC_092759.1, read on the forward strand.
CTCCCATTGAACAGCAGTTCAAGAAAGCAGCTTGCTGTCACCTTCTCAAAGGTGAGGGGCAATAAATGCTTGCCAGCCAATGATGCCCATGTCTTACAAGTAAAGAAAAATTGGTGCAGTTACCAAAGCTGCAGACCCATGCCACTAAGTAACGCCGAAATGACAGGGCCAGCCTTGTCACAATACACCTTTTCTAGTTGCTGATGTGGCTTGGGACCCGAAATGTGGCTTCTTCAACGGTATTTGCCATCTTTTCAACTTCTGCTGCTCTCTGATGGGACCATGTGACTCAGGAGCAGAAATAAGGCCACTCAGCCCATCGAGCCTGCTCTGCCATTCAAGCATGGCTGATGATTTTCTCAACCCCATTCTCCCGCTTACTTCCCATAACCCTTGATCCTCCAGCCCCACAACGTTTGGGTAACTGGTCATTCCTTACTACCATTGTGATCCCACAGACAACATTCAAATTTGTTCCCCTCCTGTTGTACACAATCCCAATGGATCCAAACCCCTTCCAATTTACTTCCATTTTGTGGAGTCCTGAAATGGCCCAGGAGAAAATTGTTTTAAAGAAATAATTAATTTTTGTTTGGAATGTTAAAATGTTTTTAAAAAAAACTATTGAAATCAAATATCTGTTGTCTTTCTTGATTTTTGTTTTCTTAAATATGCATGAAAAGTTTTGAACCACACCTCGTCCACTCCCCAAAGGGTGGCGTTGCGTTTCAGAAGTTTGGTTGTAATTGCAAATTCCGGTTTCACTTCATTCCTGCAGCTTTTTTCCTCAGTTTGGAAATATGCGTCACAAACTCGCCAAGTTTTCTAGTGGAAGTGCTGAGTCATTCTGTTATTTTGTCAGCCTTGCCTTCAGTCAGGTCACGCCAATTTTTCTCGGCCCCGCTCTGAGGCATGGTTTGTAAAGTGTGGAGTTGTACCATTCATAACTCCTTCGGTGCCTCAAATTAGCTGCTGAAATCCTTATCTCTCCCCTGGGAATCGTAGGGTCCCTACAGTGTGGATTCTGGCCATTCGGTCCATTGCGTCCACTCTGACCCTACAAAGAGCATCCCACCCAGACCCACCTCCCTAACCTATCCTGGTAACCCCGCATGGGTTCCCATGGATAGTCCACCTAGCCTGCACATCCCTGCACACTATGGGACAATTTAGCACAGCCAATCCACCCTAACCTGAACATCTTTTGGGGGATGTGTTGGTGGGGGGGGATCCCGGAGCACCCAGAGGAAACCCACACACACTGGGTATGTGCAAACTCCACACAGACAGTCACCAAGGGTGGAATCCAACCCAGGTTTCTGGTGCTGTGAGACAGCAGTGCTAACCACTGAGCCACCGTCCTACCATGTCTGAATTTGAATATTCCAAAGCACATCTGCTCACCCCACTCCCCAAATTGTAAATGTCTGCCCACCTGAAACTCTGATACCTGTTTAAACACCAACACCAAGACCCCTTCATCTTTCCTTCCCTGCCTTCAGTATCTTCCATTCACCCTCCTGGTCCAGCATTGCATGGATTTTAAAAATTCCTGTTCACATCCCTGCCCTGTCTGCTGCCTCCCTCCCTCATCCATCTGTTGCAGCCTTGCCACCTTCCAATTCTGGCCTTTTTGTCAGTCCCGAACTCTCTCACTCTGGCACTGGTTGCCTCCGTCAAGCTTTGGAGATCCCTTTTAAGATGTGCTTTCAACTCCACGTTGGTGGTCTCCAGTCTTAACATCTCTCGCACATCGCCCGACCCTTCGATACTCCTCAAAGCTACCCGAGGCCACTTTACTTTGTGAAAGACATTGTGTCAATACAGACAATGTCCCAGGCTTGTCATTCAGCAGCAGAGCCATGGCCTCGTGGCATGGGAACGCCCCTCCCCACCAAGGGTGAGGGAAAGTGGATAAAGTTGGCCTGATCCCGTTTGTAGCTCCGGCAGCCCTCCCAAGGGTTGGTCTGGGCCTAGACCTGGCCTGTAGGATATTCCCACTGCGGGTGATCACTTTGGAGCATGAGGCACTATCTAACACCCCCCCCCCCCCCCCCCCCCCCCCCCACCCACCAAAAGCAAGTAACGTTAACGGAACAATGCAGTGACTTTGTTCCCTTGTTCACTGATGTTTCTAAGCAGCAGGTGGTCAGATGTCCGGTTTCAGCTTCACGTCAGCAACGAGCAGCCAACCCACGGTCTCTTCGAGCCATTATACAGGAGCCGAATACAGCAGCGTCTTCAATATGGGAGTGCCTTCAAATAATGCCAGTGCTGGCACTAGCAGGTATTGTGGTGGCCTTTCCTCTTCCTTCACTGCCTCCCCTTTCCTCTTCGATCCTTCCTCGTGTACTCTATTCTGTTGGGCAGGGGGAATGATGTCAGTTAAGCATTGGGCAATTTCATTGAATCCCTACAGTGTGTGGAAACAGGCCCTTCATTCCACATTGACCCTCCAAAGACTATCCCATCCAAACCCATTCTCCATTACTCTGCGTTTACCTTCAACCAGTGCACCTAACCTTGCATATCCCTGAACACCACGGGGCAATTTAGCATGGCCAATTCACCCTAACCTGCACACGTTTAGATTGTTTAGAGCACACAGAGGAAACCCACGCAGACACGGGGAGAATGTGCAAACTCCACACAGAGAGTCGCCCAAGGCAGGAATCGAACCCAGGTCCCTGGTGCTGTGAGGCAGCAGTGCTAACCACTGAGCCACCGTGTCGTTCTGGGGTTGAACAACTTGTACAATCTAACAGAACAGTTGAGAGCAAGTTGGCACCCTGTTTGAGAAGAGCTGCTTTTTAAAAATTTAATCACAGGTTGTGGGTGTCACTGGGCAGGTCACTGTCCTTGTTGTCCCTTGAGAAGTTGGTGGTCGGGCGCCATCTTGTCCCTTGAGAAGTTGGTGGTCAGTCGCCATCTTGTCCCTTGAGAAGTTGGTGGTCAGGCCCCATCTTGTCCCTTGAGAAGTTGGTGGTCAGTCACCATCTTGTCCCTTGAGAAGTTGGAGGTCAGCCGCCATCTTTCCCTTGAGAAGTTGGTGGTCAGTCGCCATCTTGTCCCTTGAGAAGTTGGAGGTCAGTCGCCATCTTGTCCCTTGAGAAGTTGGAGGTCAGTCGCCATCTTGTCCCTTGAGAAGTTGGTGGTCAGTCGCCATCTTGTCCCTTGAGAAGTTGGAGGTCAGTCGCCATCTTGTCCCTTGAGAAGTTGGTGGTCAGCCACCATCTTGTCCCTTGAGAAGTTGGTGGTCAGTCGCCATCTTGTCCCTTGAGAAGTTGGAGGTCAGTCGCCATCTTGTCCCTTGAGAAGTTGGTGGTCAGTCGCCATCTTGTCCCTTGAGAAGTTGGTGGTCAGTCGCCATCTTGTCCCTTGAGAAGTTGGTGGTCAGTCACCATCTTGTCCCTTGAGAAGTTGGTGGTCAGGCCCCATCTTGTCCCTTGAGAAGTTGGTGGTCAGGCCCCATCTTGTCCCTTGAGAAGTTGGAGGTCAGTCGCCATCTTGTCCCTTGAGAAGTTGGTGGTCAGTCGCCATCTTGTCCCTTGAGAAGTTGGTGGTCAGCCGCCATCTTGTCCCTTGAGAAGTTGGTGGTCAGGCCCCATCTTGTCCCTTGAGAAGTTGGTGGTCAGTCGCCATCTTGTCCCTTGAGAAGTTGGTGGTCAGTCGCCATCTTGTCCCTTGAGAAGTTGGTGGTCAGCCGCCATCTTGTCCCTTGAGAAGTTGGTGGTCAGCCGCCACCTTGTCCCTTGAGAAGTTGGTGGTCAGCCGCCACCTTGTCCCTTGAGAAGTTGGTGGTCAGCCGCCACCTTGTCCCTTGAGAAGTTGGTGGTCAGTCGCCATCTTGAACCACCGCAGTCCTTCGCATGCAAGGGTCCCACAGTTCTGCTGGGGATAGAGTTCTAGGATTTTGACCCAGGGAATGTTGATTATAGTTCAAGTCAGGGTGATGTGAAACTTGCAGGTGGGCGGTATTTCCATGCGTCTGCTGTCCTTGTCAGCCTTTGTGATTGAAGTTTTTGAAGGTATGAAAGATGTTGAAAAGGAGTCTCGGTGAGTTATTGCACTGCATCGTCGAGGTGGTGTACAGCGCTGCAACTGTGCATCGCTGATGAAGGGAGTGAATATTGACTCTGGTGAACAGAGAATTAACCGAGTTGGCTGCTTTACCCTGGTAAAATGGTCCAATACCGCTTGAGTATTGGAGCTACACTCATCCAGCAAGTGGGAGTACTGACTGCACTCCTGACTTGTTGTCTTGTGGACAAGCTTGGCGATGAGTTACTAGTCACAGAATTCTCAACTTTGACCTGCTCCTGGATTCTCATATTTGGCCAGTAGAATAGACTCCTTACATAGATTCCCTACTGTCTGGAAACGGGCTGTTCATACCAGCAAGTCCACACCAACCCTCCGAAGATTAACCCACCCAGACCTATTCCCCCTACCCTCTTACTCCACATTTTCCCTGACAAATGCACCTAACCGACACATCCCTGAACACTATGGGGTAATTTAGCATGGCCGATCCCCCCTAACCCACACATCCCTGAACACTGTGGGGTAATTTATCACGGCCAATCCACCCTAACCCACACATCCCAGAACACTGTGGGGTAATTTATCACGGCCAATCCACCCTAACCTACACATCCCTGAACACTATGGGGTAATTTAGCACGGCCGATCTCCCCTAACCCACACATCCCTGAACACTATGGGTAATTTAGCACGGCCAATCCACCCTAACCTGCACATCCCTGAACACTATGGGGTAATTTAGCACGGTCAATCCACCCTAACCTGCACATCCCTGAAAACTATGGGGTAATTTAGCACGGCCAATCCACCCTAAACGACACATCCCTGAACACTATGGGGTAATTTAGCATGGCCAATCCACCCTAACCTACACATCCCTGAACACTATGGGGGAATTTAGCATGGTCAATCCACCCTAACCTGCACATCCCTGAACACTATGGGGTAATTTAGCACGGTCAATCCACCCTAACCTGCACATCCCTGAAAACTATGGGGTAATTTAGCACGGCCAATCCACCCTAAACGACACATCCCTGAACACTATGGGGTAATTTAGCACGGTCAATCCACCCTAACCTGCACATCCCTGAACACTATGGGGTAATTTAGCACGGGCCAATCCACCCTAAACTACACATCCCTGAACACTATGGGGTAATTTAGCACGGTCAATCCACCCTAACCTGCACATCCCTGAACACTATGGGGTAATTTAGCATGGCCAATCCACCCTAACCTACACATCCCTGAATACTATGGGGTAATTTAGCATGGCCAATCCACTCTAACCTACACACCCCTGAACACTATGGGGTAATTTAGCATGGCCAATCCACCCTAACCTACACATCCCTGAACACTATGGGGTAATTTAGCATGGCCAATCCACCCTAACCTACACATCCCTGAACACTATGGGGTAATTTAACATGGCCAATCCACCCTAACCTACACATCCCTGAACATCAGTGAGCGTCCGCCCTGAGGGACTTGGCAAAATGTCCTGGAACTGCGATAACAGACCTTGAATAATCGCAGCCATCTTCCTTTGTGTTGGGATTGACTCCAAGCAGGAGAGGGTATGCCCCCGATTCCCACTGAGTCCTGTTTTTCCCGAGTTTCTTGATGCCATGCATGGTCAGAGGTGGCCTTGGTGTCGCGGGCAGTCACTTGATCTTCTCACCCCTGGGATTTCAGCTCTTTTGTCTCACGTTTGGGCCAAGGCTGTAACGAGATTAAATGTGCAATGGCCTTGGCAAAACACAAGCCAAGTGTCCATGAGCAGGTTATTGCTGAGCAGTGCCAGTCGACAGCACTATGAGTGGCCCCTTCCACCACTTTACTGCTGGTTGAAAAGTGGACTCTTTAGGAAATTAATGACCAGGTTGAATGTTTCCTGCTTTTTATACCTGGGTAGTTCTCCACATCGTGATAGATGCCAGGGGTGTGCTTGTACTGGAACAGCTCGGCAGGGGGTACGACAAGTTCTGGCACACACGTCTTCAGTATAATAGGCAGATTGTTGTCAGGGCCGATAGCCTTTGCAGTATCCAGTGCCTCCAACCATTTCTTTGGAACACAAGTAGGCCATTTCACTCCTCGGGCTGCTCTGTTGTTCAATATGATCTGTTTGATCTGTCTCCATATCGATTCATACACTTGCTTAATAAAAGTTTGTCATCTCAGATTTAAATTAAACAATTGACTTAGCATTAGCATTGGCAGCCATTTGAGGAATTGAATTCCAAACTTCCCCTTCTCTTTGTGTGTAGAATTGCTTTTTAACATCTCTTATGAATGGGCCTCATCCATTTATTATGCCCCTAGTTCTAGAATCGTCAACCGTGGAAGTAATTTATTGTTATTGATCCTGTCTTTCCCTGATGATGTCCTGAGGACCACCATTGGATCACCCCATAACCTTCTAAATTCAAGAGAATGAAGACTTAATTTGTCTAATCTCTTTTCATAAACTAACCCCTGAAGTCCAAGAGTTTCATTCTTGGAGACCTGTTTTGAACTCCCTCCAAGGTCAAAACATACATTCTAAGATGTGGTACCCACACGTACACATTCTTGATGAAGGGCTTTTGCCCGAAACATCGACTCTCCTGCACCTCAGATGCTGCCTGATCTGTTGTTCTTTTCCAGCACCTCACTCTCGATGCTAATCTCCAGCATCTGCAGACCTCACTTTCACACAGTACTCTAAGTGGTGTGTAATTAGGGTTTTGTATTACTGCAGCATAATATTTGCACCCCTATACTACAACCCTTTAGATATGAAAGACAATATTCCATTAGCTGCCTTGACTATTTTCTGCACCCATTCAAGCATTTTGAAGAACTGTACACCTGAGCCCCTGTATTTGTTTGGATATCCATTGGATTTAACATTGAGCCTTCTTAAAAAAAAAGCCCTGATCTATCCTTTTTCGGTCTGTCCTTCATCTTTTTATTATTTCTCCCTTCTGGCTTACTGAGTAAATGTTTTTATTAGTCCTGCTTTGTTCATTAAACTGATCCTGCTTGTTCACCCTATGAATTTTCTAACAACTTGACTGGTTCCCACCTCCCTGCCATACTCACTTCAACCCTCCCAAGTGGTACTAGCAAAATTCCCCACAAAGATCTTGATGCCCCTCAATTTTGTCCCTTTTTGTGCTGGTCCTACCTGTCCCTGGAAGAGATTCCAACAATCCAGATATGAGTCCCTCCCTCCTACACCAGACACGTTATTCACCTGTACTGTCTTCCTATTTCTGGCCTCACTAGCATGTGGCACGGCTAATATTTTTGAGATTATAACCCAAGGGGTTCTGCATTTTAACTTAGCTGAAATTTCTTTGGCAGGACCTTATCTCCCACCTCCCCCAACCCCCCCCCCCCCCCCAACTATGGTGTTATTTCCAGTATAGACCGTGACCTCTGGTTGATCACTCTGCCCTTTCTCCAGAGGTCCCCAGCATCACAGTCACTTGTCTTCAGCCACACGACATCAGTTTGAACATCCCTGACAACTACCTCTGTCGCAATTATGCCCCCCCCCCCGGAGCTTCTCATCGACTGCAGGGATTGGTTGGAATGGCAGTTGTACGCACCTATCAGCATGCAGGAGGTGGAAAGGTTCATAGCTCGGAGTTTCAGGGACATGGCCACACCCAAGGTTGGGGTTATTGGATAAATGGCTGCCAGGCAGGGCAGGCAGTCAGTACAGCAATCTCCTGTGGCTACGCGCTCTCAACTGTTTTGAATGCTGTTCGGGGTGATTTGCCTATCAGGGTTTGGCGATGGCAGCAGCCAGAGGAGTGGCACCACAGCTGGCTCTGTAATACAGCAGGAAGGGTCAAAGTACAGGGATGAATACGACTCTGTGGTCGGGGCACAGGCAGGTGCCTTTGAGGCTACGAGGCAGCATGGTGTGTTGCCTTCCTGGTGCCAGGGTCGAGGATGTCTCTGAGCGGGCACGGGCACAGGCACACCACCCCCAACAGAATCCAAAACACTATACCTGTTTGAGAGCGCGTAGCCACAGGAGATTGCTGTACTGACTGCCTGCACTGCCTGGCAGCCATTTATCCAAGAACCACAACCTTGGGTGTGGCCATGTCCCTGAAACTCCGAGCTATGACCCTTTCCACCTCCTGCATGCTGATAGGTGTGTCCGACTGCCGCTCCAACCAATCGGTGCAGTTGATGAGAAGCTGTAGGGGGCACACTTGCTGCTGAGGTAGTTGTCAGGGGGTGTTCAACCTGATATATCACTTGGAAAGAATCGCTTTGGCTGAAGCCTGGTGTCTGTGATTCTGGGGATCCCTGGAGCTTGTCTTCAGGGTGGCACAGTGGTTAGCACTGCTGCCTCACAGCGCCAGAGACCCAGGTTCAGTTCCCGTCTCAGGCGACTGTCTGTGTGGAGTTTGCACGTTCTCTCCGCGTCTGCATGAGTTTCCTCCGGGTGCTCCGGTTTCCTCCCACAGTCCAAAGATGTGCAGGTTAGGGTGAATTGGCCACGATAAATTGCCCATCGTGTTAGGTGAAGGGGTAAATGTAGGGGAGTGGGTCTGGGTGGGTTACGCTTCGGAGGGTCAGTGTGGACTTGTTGGGCCGAAGGGCCTGTTTCCACACTGTAAGTAATCTAATCTAATCTAATTATCAGGTAGCTAAAGGATTTCTTTGCCGTTTCCCAATTTTACCTGCTTTGTTTTTCTTCTATTTGTTGTAAACACTGTCATTATAAGTTTCTTTAACAAACTATTGACAATCCAAGCTCAAGTCCAGGGTAAAATAATTTTTGAAAACTACCATTTTAGGAAAATAAACCTCATCCTTTTCCATATTAAAACCTCTAGTGCAGTAGTTAAAAATACAACTGACAATCGCCCGTAAAGCCAAAGTGAATCCTAGAATTCCCACAGTGTGGAAGCAGGCCATTTGGCCCCTTGAGTCCACACTGACCCTCTGAAGAGCATCGTGCCAAACCCATGCCCCGACCCTATCGCTGTAGCCCCATGGCTAATCCACCTAACCTACACCTCTTTGGACTGAGGAAGGATACCGAAGCAGATGGGGAGAATAAGCAGGCTCCATGCCTGTGGGTGGAATGGAACCTGTCGCCTGGAGCACTTGTAGTGCTGCCCTGAAAGCTGCAGCGTAGATTTAAATCATTGTTTGCGCAGAGGTTACTGTATGCTTGCTGATGCTAAAACTTGCTCTGCAACCTTGCTGCTCGATAGGCGAATATTTTGCAGCTTCACTCGATTTTTAGCTATGCCTGGTGCGGCTTCCGGCACCCCCTGCACTCTCCTTTGAACCACACTCAATCCCCGTACTTGATGGTATGGTTGAGTAGGGGATATGATGGGCTTTGAGATTGCATATTGTGGCTGAACGTACTTCTGCTGCTATTGATGGCCCATGTGTGCCTGGTCTTAATTTGCTAGATCTGTTCCTATTCTGTCCCATTTGACATTGTGATCATGCCACACAACACGTTGGAAGGTGTCCTCTGTGAAGGCTGCATAAGGGGGCTATGCAGTGGTCACTCTTAACGGATACTGTCATAGACAGATGCATGTCTGGCAGGCAGATTGGCGAGGAAAAATATATACTTTTCTCCCTCTTGTTTCCATCACCACATGCTGCAGACCCAGTCGAATAGCAAAGCTCTTTAGTACAGTCAACTCCCATCAGCAGTGCTGCTCCGAGTCACTTGTGGTAATGAACTTTGAAATTCCCCAACCAGAACATCTTTTGTTCCCTTGTCACCTTCAAAATTCCTCCAAGTGACACTCAACACGGAGGAAAGGGATAGGTGTAATAGTGCAAGGTTTTCTTCTTCATGTTTGACCTGATGCCATAAGATTTCATGTGGTCCTGAGTCAATGTTGAGGATTCCCAGTGTTGAGGATTCCCAGTGTTGACTGTGCACCAACGTTCTTCTCCCTGTGTTGGGTCCTCCCTGTCTTTGTGATAGGGCAGATACAGCACAGGGTTAGATACAGAGGAAAGCTCTCTTTACACCGTCTCCATCCCATGGCACATGAAGCATAGGATTAAGCAGAGAGTAAAGGTGCCTCTCTCTTTATAGAATAGAATTTATAGATTCCCTACAGTGTGGAAACAGGTCCTTCGGCCCAACACGTCCACACAGACCCTCCAAAGACTAACCCACACGGACTAATTTCCATATCCTATATTTACCCCTGACTTATGCACCTAACTTACACATCCCTGAACACTATGGGGTAATTTCCCACGGCCAATTCACCCTAACCTACACATGCCTGAACATTATGGGGTAATTGAGCATGGCCAATCCACCCTAACCTACACATCCCTGAACACTATGGGGTAATTTAGCATGGCCAATCCACCCTAACCTACACATCCCTGAACACTATGGGGTAATTTAGCACGGCCAATCCACCCTAACCTACACATCCCTGAACACTATGGGGTAATTTAGCATGGCCAACCCACCCTAACCTACACATCCCTGAACACTATGGGGTATTTTAGCATGGCCAATCCACCCTAACCCACACATCCCTGAACACTATGGGGTAATTTAGCATGGCCAATCCACCCTAACCTACACATCCCTGAACACTATGGGGTAATTTAGCACGGCCAATCCACCCTAACCTACACATCCCTGAACACTATGGGGTAATTTAGCACGGCCAATCCACCCTAACCTACACATCCCTGAACACCATGGGGTAATTTAGCATGGCCAACCCACCCTAACCTACACATCCCTGAACACTATGGGGTATTTTAGCACGGCCAATCCACCCTAACCCACACATCCCTGAACACTATGGGGTATTTTAGCACGGCCAATCCACCCTAACCCACACATTCCTGAACACTATGGGGTAATTTAGCACGGCCAATCCACCCTAACCCACACATCCCTGAACACTATGGGGTAATTTAGCACGGCCAATCCACCCTAACCCACACATCCCTGAACACTATGGGGTATTTTAGCATGGCCAATCCACCCTAACCCACACATCCCTGAACACTATGGGGTAATTTAGCATGGCCAATCCACCCTAACCTACACATCCCTGAACACTATGGGGTAATTTAGCATGGCCAATCCACCCTAACCTACACATCCCTGAACACTATGGGGTAATTTAGCATGGCCAATCCACCCTAACCTACACATCCCTGAACACTATGGGGTAATTTAGCATGGCCAATCCACCCTAACCCACACATCCCTGAACACTATGGGGTAATTTAGCATGGCCAACCCACCCTAACCTACACATCCCTGAATACTATGGGGTAATTGAACGTGGTCAATCCACTGTAATCTACACATCCCTGAACACTGTGGGGTAATTTGGCATGGCCAACCCACCCTAACCTACACATCCCTGAACACTATGGGGTAATTTAACACGGCCAATCCACCCTAACCTACAAATCCCTGAACACTATGGGGTAATTTAACACGGCCAACCCACCCTAACATATACATCCCTGAACACTATGGGGTAATTTAACACGGCCAATCCACCCTAACCTACACATCCCTGAACACTATGGGGTAATTGAACATGGCCAATCCACCCTAATCTGCAGATCTTTTGACTGTGGGAGGAAACCCATGCAGACACAGGTAGAATGTGCAAACTCCACAGACTGTAGCCTGAGCTGGAATTGAACCCAGGTCCCTGGCGCTGAGAGGCAGCTGCGCTAACCACTGAGCCACCGTGCCACCCCAAGTGGATGAAATTTCTAATTGCTCACAGTTTCTCTCATTCTTCCTTTGGTTTCAGTATTTCTGGGACGATGAGTGGGAGCCAAGTGCCTACACAGCAAGCTGGCACCGCGAATGCTTCGAGCTTTGGAGGTATTGATAAACGGTTCAAGTTTTACTGTTTATTCTTCTTGCTGTTCACATGTTAACCCTCCCTAGTGTATATTGCCTCTTCTACCCCTGTCCCCACCCCTCTCCTCCTCGATCCCCTCGAAAGGCCGACCTACTTTCTTTGCATGCTGAGTTCGGGGATATTTCTTTAAGAAGCCACTGCACCTCTGAGGGACTGAGCTTCATGTATGTGGGGGTTGTGTCAACACTTTGTGCTTGGTTGCTGTCCCCAGTGAAATGTATTGTTCGCTGTACATCACTAATCACTCTCTCCTCCAATTTTTTTTCCCTGTCTCTTCCTCCTTCTCTCTCTTTCTCTCTCTCTCCCTCTCTCTCTCTCTTTCCTGCGTTTTAGCTTTCAGTAATCCGTTTGCTGCTCCTACTGCCACAGCACAAGCTGCTTCTACCAACCCCTTCCAGACCAACGGAATGGCACCAGGTGAGTCTTTGGAGCCTCTCTGTGTCTCTTTCTCTCTGGTTGGTGGGAAGTAGTGCTAACCTGCGGTTTTCTCACCTTCTCTGACAGTTCCCTGCCTCCTGAGCTCATTGACCATTCCCGGGTCACCTTTTCCTTGGCTCCCTGCCAACTCTTTGCAGAAATGTCCGTCTTTTCCTGAGCCGGCTCAGCCCCCTTCCAATGCGCACTTGGACCAAAGCGGTGTACTGGGCATCAGCCAGGGGGATACTCCCTGCTTCCCAAAGCCGTCATGCCCCCCTCGATTCCAGGGAGGTCACGCCCTGCAGTCTGGGAGATGATAAAGTGGTCAGATTTCTAATCGAGCATTTCAAAGTAATCCTGTCCATCCGAAGCATCAGTGAATGCCGCACACGCTGCATACTGCCTGGTGTTTCTGTGTTTCGCTGTGTGAAGAGGTTGTTCGGCAATATCATCAGAATAGCCACTGCATTAATATAGCACCTTCAATGTGGCCAAGTGTGGTAGAGTGGGCCACAGCAACAGTCTGAAATGAAATGCGATTTGGACAGATGGCCAAAGCTTGCCCAGTGCAGTCAGGTTTATAGTGGGAAACGTTAAGAGGAGTTGGAGTTCAGGGCCATGACGGGTTGGAATATTGACTCTCAGAAAATATTGGTGGATGTTGTATCCATGCTGCAGTATGTACAGTCATAATTTTGTTCTGTGCTCGGATTTTCTGGTAAATTCTCCACATTACCTGCTTGCTTTTTCTGCACGCAGATCATCTCGGAATACTTTCTTTTAAACTCTTTTGTGTACTTGGTGTGTCAATGTTGTTGCTAGCGTTTATTACCCGTCCCTAATTGCCCTGGAGAAAGTGTTCGGGTTCAAAGTCTTGAACAGCTGAAGTACGTGGGATGAGGTTATATCCCACAGTGCTTTTAGGGGAAGGGTTTTGACCAGCGATGTATTTTCAAGTTGGGATGGGGAAGTGACTTGGAGGTGTGGTGATGTTTCTGTGTGTCTGCTGCCCTTGTCCTTCTACATGGAAGCGGTCGTGGGTTTGGAAGGTGCTGTTGAACGAGCCTTGGTGAGGCGTCTTGTCGATAGAATACGCTGCTCACGACTGGGTGACGCTGGTGGAGGGGTGTGGTCCCAGTCAAGCTGCTTTGCCCGGGATGGTGTCAAGCTTCTGGAGTGGCGTTGGAGCTGCGTCCAAGCAGAGAGTGTTCCGTCACGCTCCTGACTTGCCTTGTAGATGTTGGGCAAGCTACGAGCATGATGGGTAACTTCCCACCTGCAGCTCCAGTAACACCCAAGGTTGACACCTGGCCAGAGGCTGTGCCTGCGTCACGACAGGCAGTCATTGCGATTCAGTTCGCGGAGTGCCATCAGAAGGCAGCTGCTGACTCGGGTAACCTTTTGACCGTATTGAGCCCCCACGGGTTCGTACGAGAGTGTGGCTTTCTCTGTTGCACTCGAGGACTTATACACTTCATGGTAAGGTCCTAGGGAGTGTTGCTGAACAAAGAGACCTTGGAGTGCAGGTTCATAGCCCCTTGAAAATGGAGTCACAGGTAGATAGGATAGTGAAGAAGGTGTTTGGTATGCTTTCCTTTATTGGTCAGAGTATTGAGTACAGGAGTTGGGAGGTCATGTTGCGGCTGTACAGGACATTGGTTAGGCCACTGTTGGAATATTGTGTGCAATTCTGGTCTCCTTCCTATCGGAAAGATGTTGCAAAACTTGAAAGGGTTCAGAAAAGATTTACAAGGATGTTGCCAGGGTTGGAGGATTTGAGCTACAGGGAGAGGCTGAACAGGCTGGGGCTGTTTTCCCTGGAGCGTCAGAGGCTGAGGGGTGACCTTATAGAGGTTTACAAAATTATGAGGGGCATGGATAGGGTAAATAGACAAAGTCTTTTCCCTGGGGTGGGGGAGTCCAGAACTAGAGGGTATAGGTTTAGGGTGAGAGGGGAAAGATATAAAAGAGACCTAAGGGGCAACTTTTTCACACAGAGGGTGGTACGTGTATGGAATGAGCTGCCAGAGGATGTGGTGGAGGCTGGTACAATTACAACATTGAAGAGGCATTTGGATGGGTATATGAATAGGAAGGGTTTGGAGGGATATGGGCCGGGTGCTGGCAGGTGGGACGAGATTGAGTTGGGATATCTGGTCAGCATGGACGGGTTGGACCGAAGGGTCTGTTTCCATGCTGTACATCTCTCTGACTCTGTGAGTGTTTGAGGAAGCTGGAGGACTGAATGCCGATCCAGGGGGACTGTGAGGCCGACAGGCTGACCTGCCACCTTTGGCTGCAGAATGGCTGGGTTCCTGCTCTCTCCTTGTGCGTTGAGAGTCGTGGAGCTTGGATGCTCAGCACATGGTGCCCAGAACCGTCAGTGGGTCCAGTGTGGGCTGACTGTCGGAGAACGTTCACAACATTCTCCCGTGATAAGATTTCTTCAAAAATGCTGACCTCCGTTGTGTTCCAGCGCTGGTTGGGGGAAGGCAGGAGTCTCTGCAGTAATGCACATGTTTGTTTTCGTTCAGCTCCAATGTACAGTGGAGTGCCACCAGGGTACGGACCTACCTCAGTCCCAGGGGGGTTCGCCGGATTCCCGCAGCATCCCTTCTCGCAGCAGCAGCCGCAGCAACAACAGCAGCATGTGTTCGCTCAGCCACAGGCCTTCCCTCAGCAGCAAGGATACAGCCAGCAGCAGCAACAACAACAGGCTTTTGCCCAGCAGCAGTCATTCCTGCAGCAGCAAGGATTTGCTCAGCAACAAAATGGTAATGTCTGTCACGATAGAAAAGCCAAGCTGCCACATTGTCCATGACGGAGAGGGTGTGCTGGGGTTGGAGCGCTGAATGGGTCTCTCCAAGGGTTTAAATGACAGCGGGGAGGTGACGGAGGGGGGGGGGTGTTTTGGGGGTTGGGGGTGTGTGTAACTAACTTGCAACCAACTTGCAACTGTGTGTGTAACTAACTTGCAACCAACTTGCAACCGTGGGTGGCACGGTGGCACAGTGGTTAGCACTGCTGCATCACAGCGCCAGAGATCCGGGTTCAATTCCCCGCCTCAGGCGACTGACTGTGTGGAGTTTGCACGTTCTCCCCGTGTCTGCGTGGGTTTTCTCCGGGTGCTCCGGTTTCCTCCCACAATCCAAAGATGTGCGGGTCAGGTGAATTGACCATGCTAAATTACCCGTAGTGTAGGTAAGGGGTAGATGTAGGGGTATGGGTGGGTGGCGCTTCGGCGGGGCGTGTGGACTTGTTGGGCTGAAGGGCCTGTTTCCGCACTGTAAGTAATCTAATCTAATCTAATCTAATCTTCTCTTGATGCTCCACCCAAGCGGACTCCACAACAAGAGGGCAGTGCCCTAAAGTGTAAGCCAGACTTGGGGGCTATGTGGGGAACAATATTTGAAAGGGGATCGAAATCTCGCCCCTCTCCATTCTTTTTCTAATAACGACCTGGGAGCTAAGGGAGTTTGTGTCCATGTCAGTGTCTCAACCACAGAGTCGTCTCACCAAACAATCAACACCCGTTCCTATCCTGTGATAAATAGCTGTGACCATTTGAAACGCGGCACTCCTGTCCAGATGAGAGAGAGAGAGAGAGGAGAAGCTTCCAATATATACTTATCTTTTCAGTGCAGTGATATGTATTATTCCGTTTTCTGCCTGTTTCTGGTGTGTGTAGGTGCTGGGTTTGGTGCCTTTGGGCAATCGAAAGGAATGCCACACATGATGGGTCCATTGCTACAAGGAGGTGGAGTGCCCAGCAACCCATTTATGGTATGTGCCACACTGACTGCTTTCAACGGGAGCGAAGATGAGCTGTAATGTGTAAAGCTGGGTAAAGTGAATGGGACTGGATTAAGGAACCGCATGCTGGCAAGCTCGGAGTCCCAATCTGCGGAGCCACGAGCTCTGGTTTTGGGGCTCAGGGCAGCATGAAACTGAAACCAGAGGTTATGTGCAAAAAAAAAATAAGGTCACTGTCAGGATTCACTCAATGTCCCTGCCTCACCTACTCAGACTGCTCTGTCTCACAGAACAGTACAGCACTGTACAGGCCCTTCAGCCCTCGATGTTGTACTGGCCTTCTATCCTACTCTAAGATCAAACTAACCTACGCACCCTTTATTTTACTGTCATCCATGTGCCTATCTAAGAGTCTCTTAAATGTCCCTCATGTCTCTGACTCTACTCCCACTGATGGCGGTGCATTCCACGCACCCAGCACCTCCCTCTGACAACTCCTCAAAACCTTCCTCCAAGCACCTTAAAATTATGCCCCCTCATTTCCGTCCTGGGAAAATGTCTCTGGCTATCCACTCTGCCCCTCATCATCTTGTACACCTCTATCAAGTCACCTCTCATGTTCCTTCGTTCCAATGAGAAAAGCCCTAGCTCCCTCAACCGTTCAACATAAGATCTGCCCTCTAGTCCAGGCAGCATTCTGGCAAATTTCCTCTCTAAAGCTTCCACATCCTTCCGATAATGAGGCAACCAGAACTGAACAATAGTGTTCCATAGTAGTCTGTCCAGGGTTCGATAGAGCTGCAGCATAACCTCACGGCTCTGAATTGTCTTGAACCTGTTGTGAATTGCTTGGTTGTTACGCTGTTTGCAAGGAGGTGAGGTACCTCTTCTTCAGACCCTTATAGGGCTAGACAAAGATGCATCTACGTCCAAACTCGAGCCGCGTGTCCAGTTCTGGTCCCCACGCTATGCGAAGGATGTGAGACGTCCCCAGTTGGTTCCAGGGAATGAGAGGTTCTCGTGACATGGTTGGGTCGGAGAAGTTGGGCTTGCTCTGCCCAGTGAGAAAGCCATTGAGGGGAGGATTTGATCGAGGTGTGTGAGATCACGAGAGGTTTGGAAGAAGGCAGACGAAAGAGAGCTTCCGTCAGCTGGCACAAGGATGAAGGGGACACAGGCTCGTGGTTTTGGGCAGCTGATGTGGCAGTGTGTCAAAGGTCTGAGTTTTTCCGCAGTGAATGAGAATGGTCTGGAAGCCACTGCTTGTGCTGGGGGTGGGGAGGGAACAATTACTGTAACTCCGAGAGACACAGCGCCATTGCTGCCATGAGATTTTGGGAAGCCCTGATCTATGGGGAGGGTGAGTCGTCGATAGACATGGAATAGCTGGGCTGATCTGGCCATAGCAACAGACCATAGGCAATTAGAGCATTGGAAAGATGAATAACAGTAGGCCTTCAGCCTCTTAATCCTCCAACACCAGTCAGTACAGTCAATTTAGATTTTGTGCTTCTACACTACTTTCCCACTTGAAAATTGAAATTTTGGATGTAGGTTTGCTCGCTGAGCTGGAAGGTTCATTTCCAGACGTTTCGTTATCCTATTAGGTAACATCTTCAGTGGGCCTCAGGCAAAGCACTGCTGAAAATTCCTGCTTTCTATTTATATGTTTGGGTTTCTTTGGCTTGATGCCATTTCCTGTGGTGATGGTATTTCCTGTGGTGAAGTCACTTCCTATTCCTTTTCTCTGTTGATGTCAACAAACACATTGAGTTAGACCCTATCGATCACCCCCTGAGAAAAGGAACGGGAAGTGACCTCACCACGGCAAGTGACCTCACCACGGCAAGTGACCTCACCACGGCAAGTGACCTCACCACGGCAAGTGACCTCACCACGGCAAGTGACCTCACCACGGCAAGTGGCCTCACCACGGGAAGTGGCCTCACCACGGGAAGTGGCCTCACCAACCCAAAGAAACCCAAACACATAAATAGAAAGCAGGAATTTTCAGCAGTGCTTCGCCTGAGGCCCACTGAAGATGTTACCTAGAACGGCGACGAGACGTCTGGAAATGAACCTTCCAGCTCAGCGAGCAAACCTACATCCGAAACCTCAACCTGAGCTACAAATCTTCTCAAAACTCGCTGAGAATTGAAATGTTGATTGATCTCAGTCTTTACCGTAATCAACAACTGAGCATCCGCAGCACTCTGAGGTTCAAAGGTCACAATCCCATTAAGTGCACAACTCGGTCCAAAACCTTATCCTGAGTGCGTGTTCCTGTGTGCCAGGTTTTCCAGCCTGGGGTTGGGGGGGGGAAGTGGGGGAATGTAGCCAGTCAGCATTGATTCTGTTTAAATCCTGGCAGAGCTTTTATCCTTTAGTTGGAACGATGTTTTATTGAGTTTTGTTACCTCAGTGTGGGATCTTTCCCCACCGTACCAGGTCCTGTGGCCTTTCTGCTCCATGCTGTTTTCCACCCCATCTTCATATCCAATCGGTATACCCGTCTGTTCCCTCCTTCCTCATCAGTTTATCCAGCATTTGTCTTCAACTGAGAGTGTGTTGGAATTTGGAGGAACATGTGATCCATTCGAAGGTGAAATGCAGCCAGAGGTGTGGGAAATAGATGTCCTTTAAAAGGAAACCTGACCAGGGGTATAATGAAGTTTCGTGAGTGTGGTGCTGGAAGAGCATCCCTCCCCATAAGCTTGCTATGTAAACAGTCGTGATGTTGAGAGCAAGTTCAGCTACGTTACCTCTGTGGTCAAATAGGCACCAGTCAAGACTGACCATTTGGGCATGGGGTCATGGTGAGCTATTTAATGGATGGTGAACCACCACTCTGGCAAGAATGAGAAAAAGACAGGCAGTGGGTCACTGAATATAGAACTGTTACTGATAATCCAGAGGTTAATCATATGTTTTTCCTCCCTCTGTGTCTGTCTCTCTCACCCTCCCTCTCTCCCTCACCCTCCCTCTCCCTCTCTTTGTTTGTCTGTCTTCCTTCCTCCCTTCCTTCCTCCCTCCCTCCCTCCCTTCCTCCCTCCCTTCCTCCCTCCCTTCCTCCCTCCCTTCCTCCCTCCCTTCCTCCCTCCCTCCCTTCCTCCCTCCCTCCCTCCCTTCCTCCCTCCCTCCCTTCCTCCCTCCCTTCCTCCCTCCCTTCCTCCCTCCCTTCCTCCCTCCCTCCCTTCCTCCCTCCCTTCCTCCCTCCCTTCCTCCCTCCCTTCCTCCCTCCTTTCCTCCCTCCTTTCCTCCCTCCCTTCCTCCCTCCTTCCCTCCCTCCCTCTTTTTTTCTCTCTCTCCCCCCCTTTCTCTCCCTCCCCTCTCTTCCTCTTTCTTTCTCTCTCTCCCCCTCCCCTTTCCCCCCCTCTCTCTCTCTCCCCCCTCCCCCCTCTCTTTCTCTCTCCCTCTCTTTTTTTCTCTCTTTCTCCCTCAATTTTACTTGCATTCATTTTCTGTCTGTCACAATGTGTGTGTGTGTATATACTTTCACTCTATATCCATCTTTTTATATCTGTCACTATATCTCTATCACTCTTCATATCTGTCTGTTGCTCCCTGTCATGCCCGCTGTCTCGCCCTCTGCCCGCTTGCTATCTCTTCCCCTCTTCTGCCATCTCTTCCATGCTCTCGTTCCCATTCCTGCTCTTGCACCCACTCATTCTCGCTCCCATCTGACTAACTGTCTTGTGTTTGCTCTCACTGGGTTTTGACCTTGCTGTATCTTGTTCACTCACTATCTTGGTTTCATTTTCTTGAACACCCTCACCTTTTCTCTTGCTTTCACGATCTCCCTCCCTCCCGCTCTCCCTCCCTCCCGCTCCCTCCCTCCCTCCCTCCCTCCCTCCCGCTCCCTCCCTCCCTCCCTCCCTCCCTCCCTCCCTCCCACCCTCCCTCCCTCCCACCCTCTCTCCCTCTCTCCCTCTCTCCCTCTCTCCCTCTCTCCCTCTCTCCCTCTCTCCCTCTCTCCCTCTCTCCCTCTCTCCCTCTCTCCCTCCCTCCCTCTCTCCCTCCCTCCCTCTCTCCCTCCCTCTCTCCCTCCCTCCTGTTCTCTCTCCCTCTCGCTCTCTCTCCTTCCCTCCCTCTCTCGCTCTCTCTCCCTCTCTCCCTCTCTCCCTCCCTCCCTCTCCCTCCCTCTCTCTCCCTCCCTCTCTCTCCCTCCCTCTCCCTCCCTCTCTCCCTCTCCCTCCCTCTCCCTCCCTCCCTCTCTCCCTCCCTCCCTCCCTCTCTCCCTTCTCGCTGTGAAGACTGGAACCCCGACTGGACAGTTTGCAGCAGGAAGCACATCTACCAACCCCTTCTTATAGTGACCTGCAATACTTCCAGCATGTGGCTCTTCCAAAAACAAAAAAATCGCCTTAAACCACAGGAGTCGACCAACAGCTGTAACATACTTAATGCCAGTACACACATTTCTATACTTCAGGGGAGGGTGGGAGTTGGGTGGGGGCTGTTGAGGCACTGCAATATTCCTTGTGCGTGTTAGCAACCAAATACCAGTGCAGGCTATATTGTGGAGAGGATGGGTGGGGTCTCTGGGGGGGTAGACAGGAACGGGGAGAGCATGGAGGCACCTTGGCCTTCACAGAAGCTTCAGCCTCATTCACATGGTATGTTTGGGGCCGGGATTTCGGGAGGGAGGGGTGGGTGGGAAGGAGACAGCAGAGGGTAAAGGTAGCTCTTGAGATGTGGGAACCCTTCGGTTCAGCTGAAGGCTGTGTGGTCTAAACAAAGCAGTGGAGTACTTTTCGGGTAAGTAGGTGGGGCGGGTGGGGAGGCCGGGAGGGGGGTGGATGGCAAGACTTGTATGCTGATGGGGTTTGTACTGGGGAGGCTTGGGGTCTATAATCCTCCTAGTTTGCATATAACTCCGTCTATCACTGTCAGAGGGGTTTTGGGAAGTGAGGGGGCGGAGGAAAGTGGATAGTTGCTGAAGTGCAGTTTCACACAGCATCAGGGGCACAGGCCGGCTTGTGGGGAGTTTATTGGGGCAAGTGGGTGACACAGCTGGGTTGGGCAGCAGTGAAGTGGGCGGGTGCCCCCCTCCTAGAGTTTGCCTGTGTTGACCCCCCCCCCCCCCCCGGAGTGGGTTTCAGGTGCGTGTGCTGTCACTGGGCTGGCGGAGAGCGGTGTGGGTGCTCTCGGCGTTTGTAGAACCTTCGGACACGAGCCTTAAACGTCCGGCAGCTGTCCAAGCCCAGCCGGGAGAGGGTGAGAAGGGGAGCTTGTGAGCAGCACAGAGCCGTGGGGAGAGGCGGTGTCTACGCGTTGCCAGAGACTGTCATTGCTGCAAAC
This sequence comes from Chiloscyllium punctatum, assembly GCF_047496795.1. Lineage (NCBI taxonomy): Eukaryota > Metazoa > Chordata > Chondrichthyes > Orectolobiformes > Hemiscylliidae > Chiloscyllium > Chiloscyllium punctatum. The sequence goes on from NC_092759.1 coordinate 10,830,773, forward strand.
ACCCCGCCAGCTGCGGCGATCGTTGTTCACTGAGGGGACGGATCACTGGACTCCCTGTTTTAAAATCCGAAGCGTCCCGTTCGGAATCGTAAGCCAACTCTCTCCTCAGTTTGCCCTTCCCAACTTGCTGCCCCCCTCTTCCTCCTCCTCCTCAGCCCCACTTTGCAGTGCTTTATCCGGTCCACTTGCATTCCTCCCACTTCCTTGTGACGGACCGTCTCCTCCACCCGATCGATTATTGTTTTTTCCCCGTCTCGGAAGATGCCTTTCCATTCCAAAGACTGCTGTAAAGTGAAAACCGACCTGGTGATGATCGGATCCGGAATTGGCCCGTCTCCCCCTTGTTACTGTTTGGCGAGCTGCTCTGTTGGTATCTCGGGCTTGTTTCTGTGTCTTTTAATTTTTTTTAAAACTGTTACACCAATTCTGCTGCGTTCTACCGTTCATTCAAAATATATATTTTGTTCATCTATCAATGCATGATGCAATGATCCTCTTGATTTGGGTTTGACAACTTGCGTGCACACCACCTTGAGAAAATGTGATCACAAAACAGAATGTTGGATAATTGAGGTTCCTTGTATACCATCATCTCCCCCACCCCTCAAAAGAATCAATATTGCAGAGTAATCACCAATTGTTTAACCTCAGCCGAATGGTTATTCTTTTTGTATAGTGCCATTGTTCCATCTATTTAACAGTTTGTCTTGATGATGTATTGAGATCGCAGTGATTATGGCACAAAGAGGGAGAGCTTTCAGGCTTTCATTGATTCATTCGGTAGACCATTTCTACAATATTAGACGCCCAAGTACTGGTCCATCCCTGATTGGCTGGATAACAGTGAAGTGGATACGAAGGGCGAGAAGAGAAATGCAGACATGGTCAGTCTCCTGACTGCAAAAGCCCCCCCCCCCACTGCATTTCTTCAGCTGGTAATAGCCCATCGGCCAGTAGACAAGGAAAATGTTACAAGTGACCTGAGAAATGGAAGATGACCATAAGATGTAAGAGCAGGAATGCACCATTGTCCTTGTTGATTCTGGTGTACCTTTTGATGAGTGATTGGCTGATTTGACAATCCTCAACTCCACTTGCTTGCCTTGCACCCTCCCCGCCCCACTGCCCCATAACCTTTGAGTTCCCTACTGATTAAAGATCTGTATATTTCAGCCTTGAATAGGTTTAACGATGCAGTCTTGTCAGATCTCTGTAAAGATTCACTGCCTTCATAAGAAATTCCTCACCTGTTTTAAATGGGAGACCCCTTCTTTGTGAGATGGTGTCCTCTGGTCCATGACTTTGCCACAGGGGAAGGTAATCCACATCTGGACTGTCAAGTCTCCTCTGGATCTTGCAGGTTTTAGATTAGATTAGATTACTTACAGTGTGGAAACAGGCCCTTCGGCCCAACAAGTCCACACCGCCCCGCCGAAGCGCAACCCACCCATACCCCTACATTTACCCCTTACCTAACACTACGGGCAATTTAGCATGGCCAATTCACCTGACCTGCACATCTTTGGACTGTGGGAGGAAACCGGAGCACCCGGAGGAAACCCACGCAGACACGGGGAGAACGTGCAAACTCCACACAGACAGTCGCCTGAGGCGGGAATTGAACCCGGATCTCTGGCGCTGTGAGGCAGCAGTGCTAACCACTGTGCGTTTCTCAACCTTCCTTCCTAAGAGAGTTCCTCCAAACCTGGGATCAACCTAGAGACCCTTCTCTGGACTGTCTCCAATGCCAGGACATCTTTGCTTACTTAGATAAAGGCGCCAAAACTTTCCACACTATTTCAGCTGTGCTCTGACAAGTGCCTTTAATCGTTTCAGTAAGAGTTTGCTATTTTTATACTCCGTTTCCTCTAAAGGTAAAGGAAATCTGTTTGCCTTCCCTATTGCTCACTTAACTGGGATGCTAGCTTTTTGTGATTTTGGCACAAGAGACTCTTTAAGTCCCTCTGTTACTACAGTCTTTCTCACTTTAAATAATATTCAGCTCCTCTTTTCTCCAAGTGCATAGGTGCGCATTTCCCCACATTACATTCCTTCTGCCGAATGTTCGCTCACTTGCTGTATCCCTCTGCAGACTGAGTCGTCATCACTTACCTTCCCACCTATTTTTGTGTTATCTGCAAGCAAGGCTATCGTGAGTTCACTTTCTATGTCCACAAGTCATTAACGTATATTCTAAATAACTGCACTAAACCCTCTGGTACACCACTCCTTACAGGTTGCCATTCTGAAGATGAACCCTTATCCTAACTGTTAGTTAGCCAATCCTCTCTTTATGCTAATGTACCCATCTCCAACACCATAGACTCTTAAGTAGCGTATGGTATACATTACCTGTGAAAATCCAAATATATTACATCCATTACTTCCCTTTCACCTATCCTACATTTCGCCTCAAAGAATTCCAGTAAAGCTGTTGGGTGTGATATGCTACTCTGTTTGATTATATTATTTTGCTGTTGCGTCCTTTATAATAGACGCATAGCATTTCCCCAGGAATAGACATTAGGATAACTTGCCTATCGTTTCCCTTTTACCAAAGGCCTTATGTTGGCACTGTTCCAATCATCTGTGACTGTCCCAGAATCTAAGGATTCTTGCAAAATTGCGAACACTCCATCCACGATGTCTGCGGTGATTTTTAAAACAAAACAATCCTTGGTGGTATCCTATCAGGTCCAGGGTCTTGGAGGTGTTTAGTTCAATTAGTTTCCCCAGCATGCCTCCTCTTGTGATAGTTATTGTATTTATTTCCCTCATGTTTTGCCCTTGATTATTAATGTCTTAATGGTGGAGACTGATGTAACATCTCTGCCATTTCCTGTTTTCCCCATTATTATTTTGTTTTCTAAGAGGCATATGTTCACCTTAACTTTCCTCTTCCATTTTATACATTTTGAGAAGCTTTTTCTGTCCGTTTTGGTAATGGTTACCCTCAAAGTTTATCTTCACTGACTTTATTGGATTTTTGGACATTTTACTATCAACCTTTTATCTAGGCCCGTCACAGATGTCTCCAACACTGGAACCAGTGAGTCACTTGATGTTATGGGGAACCTTCCTCGGCCTGGTCGATTGACAATAGTGTGTGTGTGGGGTCGAACAGGCAATCTCCTCTCGCGTGACCCCTCCACCCAGCCCTGATCTGGACTTCCAGGAAACCAGAGCATTTCCAATCCACCCCCACCCCATTGCTTGAAACAGACACGTCAGAAAGGTTGATGGTTGAGGGGGAAAGAACACCTCCAAGATGGTTCACCTCCCCGTGAGGAGAATATTAGCAAACCACAAGCTGCCTGCATCGTGGAGGAAGCAGACGTTACCCTTTCCTTATGAGCAGCCTGACCCCAGTGACATGGAATACGCAAGTCTGAATTGGATGGTGGATCTTTCCATACCGTGTATGGAAGACATGAAATTGTATTAAACGTTGCTCATCAAAGAGCTCATAGGTTGTACAGGGTAGTGGTGAGGCCTGGTCTAGAATACTGTGTCGCCCAGTTATTGGAAGGATATTATTGAGCTGGAGAGGGTTCAGAAGAGATTTACCAGGATGTTGCCGGGTATGGAAGGTTTGAGTTCATCAAGTCCCTACAGTGTGGAAGCAGGCAGTTCGTCCCATTGAATCCTCCCTGACCCTCGGAAGAGTATCCCACCCAGACCCATTCCATCTCTGTAACCTTGCAGTTCCCATTGTTAACCCACCTCGCCTGCAGATTCCTGGACACTACGGACAATTTAGCATGTCCAATCCACCTAAGCTGCACCTGTTTGGATGGGATGGGAGGGAACTGGAGCACCCAGAGGAAACCCACGCAGACACGTGGAGAATGTGTAAACTCTGCCTCAGGGTGAATCGAACCCAACTCCCTGGTCCTGTCAGGCAGCAGTGCTAACCACGGAGCTTCCATACCACCACTAAAAGGTTATAAAGAAAGGTTAGATAGGTTGAGACTTTTTCACTGGAGCACAGTGACAGTATCGAACTTTATAAAATAATGAGGGGTATCGATAAGGTTAATGATAGTTGTTTCCCTAGGATGGGACATTTCGAGACTGGGGGCACATTTTTAAGGTGAGTAAGGTTTAAAAAAGATGTTTTTTTAACACGGTTCATGTATGGAATGAACTTCCTGAGGGTAAGTGATGGATGTGGGCACAATTACAATACTTAAAAGACATTTGGATAAGTACATGAATCGGAAAGGTTTGGAGGGAATACAGGCCAGGTGTAACTAGTTTAGTTTGGGATAATGTTTGGTAAGGACTAGTTGGACCAAAGGGTCTGTTTCTGTGCTGTGTGACTCTTTAAAACTAGCTTGAAAATTTACATAAATCTTTCTCTTCCAAAGTTGAAACATAAATCTTTCTCTTCCAAAGTTGAAAATCTCAACACCGGGTTGTAATCCAACAGGTTTATTAGGAAGCACTAGATTCCAAGTCGACCTATCGGATTATAACCTGGTGTGTGTGATGTTTGACTTTGTCCTCCCCAGTCCAACTCCAACTCCTCCACCTCATGGCTCCTCCTTGCAATCAGCTGTGGCTTTATTTCACCTGTTGTGCCTCATATTGTGATTTGCAGTGAAAGAGAAACAACATCTCATCAAACTAGGCAGTTTACAACCTACTGGGCTCAGTATTGGTTCAACACCTCCATATTGAGAACCCATTCCTTCTCTTTCTTTTATCCTTGCTAGTTACTCCACCCCCTGCCCCTTCCAGTGGGACTGTCTGTTCCTCCCAGTCTGGCAGTTAGACACCCCATAATTCAGCTATTCTCCATTTCCATCACTTAATCTGAACTATCCTTTCTTCCCCTGCACTCCAACCCCACCCCCATTGCATTAATGAAACTCCTTCCATTCTTCAGTTCAACTCTGAGTCATCCAGACGCAAAATGTTAGCTTGCCCTCTCTCCCTGAATGCTGCCTAACCTGCTGTGATCTCCAGTACTTTTTGATTTCAGTTTCAAATTCCAGCATTTGAGTAATTTACTCTTACAATGCCCAATGCTGCCCTGACCATGTCAGCTGTGTTGCCATTTTCAGGGACTTGTGGACCTGCATGCTTCCGTATTTTGATGCTACTAAGGGCTCTGCCATTTCTGTAAACACTCTTCCTGCATTAGATCTCCCAAAATGCATCACCTTGCATTTGTCAGATTAAACTCCATCTGCCATCTTCTTTGCCCGGGTTTCCAGCCTGTCTATATCCTGTTGTATCCTCTGGTAATCCTCCCTCACTATCCATAGCTTCCCCAATCGTTTGTGTCACCCACAAACATGCTAATCAGATCACCTGTATTCTCCAAATCATTTATATTTATAATAATTACAAATCAGAGCAGTACTAGCACTGATCCCTGTGGAATACCACTGGTCACAGGTCTCCAATCTGAATGGCATCCATTGTTACTCTGTCTCCTACAAACAGGGGAGCTATGAATCCATCTTACCAGCTCACTGTGGATTCCCACGATACTTCACTTCTTGTGTCAGCTTGCAATGAGAGACCTTGTCAAAGGCACTGCTCAAGTCCATGTAGACAATATCTACCATCCTCCCCTCATAAGTTATCTTTTGTCATTTATAGAACATTCCAGTGCCATCCTGTGGAACCAATCTGAAGCTGATCTAACCTACACTATTCCATTCTAGTCCTATGACCATTTAAATGCCCTTAAATTTGGCGAGTCTACTTCTGTTGCAGGCAAAGCCCACGCCCCTACTACTCTCTGAGTAAAGCAACTACCTCTGACATCTGTCCTATATCTATCACCCCTCAATTTAAAGCAATGTTCCCTTGCGTTAGCCATCACCAACCAGGGAAAAAGGCTCTCACTGTCTACCCTATCTAACCTTCTGATTATCTTGCATGTTTCAATTAAGTCATCTCTCAACCTTCTTCTCTCTAACAAAAACAGCCTCAAGTCCCTTAGTCTTTCCTTGTAAGACCTTCCCTCCATACCAGACAACATCCTAATAAATCTCCTCTAAACCCTTTCCAAAGCTTCCACATCCTTCCGATAATGTGATGACCAGAACTGTACACAATACGCCAGGTGCGGCCGCACCAGAGTTTTGTACAGCTGCAGTATAACCTTGTGGTTCTGAAACTCAAACCCTCTACCAATAAAAGCTAACACACCGCATGCCTTCTTAACAACCCAACCTGGGTGGCAACTTTCAGGGATCTATGTACCTGGACACAGAGATCTCTCTGCTCATCTGCACTATCAAGAATCTTACCATTAGTCCAGGACTCTGCATTCCTGTTACTTCTTCCAAAGTGAATAACCTCTCAGTTTTCTGCATTAAACTGCATTTGCCACCTTTCAGCCCAGCTCTGCAGCTTACCTATGGCCCTCTGTAACCTACAATGTTCCTCAAAAAGCACAATGGAGTTTGTGAGACACTACCTTCCCCACACAAAGCCACGCTGCTTATCACTAATACTTCCATATCTTTCCACATGTGACTAAATCCCATTCCTGAGAATCTTCTCCATTTAATATCCCTACCAATGATGTAAAGCTCACTGGCTTGTCATTTGCCAGATTGCACTTAAACAAAGGAACAACAGAGACAATGTTGGCTCATCTCCAGTCCACTAGATTACACCTGTATCTGAAGAGGGTATAAAGATTTCCTACAAGGTCCCGGCAATCTCCTCACCTGCCTCCCTCAGCGTTCTGGAATAGTTCAGATCGAATCTTTGGAAATCTTAATATTTTTCAAACACCTTGCACCTCTTTTTTTTTTCATATTGACATTCCCCAGAATATCGGAATTAGAATTAGAATAGCCTTTATTGTCACACCTACTTAATGAGTGTAGTGAAAAGTATATGACACCAATTACAGCAGCCTGTACCCAGGCACAGCTTCTTATAGGCAATAGCGAAATGTCCAGCTTCACAGAAGTAAAAGTTCTGGCACCTAGCTTCCTGTCCACACTGGGCCCTGGCTCCAGGTGACACCCACACTGGGAGGCTTCTGTGGGAGGTCATCATGCCAGGATGGGAGACCACTCTGGGAGGTCACCATGCCATGCAATGCCAGGAGACTGCTGTAGGAGGTCACCGTGCCGGGAGACTGCTGTGGGAGGTCACCGTGCCGGGAGACTGCTGTAGGAGGTCAGGCATTGTTGCTGACTGCAAGTCTGGGACCGTTGCTCGCTGGAAGCTGGGAGTTATCAGGCATCATGAGAGAAGAAGGGAAAAAAGCACTGAGAGGAAGGAAAAGAACAAACAGCCCTCCCCAGAGTCACCATCGACCACATCCTTCTCCTTTGCAAATGCCATTCGTTAAGAACCTCCTCCACTTTCTCTGACTCCGAGCGTGGTTCCTTGTGCTGCCTTAGCTACTGTCTTGCTTCTTACGTATGTATAAGTCTCCATGGGATTTTCCTTAATCCTGTTTGCCAAGGACTTTTCATGGCCCTGTTTAAAGCTCTTAGTTCTTTGTTTGAGTTATTTCCTGCTACCTTTGTGTTCTTTGAGGGTTTCTGGCTGTTTTCAGTTTCCTGCATCTATGCCTCCTTTCTCTTTTTGACTAGCTCTCAATTTCACTTGGTATCTCAGGCTCCTGAATTTTGCTATCCGTATCCTTCATTTTCACAGAAACATGCTGGTTCTGAACTCCAATCAACTGCCATTTTAAAAGATTCCCACTTAAAGCATTGCCCTCATACAGCTATGTTTCCCAGATCCTGCTTAATATTGTGGTAGTTAATATTCCCCTAATTTCATATTTTCACCTGAGGAATATGTTTATTTTTATCCGTAAGTAACTTAAAGCCTACAGAATTATGCTCACTGTTCTGAAAATGTCCCCCACTGAAACTTGATCACCTGACTGGGCTTATTCCCCAGTACCAGGTAGACTGTGGCTCCAGCCCTAGTCGGACTATTTGCATATTGTTTCACAAAATGGTCCTGGACACATCTAACAAATTCCGCCCCCAAGCCCTCCCTCCCTCCAAGCCTCTGGCAGGAAGTGAGTCCCAGTTAATACGAGGGAAATTAAAATCACCCACCACAATAACCCTCTTGTTTGTATTTTTCCATGCTCTGTTCCTCCTAACCAGCAGCCTGTTGAGAGACCTCTGGTACCATCCCCGCCAAAGTGATTACTATTCCTGAGTTGTGTATAAGTGGCCAGGTGCCGTTTTAAATGTTGTAATTGTACCAGCCTCCACCACATCCTCTGGCAGCTCATTCCATACACGTACCACTCTCTGTGTGTAAAAGTTGCCCCTTAGGTCTCTTTTATATCTTTCCCCTCTCACCCTAAACCTATACCCTCTAGTTCTGGACTCCCCGACCCCAGGGAAAAGACCTTGTCTATTTACCCTATCCATGCCCCTCATGATTTTATAAACCTCTATAAGGTCACCCCTCAGCCTCCGACGCTCCAGGGAAAACAGCCCCAGCCTGTTCAGCCTCTCCCTGTAGCTCAAACCCTCCAACCTTTTCAAACATCCTTGTGAATATTTTCTGAACCTTTTCAAGTTTTACAATATCCTTCTAATATGAGGGAGACCAGAATTGCATGCAATATTCCAAATGTGGCCTAACCAATGTCCTGTACAGCCGCAGAATGACCTCCCAACTCCTATACTCAATACTCTGACCAATAAAGGAAAGCATACCAAACACCTTCTTCACTATCCTATCTATGTATTAATCCAAATTTGAAGTTTATCTCTCTTAACTTAATACTGCTACACCTCAGACCACCAGTCCTGCTGTTTTTAGTAACCTCTCCTTGGCTACTCTTCCTCTTGGTCTGACTGGACTAAGTCTCTGACCACTGTCCTGGTACACCCCCTTCCAGTGACAGTACCAAACGCACAGTGGTTAGCACTGCTGCCTCACAGCGCCAGAGACCCGGGTTCGATTCCAGCCTCAGGTGACTGACTGTGTGGAGTTTGCACATTCTCCCTGTGTCTGCGTGGGTTTCCTCCGGGTGCTCCGGTTTCCTCCCACAGTCCAAAGATGTGCAGGTCAGGTGAATTGGCCATGCTAAATTGCCCGTAGTGTTAGGTAAGGGGTAGATGTAGGGGTATGGGTGGGTTGCGCTTCGGCGGGGCGGTGTGGACTTGTTGGGCTGAAGGGCCTGTTTCGACACTGAAAGTAATCTAATCTAATTTAATCAAACCTCCTTGCCGGGATATTGATGCCCATCCTATCTCTATGGAGGTCCCACCCTCATCTCCGAGGCATTCCATGATCCACATACCAGAAGCCCTCCTACCTACACCAGCTCTTTCGCCACATATTTAACTGTATTATCTTCCTGTTCCTACCCTCACTGGCACTTGACACCAGAAGTAATCTCACGATTATAACTTCAGGCGATCAGCTTTTCTACTTCCTACCAAGCTCCCTCAACTTTCTTTGTAGGACCTCATCTCTCTGCTTTAATGCCAACATGGACCACAGACACTGGCTGCTCACTCTCCCTTCAGAATATCCTGTGCCCACTCAGAGACATCCTTCACCCTAGCACCAGGGAGGTATGACCCTATCCTGGAGTCTCTCTCCTGGTCATAGAAACACCTGTCTGTGCCCTAACTATCCACAATCACTAGTGCTCACCTACACTTCAACACTTTCTCCTGTATGATATTGACATCTGTGGTGCCATTGATCTGGCTTTCAGAACATGGAACTGTACAGGTCCTTCAGCCCTCAATGTTGTGCTGACCTTTTATCCTACTCTAAGATCAAACTAACCTCCATACCCTTCATTTTACTATCATCCACGTGCCTATCCAAAAGTCGTTTAAATATCCTTTTTCCTGCTGCTTTCACCAGCAAGGCTACCCCTGGCAGCAACATCCAAAGCGGTTTCCCCTGTTTGGCACAACCGACTCCTGCAGTGCCTGCCAATGCTTACTCCTCCCCTTCCTGGTGGTCACCCAAGTCTTCTCTGTGTAGTGCTTACTGTTGGTGTGACCAGCTCACGAAAGGTGCTACCCATATTATTCACAGCCTCGCAGAAGCTCCGTAGTGAGTTTGGCCGGAGCTCCGGGTGCTCCGTGATGCACATCAGGAGCTGCAGCTGAATCCACTTCTTGTGTACATGGTCACCGCGGACACTAGAACTATCTCTGGTTTCCCACGTAATGCGTCGTTCTCCTGCCATTTTGAACTTTATCAGCCTACAGACAATAATCCAGGAACCGAATATACCACCCAACCCACTCGTCATCTCATCTCATCTCATCTCCCTCACTCCTGCTGTCTATACTAGCAGGCCACAATTACCGAGGGGAAATGTTTCTGTTGCAAAAATATACTTTATTCACAATAAGATCTTGCATTTGCACTGGTGGGTGCTAAAGTAGTTCTGTACAGTCTTTGTGCACCAAATAAAGCAAATAATAGAAATTTGACATTGCCCGCAGCTGCATAAACCAAAGGCATTTCTTAGGGTCTGACCCTTGTAATACTTCGGAAAGACTGTAGTTTTTCCCCCACTGCAAATCCAAGCTTTATTGCATCCCTAAGCATGAAGTCCTGGACCTTGGAATGTGCCAGTCTATAACACTCATAGAATCCCTATAATGGAAGGTGGCCATTTGGCCCCTTGCCTGTACTGCCCCTCCAAAGCACATCAACCATACCCATCCCATCCTGAATTTCCCATGTCGAACCTACCTAGCCTGGAGAACTATGGGGCAATTTGGTATGGCCAATCTTTGGACTGTTTGAGGAAACTGGAGCATGGAGACACGGGGAGAATGTGCAAACTCAACGGAGACGGTCGCCTGAGAGTGGAATCGAACCTGGATCCATGGCGCTGTGAGTCAGCAGTGCTAACCGCTGTGCAGCAATACTCGGTCTATCTCCATGTTTTAGAAAGAGTTTCGGTAAGATCACAGAACCTCTTTGACCGAGTCCAGATGCAGTCGCCGTTGATCTCTGTTCACTTCCCAGGGAGCAGACTGTAGGATACAGAGTACTGCAACGCGGAGCTGCTTTTGCGGTGCATCAACAAAACTACCGCATCCCTCTTGCTTTACAAAGGCACACGTTCTAGCAGGAGATGTGTGACCGTCTCTACTTCACCCCCACGGCCTCTTTGAGGGCAGCGTGTGGTGGCACAGCAAGTCCACACATACCTGAGGAATCGAACTGGCAGTGCCCTTCTCACCAGCAGCCAAGCGATGTCGTGGTGTTTGCGGGAAAGCTCTGGTGATGACAATCTACCCAGGGTACCATGTGACAGGGTCCACCTTTCCTGTTTCTGGAAGGGCTTCATGCTGACCACTTCCTGATGGACTTGTGGTCAAAGGTGTTTTCTTCCATAAATCTTTCCACAAGGGACAGGTGATACGGAATGGCCAACTACTTGGGAGTATTGCGTGGCAATGAGGCCAGTCCCATCCTTTGTAACAATGGAGATCACTAGAACCTCAGTACGTAGTGACATTTGGTGTTTGTGTACCAAGGGTCTACGCACAACTCAATGCAGTTGTGCACAAAGGATAATCACCCCTTTCAGGCTAGCAATCTTTCTGATGGACTCGGGTGAAAGATTCCACACAACACACAAACAAGACTGACTTCAGATCTGCTTGTACCCCACTACTATTCTCCGGCGACATTTTCCACTGGCCCAATGTCCACTTTTGCCCCTTATTAGATTAGATTACTTACAGTGTGGAAACAGGCCCTTCGGCCCAACAAGTCCACACCACCCCGCCGAAGCGTAACCCACCCATACCCCTACATCTACCCCTTACCTAACACTACGGGCAATTTAGCATAGCCAATTCACCTGACCTGCACATTTTTGGACTGTGGGAGGAAACCGGAGCACCCGGAGGAAACCCACGCAGACACGGGGAGAACGTGCAAACTCCACACAGTCAGTCGCCTGAGGGGGGAATTGAACCCGGTCTCCGGAGCTGTGAGGCAGCAGTGCTAACCACTGCGCCACCGCGCCGCCCACACATATATCTAAAGAAACTCTTAGTGTCTTCTTTTATATTACTGGCTAGCTTACCCTCAAATTTCATGTTCTCCCTCCTTATGTCTTTTTTTTTTGTTGCCCTCTGTTGGTCTTAGAACATTCTAGCACAGTAAAGGACATTAGACCCTCAATGTTGCGCCACCCTGTGAAACCAATCTGAAGCCCATCTAACCTACACTATTCCATTCTTGTCCATATGCCAATCCAAAGTCTATTTAAATGCCCTTAAAGTTGGGGAGTCTACTACTGTTGCAGGCAGTGTGTTCTACACCCTTACTAGTCTCTAAGTAAAGAGACTACCTCTGCCATTTGTCCTATACCTATCACCCCTCAATTTAAAGCTATGTCCCCTTGTACTAGTCATCACCATCCGAGGAAAAAGGCTCTCCCTGTCCACTGAACAAACGTTTTTTCCGAGCTATATTGAACATCAAAGACAAGGCTCTCACTGTCCACCCTATCTAACCCTCTGATTATCTTATATGTCTCAATTAAGTCACCTCTCAACCTTCTCTCTAACGGAAACAGCCTCAAGTCCCTCAACCTTTCCTCAGAAGACCTTCCCTCCGAACCAGGCAACATCCTGGTAAATCTCCTCTGAACCCTTTCCAAAGCTTCCACATCCTTCCTATAATGCGGTGCCCAGAACTGTACACAATACTCCAAGTGCGGCCACACCAGAGTTTTGTACAGCTGCAGCATAACCTCCTGGTTGTCGGCTGCACAGGGACTTAGATATGATGCAGAGCTGGGCTGAGGAGTGGCAGATGGAGTTCAACCCTGTCAAGTGTGAGGTTGTCCATTTTGGAAGGACAAATAAGAATGTGAAATACAGGGTTAACGGTAGGGTTCTTAGTAAGGTGGAGGAGCAGAGGGATCTTGGGGTCTATGTTCATAGATCTTTGAAAGTTGCCACTCAGGTGGATAGAGCTTGTAAGAAGGCCTGTGGTGTATTAGCGTTCATTAGCAGAGGGATTGAATTCAAGAGTCGTGAGGTGATGTTGCAGCTGTACAGGACCTTGCTAAGGCCACATTTGGAGTACTGTGTGCAGTTCTGGTCGCCTCACTTTAGGAAAGATGTGGAAGCTTTGGAGAGAGTGCGGAGGGGATTTACCAGGATGTTGCCTGGAATGGAGAATAGGTCGTATGAGGATAGGTTGAGAGTGCTAGGCCTTTTCTCATTGGAACGGCAAAGGATGAGGGGTGACTTGATAGAGGTTTATAAGATGATCAGGGGAATAGATAGAGTAGACAATCAGAGACTTTTTCCTCAGGTACAACAGAGTGTTACAAGGGGACATAAATTTAAGGTGAAGGGTGGAAGGTATAGGGGAGATGTCAGGGGTGGGTTCTTTACCCAGAGAGTGGTGGGGGCATGGAATGTGCTGCCTGTGGGAGTGGCAGAGTCAGAATCATTGGCGACCTTTAAGCGGCAATTGGATAGGTACATGGATGGGTGCTTAAGCTAGGACAAATGTTCGGCACAACATCGTGGGCCGAAGGGCCTGTTCTGTGCTATATTGTTCTATGTTCTATGTTCTAACTCAATCCCTCTACCAGCGAATACACCGTATGCCTTCTTAACAATCCTATCCACCTGGGTGGCAACTTTCAGGGATCTATGTACACGGACACCGAGATCGCTCTGCTCATCTGCAATACCAAGAATCTTACCATTAGCCCAGTACTCTGCATTCCTGTTGCTCCTTCCAAAGTGAATCACCTCACACTTTTCCCCATTAAACTCCATTTGCCACCTCTCAGCCCAGCTCTGCAGCTTATCTATGTCCCTCTGTAACCTACGACATCCTTCAGCACTATCCACAACTCCACCGACCTTGGTGTCGTCCGCAAATTTACTAACCCATCCTTCTACGTCCTCATCAGGTCATTTTTACAAATGACAAACAGCAGTGGACCAAAACAGATCGTTGCGGTACCCCACTAGTAACTGAACTCTAGGATGAACATTTCCCATCAACCACCACCCTCGGTCTTCTTTCAGCTAGCCAATTTCTGATCTAAACCACTAAATCACCTTCAATCCCACATCTCCTTATTTTGTGCAATAGCTGACCGTGGGGGAACCTTATCAAACACCTGACTGAAATCCATATACACCACATCAACCGCTTTACCTTCCCCCTGTTTGATCACCTTCTCAAAGAACTCAATATGATTTGTGAGGCACAGCCTACCCTTCACAAATCCGTGTTGACCATTCCTAATTAACCTATTCCTCTCCAGATGATTATAAATCCTATCTCTTATAACCCTTTCCAATACTTTACCCACAATTGAAGTAAGGCTGACTGGTCTGTATTTTCCAGGGTTGTCTCTACTCCCCTTCTTGAACAAGGGGACATTTGCCATCCTCCAGCCTTCTGGCACTATTCCTATAGACAATGATGGCATAAAGATCAAAGCCAAAGGCTCTGCAATCACCTCCCTAGCTTCCCAGAGAATCCTCAGATATATGCCATCCTGCCCAGGGGAGTTATCTATTTTGACTCTTTCCAGAATTTCTGGAACCTCATCCTTGTGAACCTCAACCCCTTCTAGTCTAGTAGCCTGTTTCTCACTATTCTCCTCAACAACATTGTCTTTTTCCAGTGGCAATACTGACAAAAGATATTCATATAGCGCTTCCCCCATCTCCTCTGACTCCTTGCACAACTTCCCATTACTGTCCTTGATTGGTCCTAATCTTACTCTGGTCATTCTTTTATCCCTTATATACCTATAGAAAGCTTTAGGGTTTTTCTTGATCCTATCCACCAAAAACTTCTCATGTCCCCTCCTTTCTTGTCTGAGCTCTCTCTTTAGGTCTTTCCTGGCTAACCTGTAACTCTCAAGCTCCCTAACTGAGCCTTCACATCTCATCCTAACATCAGCCTCCTTCTTCCTCTTGACAAGAGATTCAACTTCCTTAGTAAACCATGGTTCCCTCACTCGACCACTTCCTCCCTGCCTGACAGGTACATACATATCAAGGACAGGCAGTAGCTGTTCCTTGAATAAGCTCCTCAGTTCAACTGTGCCCATCCCCTGCAGTTTCCTTCCCCATCCTGTGCATCCTAAATCTTGCCTAATTGCATCATAATTTCCTTTCCCCCAGCAATAACTATTACCCTGCAGTATATACCTCTACCTTTCCATCACTGAAGTAAATGTAACTGAATTGTGGTCACTATTGCCAAAGTGCTCACCTACCTCCAAATCTAACACCTGGCTGGGCTTATTCCCCAGTGCCAAATCCAATATGGCCTCACCCCTTGTTGGCCTGTCTACATACTGTGTCAGAAAACCCTCCTGCCTGCAAATACTGACCCACTTGAACTATAATATTCCCAGTCAATATTTAGGATGTTGAAGTCCCCCATAATAACCACCCTATCCAGAATTATCTTTGCTATCCTTTCCTCTACATTTCTGGAACTAATTGGAGGCCTATAGAAAATTCCCAACAGGGTGACCTCTCCTTTCCTGTTTCTAACCTCAGCCCATACTACCTCAGTAGAGAAGTCCTCGAATGTCTTTTCTGTCACCGTAACACTGCCCTTGACTAACAATGCCACACCTCCCCCTCTTTTACCACCTTCCCTGTTTTTACTGACACATCTAAATCCTGGAACCTGTAACAACCATTCCTGGCCCTGCTCTACCCGTGTCATAGAGTCATAGAGATGTACAGCACGGAAACAGACCCTTTGGTCCAACCCGTCCATGCCGACCAGATATCCCAACCCAATCTAGTCCCACCTGCCAGCACCCGGCCCATATCCCTCCAAACCCTTCCTAGTCATATACCCATCCAGATGCCTCTTAAATGCTGTAATTGTACCAGCCTCCACCACATCCTCTGGCAGCTCATTCCATACGCGCACCACCCTCTGGGTGAAAACGTTGTCCCTTAGGTCTCTTTTCTATCTTTCCCCTCTCACCCTATTGGCCACAACATTGAAGTCCCAGGTACCGACCCATGCTGCAAGTTCACCCACCTTATTCCAGGTGCTCCTGGCGTTGAAGTAGACACACTTCAAACTAACTTCCTGCCTGCTAGTGCCTTCCTACAACTTTGAAACCTTATTTTAGACCTCACTCCTCTCACCCTCCTGTAGAGTCGAGCGACAATTTCAGTTCCCATCCCTCTGCTGAATTGTTTAAACCCACCCAAAGAGCAATAGCCAACTCCTCCTCTCCCCCACCCCCCCCCAACCCACCCCACCAAGAGATTGGTTCAGGTGAAGACCATTCTGTTTGTAGAGGTCCCACCTACCCCAGAAAGAGCCCCAATTATCCAGGAATTCAAAACCCTCCCTCCTGCACCATCCCTGTAGCCACGTGTTCAACTCCTCTCTCTCCCTATTCCTCGCCTCGCTAACACGTGGCACGGGCAACACACTAGAGATTAACAACTCTGTTTGTTCTAGCTCTAAGCTTCCACCCTAGCTCCCTGAATTTCTGCCTTAAATCTCCATCCCTTTTTCCTCCCTATGTCGTTGGTGCCTCTGTGGACCATGACTTGGGGCTGCTCCCCCTCCCCCTCAAGGATCCCTGACACCTGGGAGGCAACGCACCAGCCGTGAGTCTCTCTTGTTCCCACAGAACCTCCTATCTGTCCCCCTAACTATGGAGTCTCCAATGAGCAACAGGGACAGACTTTGCGCCAGAGACCTGTACCCCATGGCTTATCCCTGGTATGTCGTGCCTCCCAACAGTATCCAAAATAGTACACTTTGTTGATGGGAACAGCCACAGGGGATCCCTGCACTGCCTTCCAGTTCCCTTTCCGCCTCCTGATGGTAACCCATCTGCCTCTTTCTTGCACCTGAGGTGTGAATACCTCCCTGTAACTCCTCTCTATAAACCCCTCTGCCTCCTGAATGATCCGAAGTTCATCCAGCTCCACCTCCAGGTCCCTAACACAGTTTCCGAAGAGCTGGAGTTGGGTGCACTTCCCCCAGACGAAGTCAGCAGGGACACTAGTGAGGTGACCCTTACCTCCCACATTGTGCAGGAGGAGCATTCAACTGCCCGAACCACCATTCCCACCATTCTAAATTCCCAATGAGACTACTGAAAACTAAAAGACAGGGACAGAAAGACTAGTCGCTAGTCAATCTAGTGCAGCACGTTCAGTGCTCTGTCAGTCCTGCGTTGGTGCAGCACGTTCAGTGCTCTGTCAGTCCTGCGTCGGTGCAGCACATTCAGTGCTCTGTCAGTCCTGCGTCGGTGCAGCACGTTCAGTGCTCTGTCAGTACTGCGTTGGTGCAGCACGTTCAGTGCTCTGTCAGTACTGCGTTGGTGCAGCACGTTCAGTGCTCTGTCAGTACTGCGTTGGTGCAGCACGTTCAGTGCTCTGTCAGTACTGCGTTGGTGCAGCACGTGCAGTGCTCTGTCGGTACTGCGTTGGTGCAGCACGTGCAGTGCTCTGTCGGTACTGCGTTGGTGCAGCACGTTCAGTGCTCTGTCAGTCCTACATTGGTGCAGCACGTTCAGTGCTCTGTCAGTACTGCGTTGGTGCAGCACATTCAGTGCTCTGTCAGTACTGCGTTGGTGCAGCACGTTCAGTGCTCTGTCAGTCCTGCGTTGGTGCAGCACGTTCAGTGCTCTGTCGGTACTGCGTTGGTGCAGCACGTTCAGTGCTCTGTCAGTACTGCGTTGGTGCAGCACGTTCAGTGCTCTGTCAGTACTGCGTTGGTGCAGCACGTTCAGTGCTCTGTCAGTCCTGCGTTGGTGCAGCACGTTCAGTGCTCTCTCAGTCCTGCGTTGGTGCAGCATGTTCAGTGCTCTCTCAGTTGTGTGTTGGTGCAGCACATTCAGTGCTCTGTCAGTCCTGCGTTGGTGCAGCACGTTCAGTACTCTCTCAGTCCTGCGTTGGTGCAGCACGTTCAGTGCTCTCTCAGTTATGTGTTGGTGCAGCACGTTCAGTGCTCTGTCAGTACTGCGTTGGTGCAGCACGTTCAGTGCTCTATCAGTCCTGTGTTGGTGCAGCACGTTCAGTGCTGTGTCAGTCCTGCGTTGGTGAGCACATTCAGTGGTCTGTCAGTATTGCGTCGGTGCAGCACATTCAGTGGTCTGTCAGTATTGCGTCGGTGCAGCACGTGCAGTGCTCTATCAGTCCTGTGTTGGTGCAGCACGTTTAGTGCTGTGTCAGTACCGCGTTGGTGCAGCACGTTCAGTGCTCTGTCAGTACTGCGTTGGTGCAGCACGTTCAGTACTCTGTCAGTCCTGTGTCGGTGCAGCACGTTCAGTGCTCTGTCAGTACTGCGTTGGTGCAGCACGTTCAGTGCTCTGTCAGTCCTGCGTTGGTGCAGCACATTCAGTGCTCTGTCAGCACTGCGTTGGTGCAGCACATTCAGTGCTCTCTCATTCCTGCGTTGGTGCAGCACGTTCAGTGCTCTGTCAGTCCTGTGTTGGTGCAGCACGTTCAGTGCTGTCTCAGTCCTGCGTTGGTGCAGTACATTCAGTGCTCTGTCAGTACTGCGTTGGTTCAGCACGTTCAGTGCTCTGTCAGTCTTGCGTTGGTGCAGCACGTTCAGTGCTCTGTCAGTCCTGCGTTGGTGCAGCACGTTCAGTGCTCTGTCAGTCTTGCATTGGTGCAGCACGTTCAGTGCTCTATCAGTCCTGCGTTGGTGCAGCATGTTCAGTGCTCTGTCGGTACTGCGTTGGTGCAGCTCTTTCAGTGCTCTGTCAGTCCTGCGTTGGTGCAGCATGTTCAGTGCTCTGTCGGTACTGCGTTGGTGCAGCACGTTCAGTGCTATGTCAGTACTGCGTCGGTGCAGCACGTTCAGTGCTCTGTCAGTCCTGCGTCAGTGCAGCACGTTCAGTGCTCTATCAGTCCTGCGTTGGTGCAGCACGTTCAGTGCTCTGTCGGTACTGCGTTGGTGCAGCACGTTCAGTGCTCTGTCAGTACTGCGTCGGTGCAGCACATTCAGTGCTCTGTCAGTCCTGCGTTGGTGCAGGACGTTTCAGTGCTCTGTCAGTCCTGCGTTGGTGCAGGACGTTCCAGTGCTCTGTCAGTCCTGCGTTGGTGCAGCATGTTCAGTGCTCTGTCGGTACTGCGTTGGTGCAGCACGTTCAGTGCTCTGTCGGTACTGCGTTGGTGCAGCACGTTCAGTGCTCTGTCAGTACTGCGTTGGTGCAGCACGTTCAGTGCTCTGTCAGTACTGCGTTGGTGCAGCACATTCAGTGCTCTGTCAGTACTGCGTTGGTGCAGCACGTTCAGTGCTCTGTCAGTACTGCGTTGGTGCAGCACGTTCAGTGCTCTCTCAGTCCTGCGTTGGTGCAGCACGTTCAGTGCTCTATCAGTCCTGTGTTGGTGCAGCACGTTTAGTGCTGTGTCAGTACCACGTTGGTGCAGCACGTTTAGTGCTGTGTCAGTACCACGTTGGTGCAGCACGTTCAGTGCTCTATCAGTCCTGCGTTGGTGCAGCACGTTCAGTGCTCTATCAGTCCTGCGTTGGTGCAGCATGTTCAGTGCTCTGTCAGTACTGCGTTGGTGCAGCACGTTCAGTGCTCTCTCAGTCCTGCGTTGGTGCAGCACGTTCAGTGCTCTGTCAGTCCTGCATTGGTGCAGCACGTTCAGTGCTCTATCAGTCCTGCGTTGGTGCAGCACGTTCAGTGCTCTGTCAGTACTGCGTCGGTGCAGCACGTTCAGTGCTCTATCAGTCCAGCGTTGGTGCAGCACGTTCAGTGCTCTGTCGGTACTGCGTTGGTGCAGCACGTTCAGTGCTCTGTCAGTCCTGCGTTGGTGCAGGACAGTCCAGTGCTCTGTCAGTACTGCGTTGGTGCAGCACGTTCAGTGCTCTGTCAGTCCTGTGTTGGTGCAGCACCTTCAGTGCTCTGTCAGTCCTGCGTTGGTGCAGCACGTTCAGTGCTCTGTCAGTCCTGTGTTGGTGCAGCACGTTCAGTGCTCTGTCGGTACTGCGTTGGTGCAGCACGTGCAGTGCTCTGTCGGTACTGCGTTGGTGCAGCACGTTCAGTGCTCTGTCAGTACTGCGTTGGTGCAGCACGTTCAGTGCTGTGTCAGTACTGCGTTGGTGAGTACATTCAGTGCTCTGTCAGTACTGCGTTGGTGCAGCACGTTCAGTGCTCTCTCAGTCGTGCGTTGGTGCAGCACGTTCAGTGCTCTGTCAGTACTACGTTGGTGCAGCACGTTCAGTGCTCTGTCGGTACTGCGTTGGTGCAGCACGTTCAGTGCTCTGTCGGTACTGCGTTGGTGCAGCACGTTCAGTGCTCTGTCAGTACTGCGTTGGTGCAGCACGTTCAGTGCTCTGTCGGTCCTGCGTTGGTGCAGTACGTTCAGTGCTCTGTCAGTCCTGCATCGGTGCAGCATGTTCAGTGCTCTGTCAGTCGTGCGTTGGTGCAGCACGTTCAGTGCTCTCTCAGTCGTGCGTTGGTGCAGCACGTTCAGTGCTCTTTGTCCTGCGTTGGTGCAGTACATTCAGTGCTCTGTCGGTACTGCGTTGGTGCAGCACGTTCAGTGCTCTCTCAGTCCTGCATTGGTGCAGCACGTTCAGTGCTCTGTCGGTACTGCGTTGGTGCAGCAAGTTTAGTGCTCTGTCAGTACTGCGTTGGTGCAGCACGTTCAGTGCTCTGTCAGTCCTGCATCGGTGCAGCATGTTCAGTGCTCTGTCAGTCCTGCATCGGTGCAGCACATTCAGTACTCTGTCAGTCCTTCATTAGTGCAGCCCCTCAGCCAATACAGTGCTCTCTCGGTGCTGCACGAGAGTGGCTCCTTGGGCAGCCCCTTCTCCTTCTAATAGAAACTCTGCATCCTCATTGAGACTTTTCTCTGTAGTGGAAATTTTTATTGATTCTTGTTTTGATTTAATGACATTGAATATCTAGCTTGAAATAGTCTTCCATTTCTTCCTGTAAATCGACCTCCCTCGCCTTCATAACCTTCCTGAGTCACTGAAAAAGAGAGATACCTTTGAAAGAATCTTGGCATTAATGACACTGCTCAAGTCGGTGTGCTGTTTCGGAAAGCAGCATTGATGTGTGATCTCAGCATCTCCCAAAGTGCTTTGTCGCCAGTGAAGACTTCTTCAGAGTCACTCACTCGTGTGATGGAAGGGATGCACAGCACATTGAGTTCACTCAAGCAGCTATAACATCATCAGATCATTTGATTTTGACTAAGTCAGTGTTGAACCACCTTCCCAGTGCCCCAGCTGTCGAATCTTTTACAGTATTAGGCCAATGTCTCTGGCAGTGTAGCTCGGTCTGGGACAGTGCTTCAACCAGTGTAGCCCTCTCTCTCTCTCTCAGCACTGCCTTGGGACAGTGTCTCAACCATTTAGCGCTCACAGTGTCACTCTCTGCACTGAGACTCCCAGCTTGGAAATGCACCCAGTGAACCTTGCTGGGCAGAGGTTACACAAACAGCTCAGTACCTGAGCCACACATGGACAGCCACGAGGAGGACTCCCTCTGGGACTCCAGTCCTTCGTTCCTCTCTGGGATTCTCGACCAACCTTCCTTCCTGGGTACCTGCACGGGGTGCTGCGTATTTCCCATTGGGCAACGGTTTGGAACATTGGGGCTGTGCAGCACTTTGGGATGTGCTCGCTAGCAGTGCAGTCAACATTAAATTTTGCTGAGGTACACCCAGGTCAGAGGCGTTGCCTGATTTAACATCATATCACCCCCAGGCTCGGAATGTTTCATTCATTATTTTAGTGACTTTGGAAGATTTAAACCATGTTAAAGCACCCTTTTAAGGTCGCCCTTTGAGCTAATAAATTATTTTAATAGCAGCAGGAGAGTTGAAAGAGAGCCAGAAGTAGTTCCAAGCTCCACATACCTAAGGGGTGGCTGAGGAACGGGAATATTCGAGGCATTTTACAACTGATGGTCATTTATAACCCCCCCCCCCCAAACCAATTTTTAATTTGACACGTTTTGACGATCTGACTTCTCTTGTCACACTGGCTCCTTTTCAGAGACGCCGTCTGGTTCATTGGTTTTACGGGGTGAGTTCCAAAAAAGGGTAGCAACAGCTTTCCAGAGATACTGAGGCTGTCGATCAATGTCCTTACAAATGCTGACCGGCCGAAGCTTTCCGAGACCAGTGGGAACCACAAGGGGCGATGGTCAAATGAAAATTATTCTAATTTAACTTTGTTTTGAAGGTCGGGTCTTGGCTACAATGCAGGGGTTGACCTTGCTGACGGGTGAGTAGAAACAGAGCTCATGGAATGACGTTTGAAGGGCTGATTGGCCTCCTGTTTTGTTTTCACAGGATGGAAGAGCCATCCTATTAATGGTCAGCCTGTTTCTGAGTAGGGGGTAGGGGAGGGGAGGGGGTGGGGGGAGTTGTTCGTCCTCCCTCAAAGCCGACCTCCTTGTTCCCTGGCACTGCCCACTGCGTCTGTCCCTCACCTGTGCCTCCCCTCACTGTCAGGCCTGAGATTACCAGAGAGGGAGGGCAGAGGAAATTTACTGGGGTGCCCATCGGGGCTTGAAACGGCAGCTAAGGGGAATGATTGGCAAGGCCGGGGGGGTGCGGTTGCGTTAAGACTTTGAGGTCGATCTGTGAACGGCAGGGGGCACAAGGACAAACCTTTCTCATCCCGAGATTGGTGGACAGCTTGGGGGTTGGGCGGGGGGAAGCGCATGTTTGGAAAATTGCTGCATTGTTTTGGCGGCAGGGACGTGGGCCTGAGGGCGAGGCGGTTTCACCGGCACGACTGTGGAACCGAGTGTGGGCAACGATGGGCTGAATGGCCTCTCACGGCGTGGTAAACGTGCCCGTGGTTCTAACCTGATCCGCAGAGGATGGCGTCTGGTCTGGCATAGAGCAGCACGCCGATGCTGGTCGGGTTGTGGGGTGGGGTGAGGGGGGGTGGGGAGGAGGTCAGAGGGGGTGTTAAGGGGCGGTACGGGGTAAAGGGGCTGCTGGCCGTCAGCATCTCCTCCGCTGCCTCCGAGATCTGGGTGGCGTTTGGGGGCAATAGTCTGGAAAACAAGATCACTGGGTTACTGAGCGTCAGCAAGTGGATTGTGGCTGAATTGGCCACCTCCTATAGCCAGGCCTCAAACGGACCATAGAAACACCCAAAACCAAGTGCCAGTCAGTCTCCCCCCCCCCCCCCCCCCCCCCCAACTCCTCCCGCCCGTCAACGCGACCCATCCTGCCTGCCTGGCCATGGGTCTCCCTCAGCGTCTACAATGGGGTGAGTCCATGGGTGGGTGGGTGCTTGGATCGTTCCACCAGTCCTCGTGCTCAATGTGAGACACCTTCCCTCCCGATTGACAGGCATAAGTCTGACCCACCCCTCCACCGACCCCTTCACACGCTCCCAACCTTTCCCAATCCCTAACACAACGGGGAGGCTCACTGCGTCCTTCCCGAGGGGAAGCGCGGAAACATACACCAAACAACAAAGATAGGAGCAAGAGTAGAGTATTCGGCCCCTGGTTCATTATGAACATGGCTCGTCATCATATACCCTCATCCCAATCTCTCCCCATAGTCCGAAGGTGACGGCCTAGCGGTATTATTGCTAGATTGTGAATCCAGAGAGCTGGATAATGTCCTGGGAACCCAGCTTGAATCCTGCCATGGCAGGTGGTGGAATTTTGGATTCAATTTTTTTTAAAAAAATCTGCAATTAAGAGTCTAATGATGACCTTGAGTCCATTGTCGATTGTCAGAAAGTCATATTTGGTTTACTAATGTCCTTTAAGGAAGGGAACTGTCATCTTTACACGCTCTGACTCCAGACCCACAGCCCTGTGGTTGACTCTTAACTGCCCTCTGGGCAATTAGGGATGGGCAATAGATGCTGGCCTAACCAGTGATGCCCACATCCTTTGAATGAATACTGATTGAAGAAAAAAAAATCTCTTTAGCCATAAAAGCTACAGATACCTAAGGGCGGCACGGTGGCTCAGTGGTTAGCACTGCTGCCTCCCAGTGCCAGGGACCTGGGTTCAATCCCAGCCTCGGGCCACTCTCTGTGTGGAGTTTGCACATTCTCCCAGTCTCTGCATGGGATTTCCTCCGGGTGCTCCAGTTTCCTCCCACAATCCAAAGATGTGCAAGTTAGGATGGATTGGCCACGCTGGATTGCCATAGTGTTCGGTGCGCCAGTCAGAGGGGAATGGGTTGGGGTGGGTTGCTTCTTCGGAGGGTCGGTGTGGACTGGTTGGGCCGAAGGGCCTGTTTCCAGACTGTAGGGAATCTAATCTAATACCTCTGTCTTAAAAAAACAAACAATGTTGTGGCCTCAACCACCTTCGAGGAGAAAGTTCCTGATTCCTGAAGACGTCGATTCTCCTGCTCCTTGGATGCTGCCTGACCTGCTGCGCTTTTCCAGCAACACATTTTCACCCTCAACCACCTTCTGTGGTAATGAATTCCACAGACACACCATTCTCTGGGTCAAGAAAATTCTCCTCATCTCAGTCCTAAGAGGCGTGTCCTTAAACTATGACCCTGGTCTCCCCCACCATCGCGAGCATCCTTTCTGCATCGAACCTGTTCAGTGATGTTAGAATTGTGCGGGTTTCTCTGAGATTCCCCTCTCATTATTCGAAATTGCAGTGAGTACAATCCTAACCCAGCAAGTTTCTCCTCATACATCAGACCTTTGCCATCCCAGGAATCAATTTGGTAAGCTTTCGCTGTGCTCCTGTTACAGTGAGAACGTCCTTCCCCAGACTGGGAGCCTAAAACTGCACACAATGTTCCAAGTGTGGCCTCACCAATGCCCTGTATAACTGCAGCAAGGTGGCCTTGTTTCTGTCCTCGAAGCCTCTCGCAATGAAAGGAGACCGTTTACCTTGTTTACCGCCTGCTACACCTGCACGCGAGTGGTGCATGAGGATGTCCACGTTTTGTTGAACGTCCCCTATCGCTCTAACTTACAGCCACTCCAATCGTAACCTGCCTTCCCATTTTGGCTACCAAAGAGGATAACCTCTTATGCATCGACATTAAACTGCATCTGCCATGCATTCGCTCCCTCAGCCCGCCCAAATCAAATACACCCTCTCTGCATCCCCCTCACAGTTCACCCTCCCATCTGGCTTTGGGCCATCTGCAAATTTTCAGATATTAGATTTAGTTCCTTCATCGAAATCGTTAACACATATCGAGAATCGCCGGGGTCCCCGCACTGATCCCTGCGGTACCCCACTAGTCACAGCCTGCCATTCAGAAAAAGACCCATTTTTTCTGATTCTTTATCCCCTCTCTGTGAACCAATACGCTACCTCCAATCCCAAGCACCTTAATTTTATACATTAAATGGGACTTTGTTAAATGCCTTCTGAAAGTCCGAATAAACCACATCCACTGGCTCCTGCAATCAACTTTATCAGCTATAACCTCAAAGAATTCCAGTAGATTTGTCAAACATGATTTCCCTTTTGTAAATTCGTGCTGACCATGCCTGATTCTTCTACTGCTTGCTAAGTGCTCTGCTATAAACTCCTTGATAGCCCACATATTCCCTGCTACCGACATCGTACTCACTGCTCAATAATTCCCTGCTTTCTCTCCAACTCCCTTTTGAAATAGTGGGAATGCATTAGCCACCATCCAATTTTCTCGCAATTAAAGAATCTTCGTAGCTGACCACCGATGCATGTGGACAGCGTGAGACTGGATGTGCAGTGAGGCGGATTTGTGAAGGTACCAGGTTTCTCAAAGCTGCAAGTGATTGTGGCACTGGGAACAGTTGTCTTGCAGATTGACGGGGAATTCCTGACTGTTTTACAAGACATCACTAAGGCCGAGACACACACAATTCACAAAAGAATGACAACGTGTGAAAATTCTTGCAAAGCCAGGAAGACAGAAGGACATGAAATATTAGCACAGCACTTGGGACAGGTGGAAATACCAGAGGGACAAGATCCACAAATTGGTGAGTGACTTGAGGTGTTGAGAATTCAATTACAACCGAAATTTAGGGCAGCACGGTGGCACAGTGGTTAGCACTGCTGCCTCACAGCGCCAGAGACCCGGGTTCAAGTCCCGCCTCAGGCGACTGACTGTGTGGAGTTTGCACGTTCTCCCCGTGTCTGCGTGGGTTTCCTCCGGGTGCTCCGGTTTCCTCCCACAGTCCAAAGATGTGCAGGTCAGGGTGAATTGGCCGTGCTAAATTGCCCGTAGTGTTAAGTAAGGGGTAGATGTAGGGGTATGGGTGGGTTGCGCTTCGGCTGGGCGGTGTGGACTTGTTGGGCCAAAGGGCCTGTTTCCACACTGTAAGTAATCTAATAACCTGAAGGGAAATGGATCTTAAAACACTTAAACTTGAGAACGAGAGAGAACTATTTAACAGACTGCAACCAGATTTTCAGGTGGGAGAGAAAGAAAAGAGAGGGAATTGAGAAAGAAACTGCCAGTCCAAAGGTTTTCAGATGAGAACAAAATCGGATGCACTAAGATTCTGATGAGCCTTATTCATCATCTAAAGACCAGTCAGGAAAGGCTCAATGTATGAGGAATGCTCAAGGCCTCTGGGATTGTCCATGATGGAGTTTAGAAGGATGAGGGGGGATTACTTACAGAATACTGAATGGCCTGGAGAGAGTGGATATGGGAAAGATGTTTCCACTGGCAGAAGAGGAATCGAGAGTGTGGCGCTGGAAAAGCTCAGCAGGTCAAGGCAGCATCCGAGGAGCGGGGGAGTTGACGTTTCGGGCAAGAGCCCTTCACCATTCCTGACTTGCCCGAAAACGTCGATTCTCCTGCTCCTCGGGTGCTGCCCGACCTGCCGTCCGCGCTCTCGACTCTGATCTCCAGCATCTGCAGTCCTCACTTTCTCTAGAAGATGCGGGGACCCGAGGGCACAGCCTTTCAGTAAATGGGAAGAGCTTTGAGAATGGCGATAAGGGGAAAGGTCTTCAGTTAGAGAGTGGGGCATCTCTGGGATTCACTGCCACAGAAGGCCATGGAGGCCAGGTCTTTGAGGATATTTAAGATGGAGATAGATAGACTCTTGAGTGTCAAGGGGATCCAGGGTTACGGGGAGAAAGCAGGAGAGTAGGGTTAAGAAACTCATCAGCCATGATTGACTGGTGGAGTAGACTCAATGGGCTGAATGGTCTCATTTCTGCTCCAATGGTCTTATGTTTAAAGTTATAAAGTCCTAACCAACATTTGAGGAAAAAGATGTGGAGTCATTCTTTACGTCATTGGCAAAATGGCAAAAGTGAGTTTGAAGGTCACCCCTCAGCCTCCGACGCTCCAGAGAAAACAGCCCCAGCCTATTCAACCTGTCCCTACAGCTCAAACCCTTCAGCCCTGGTGACATCTTTTCTGAACCCTTTCAGGTTTCTCAACATCCTTCCAAGGGTTTGAGCAACAGGGAGAGGTTGCACAGGCTGGGGCTGTTTTCCCTGGAGCGTCGGAGGCTGAGGGGTGACCTTATAGAGGTTTATAAAATCATGAGGGGCATGGATAGGGTAAATAGACAAAGTCTTTTCCCTGGGATCGGGGAGTCCAGAACTAGAGGGTATAGGTTTAGGGTGAGAGGGGAAAGATATAAAAGAGACCTAAGGGGCAACTTTTTCACACAGAGGGTGGTACGTGTATGGAATGAGCTGCCAGAGGAAGTGGTGGAGGCTGGTACAATTACAACATTTAAGAGGTATCTGGATGGGTATATGAATAGGAAGGGTTTGGAGGGATATGGGCCGGGTGCTGGCAGGTGGGACTAGATTGGGTCGGGGTATCTGGTCGGCATGGACGGGTTGGGCCGAAGGGTCTGTTTCCGTGCTGTACATCTCTATGACTCTAATAAACAAAGCAGAACAATCATAGGAAAGCACTTTGGGCACTTTTCCATCGTGATTAGTGACCAGTGTAAACCACAAGCAAATATTTGGGGAGTTGAAACTTCCCTTGGTCAGAGAAAAAAAATTTACTCACACAGCAAGTAATTAGGGTTTGGAATGTACTGCCTGAGAGTGTAATGGAGGCAGGTTCAACTGAGGTATTCGAGATGGCACTGGATGGTTATTTGGATCGAAGTGGTGTTCAAAGGATGTGGGGAAAGGGCAGGAGATTGACACGAGGAAATAGAATCACTAAAGGCACAATGGGCTCTGTGCACCATAACAACTCTGTGATTCTGTAAGGGTGAGCTCATTCAGTGTTTCGTACCTGCTTTTCAATTGAAGCTGAGGAAGTTAGCACAGACAGCTCACAGTAAAGCTGAGCTGAAACAGTTCCAGATTAAAAACAGAGTTCAGGTGACCTGCTTGAGGAATAGAACACGGAACCTAGAACATTCCAGCGCAGCAGAGGCCCTTCGGCCCTCGATGTTGCACCGACCTGTGGAACCAATCTGAAGCCCATCTATCCTACACCATTCCATTCTCACCCATGTGTCTATCCGATGCCCATTTAAATGTGCTTAGGGTTGGTGAGTCTACTACTGTTGCAGACAGACTGTTCCACATCCCAATTACTCTCTGAGTAAAGAGACTACCTCTGACATCTGTCCTATATCTATCACCCCTCAATTTAAAGCTATGTCCCCTTGTACTAGCCATCACCATCCAGGGAAAAGGGCTCTCCCTGTCCACCTTATCTAACCCTCTGATTATCTTGTACGGCTCAATTAAGTCACCTCTCAACCTTCTTCTCTCTTATGAAAACAGCCTCAAGTCCTTCAGCCTTTCCTCATAAGACCTTCCCTCCGAACCAGGCAGCATCCTAATAAATCACCTCTGAACCCTTTCCAAAGCTTCCACATCCTTCCTAAAATGCGGTGACCAGAACTGTACACAATACTTCAAGCGCGTCTGCACCAGAGTTTTGTACAGCTGCAGCGTGACCTCATGGCTCCGAAACGCAGTCCTTCGACCAATAAAAGCTAACATGCCTTATGCCTTCTTAACAATCTATCAACGTGGGTGGCAACTTTCAGGGATATATGTACATGGACACTGAGATCTCTCTGTTCATTTACACTACCAAGAATCTTACCATGAGCCCAGTTACTCCTTCTAAAGTGAATCTCCTCACACTTCTCCACATTAAACACCATTTGCCCCCTCTCAGCCCAGCTCTGCAGTTTAGCTATGTCCCGCTGTAACCTGCAACACCCTTCCGCACTACCAACAACTCCACTGACCTGAGTGTCATCCGCAAATGTACTAACCCATCCTTCCATGCCCACATCCAGGTCATTTATAAAAATGACAAACAGCAATGGCCCCCAAAACAGATCCTTGCGGTACCCCACTAGTAACTGAATTCCAGGATGAACATTTCCCATCAACCACCACCCCCTGTCTTCTTTCAGCTAGCCAATTTCTGATCCAAACCACTAAATCACCCTCAATCCTATGCCTCTGTATTTTGTGCAATAGCCTACCATGGGGCACCTTATCAAACACCTTACTGAAATCCATATACACCACATCAACTGCTTTACCCTCATCTACCTGTTTGGTCACCTTCTCACAGAACTCAATAAGGCACGACCTACCCTTCACAAAACCGTGTTGACTATCCCTAATCAAATTATTCCTCTCTAGATAATTATAAATCCTATCTTTTCTAACCCTTTCCAACACTTTACACACAACCAAAGGAGGGCCCACTGGTCTATAATTACTAGGGTTATCTCTACTTCCCTTCTTTCTCAAGGGGACAACATTTTCTATCCTCCAGTCTTCCGGCACTATTCCCGTAGACAATGACGACATAAAGATCAAAGCAAAGGGCTCGGCAATCTCCTCCCTGGCTTTCCAGAGAATCCGAGGATAAATCCCATCCGGACCAGGGAGTTATCTATTTTCCCACTTTCCCGAATTCCTAACACCTCCTCCTTGTGAACCTCAATCCCATCTACCTGTATCTCAGTATTCTCCTCGACAACATTGTCTTTTTCCAGCGCGATACTGATGAAAAATATTCATTTAGCGCTTCCCCATCTCCTCGGACCCCACGCACAACTTCCCACTACTATCCCTGATTGGCCTTAATCTTACCCCTGGCTGTTCTTAGCTCTCTCTTTTAGACTTTCTTGGCTAACCTGTAACTCTCAAGCACCCTAACTGAGCCTTCGCATCTCATTGTAACATGAACCTTCTTCTTCCTCTGGACAAGAGATTTCACTTCTTTAGTAGAGAGAGAGGGAGGGAGGGAGAAAGGCCAGTAGTAACAGTTTTCAGCCACCAGATGGTGCTCATACCAAAGAAAGTGATGATTTGACGGAATTTCCTTCTCTTGACACCAAATTGAACAGCATCCGAGGAGCAGGAGAATCGACGTTTCGGGCAAGTCAGGAATGATGAAGGGTTCTTGCCCGAAACGTCAACTCTCCTGCTCCTCGGATGCTGCCTTGACCTGCCACGCTTTCCCAGCACCACTCTGATCTAAACTCTGATCTCCAGCATCTGCAAGTCCTCACTTTGGCCTCACCAAATTGAACCGACAGAGTCGCGGAGCAAAGGTGTGACTTTCTAGGACGGTGAAGTCTGAGTTTTGTTTTGGTAACTATTCATTGAAATCCTTCCAAAAATTGTGGTCAGTCTGCACGATGTGATTTACAGTAGCCATGTTTTAATCCAGCAACTATCATTATAAAGTTTCGTCAAGAAAGTGTAGCTTATAAGAAGAGTTTATGATTACTGTTCATGCTTTGATGACATGACACTGAGGGGTTTACTAGCCAGAGGAAGCCATAGAGTTTTGTTAATGATTTCTGATTAATGTATTATTCTCACATGTACCTGGGTACAGTGAAAGATTTTGTTTTGAGTGCAGTCCAGTCCAGGGTGGCACAGTGGTTAGCACTGCTGCCTTACAGCGCCAGAGACCTGGGTTCAATTCCCGCCTCAGGCGACTGACTGTGTGGAGTTTGCACATTCTCCCCATGTCTGTGTGGGTTTCCTCTGGTTTCCTCTCACAGTCCAAAGATGTGCAGGTCAGGTGAATTGGCCGTGCTAAATTGCCCGTAGTGTTAGGTGAAGGGGTAAACGTAGGGGAATGGGTGGGTTGCGGGTCGGTATGGACTTGTTGGGCCGAAGGGCCTGTTTCCACACTGTAAGTAATCTAATCTAATTTAATTATTCCAAACCAAGTTCACAGGGTGAGGCATGCAATATTATGGCTGAAGAGAACTTGCACAAAAAGCAAGATCAACATTAGATTTGAAACTTGACAGGTCCATTCAGGAGGCTGATAACAGCGGGGAAGAAGCTGTTCTTGAATCTGTTAGTCTGTGTGTTTAGGTTTGTATATCTTCTGCCTGACAGAAGTGGTTGGGAGAGATTATAAGGGGGTAGGAGGGGCCTTTGATGCTGTTGGTTGCATCTCTGTAAGTCAGGAAGTGTAGGTGGAGTCAATGGATGGAAGGTTGGCTTGCGTGATGGACTGCGCTGTGTTCACAACTCTCTCTGTAGTTTCGTACACTCCTGGGCAGAGCAGATGCCGAAGCAAACTGCGATGCATCCAGATAGAACACTTCCTGTGGTGCATCTATAAAAGATGATGGGGGTCCTTATGGACATGTCAAATTTCCTTAGCCTCCTGAGGAAGGAGTTGTGCCTTCTTGACCATCGCATCAACACGGGGGTGGTCCAGGACAGATTGTTACTCCCAGGAACTTGATGCTGTTGAACATCTTCACCTCAGTTCCACTGATGTAGATAGGAGCATGCCCTCGACCTTGCTTCCTGAAGTCAATGGCCAGTTCTTTAGTTTTGCCAACATTGAGGGAGAGACTGTTATTTTTACATCATGCCACCCAAGCACTCTACCTCTTTCCTATATTCTGTCTCATCGTTGTTTGAGATCCAGTCTACAACGGTGGTGTCATCAGCAAACTTGGAGATGGAGTTAGGATGAAATTTGGCCACACAGCCATGAGTGTACAGGGAGTACAGTCAGGGACTGTGTATGAAGACTTATGGGGTGCTAGTGTTGAGGATAGTCATGGAGACCTCCTAATGACCCCTCTGGATTATAGTTATCTGTGACCATGGAGCTTTGAAAACAAAATTCATAAGAGACAGAATTGTTGTTGGAGCTATTGATGAATCTTTGTCAGACATATTGCAGTTCAAAGAAGATTTGACTTTGGGGAAAGTTAGGATGGAAGCAGAAACCATGAAGAGTCACAAAGATCCTGAGAGGAGAAAGCTATAGGAGAGCAACAAAACCGACTCACTTTATAAAGTATAAGCACTTTGTAGAAAAGCTACGACAAGGAGTAGGTCAAACAATAAATTCTAAGACTGAGTGTGAGTGCTCTGGAATAGTAAAACGTCACAGGCACAGGCAGTGCCCAGGTATGTCAAAACAATGTATCTGCAAAACCGTAAAATGCTTCCAGAATATGTACAGAATTATTTAGATGTGCATTTGTAATGCCATTGCATAAAAGGCTATTGGCCAAGTGACCGTCTATGACATTCTCTAAGTAGGACATAGTGGTCAAAACAACAGCCAAAGAGCTCATTACAGTAGAGCAGTCACCACTGGAAAAGGTACTGAAGGCTTTCCTGGGGGGAAATTGGTGATTCAATTAATTATAATCTTGTAGAAGCAATGTCTGTTAATGGACATTTTGGTCAAGCAAAGGCAAGACTTATACAATTAAAAGTAGGGATTGTAGAACAGAGAGACCGAGGGGTTCAGGTACATAATTCTTTGAAATGACATCGCACATAGAGTGGTTAAGAAGGTGTTTAACAACTTCATTGCTCAGACCTTTGCGTTTAGGGGTTGGGATTGTTATGTTGAGGTTGTACAGGATGTGGGTGAGGTCTCTTAAGGAGTATTGTGTCCAGTACGGGTCTCCCTGTTACAGGAAGGATATTATTAAGCTGGAGAGGGTTCAGAAGAGAGTTATCAGGATGTTGACAGGAATGGAGGCATTGAGTTATAAAGAAAGGTTGGATAGGCTACAATGTTTTTTACAGGAGCGTAGGAGGTGGAGAGGTTTATAAAATCATGAGGTATGCTAGGCAAAGTGAATGGCAGGTGTCTTTTCCTGAGGTTGGGGGATTTCAAGACTTTTGACAAAGTAACAAAGAGGATTGATGAGGGCAGAGTGGTGGATGTGATCTATATGGACTTCAGTAAGGCGTTCGACAAGGTTCCCCATGGGAGACTGATTAGATCTCACGGAATACAGGGAGAACTAGCCATTTGGATACAGAACTGGCTCAAAGGTAGAAGACAGAGGGTGGTGGTGGAGGGTTGTTTTTCAGACTGGAGGCCTGCGACCAGTGGAGTGCCACAAGGATCAGTGCTGGGTCTACTGCTTTTCATTATTTATATAAAAGATTTGGATATGAACATAGGATATTCAGTTAGTAAGTTTACAGATGACACCAAAATTGGAGGTGTAGTGGACAGCGAAGAGGGTTACCTCAGATTACAACAGGATCTGGATCAGATGGGCCAATGGGCTGAGAAGTGGCAGATGGAGTTTAATTCAGATAAATGCGAGGTGCTGCATTTTGGGAAAGAAAATCTTAGCAGGACTTATACACTTAATGGTAAGGTCCTAGGGAGTGTTGCTGAACAAAGAGACCTTGGAGTGCAGGTTCATAGCTCCTTGAAAGTGGAGTCGCAGGTAGATAGGATAGTGAAGAAGGCGTTTGGTATGCTTTCCTTTATTGGTCAGAGTGTCGAGTACAGGAGTTGGGAGGTCATGTTGCGGCTATACAGGATATTGGTTAGGCCACTGTTGGAATATTGCGTGCAATTCTGGTCTCCTTCCTATCGGAAAGATGTTGTGAAACTTGAAAGGGTTCAGAAAAGATTTACAAGGATGTTGCCAGGGTTGGAGGATTTGATCTATAGGGAGAGGCTGAACAGACTGGGACTGTTTTCCCTGGAGCGTCGGAGGCTGAGGGGTGACCTTATAGAGGTTTATAAAATCATGGGGGGGATGGATAGGGTAAACAGACAAAGTCTTTTCCCTGGAGTCGGGGAGTCCAGAACTAGAGGGTATAGGTTTAGGGTGAGAGGGGAAAGATATAAAAGAGACATCTTTTTCACACAGAGGGTGGTACGTGTATGGAATAAGCTGCCAGAGGAAGTGGTGGAGGCTGGTACAATTACAGCATTTAAGAGGCATCTGGCTGGGTATATGAATAGGAAGGGTTTGGAGGGATATGGGCTGGGTGCTGGCAGGTGGGACTAGATTGGGTTGGGATATCTGATCGGCATGGACGGGTTGGGCCGAACGGTCTGTTTCCATGCTGTACCTCTCTATGACCAAGGGACATATTTTTAATGTGAGGAAAGAAAGATTTTAAAAAAAGACAGGGAGGGAAATTTTGTTTTACACTGAGAGTGATGCATGGGTGGAATGAAGAGTGGAGTGACGGCCGTGGGTACAATTACAAAGTTTAAAACATATTGAGATAAGAACATGAATAAGAAACGTTTGCAGGCAGATGGGAATAGTTTAGTTTGGGATTATAGTCGGCATGGACTGGTTGGGACTGAAGGGTCTGTTTCCATCCTGTGTGACTCTATGACACCCCATTATGTTCAAGCTAGATACGGGTGCGGTTTTCACAGCCCTATCAGATTTGACATCCTTGGCTGAAGACACAAATAATACAACATGGTCCAGGGGAATAATTTGCCAGAGTCAAGACACACTACAAGTAACACAATCAGCTTAAAAGTGTTGAGAAAGTACACGTAACTCACAGTCAACACTTCCCATTTCTGAGGCTTCATGCATGCCTTCATTATCAATATCCTTAACACGAGCTCAAGGAGTTGAGTTAGTATCGAAAGATCAAATTGTTCGGAAATAAATCATTGGCGGTCAATTGGTAAAGGGAGAGCAATCTGTAGGCGATTTAGTTGGTCTACTTCGACTCCTGGTGGGTCACAGAAAGAAGGAAGCGTCTTGAGCATTGTTAAAGACTCATCAGGACACTTTGCAAGAATAACGGTGTAACAGGAAAGCAATACCCCTACTGTACGAGAGAGAAGGGTGCTGTTTTGTCACTACTCACTGACGGAATATGAGCATCCGTGGCTAGGCCAGCATTTATTGCCCAACCCTAATTGCCCAGAGAGCAGTTAACAGTCAATCACATTCCAGTGAGTCTCAAGGTCAGATCAGGTAAGGACAGCAGTTTCCTTCCTGAAAGGTTTGTAATAAAAACCAGATGGATTTTTATTTTGACAATGGTCATCATTAGACTCTTAATTTCAGAGATTTGTTGAATTCAGATTCCATCCTCTGCCAGGATTGGTGCTAGGTCCTCTACTTTTTGTCATTTACATAAATGATTTGGATGAGAGCATAAGAGGTACAGTTAGTAAGTTTGCAGATGACACCAAAATTGGAGGTGGAGTGGACAGCGAAGAGGGTTACCTCAGATTACAACAGGATCTGGACCAGATGGGCCAATGGGCTGAGAGGTGGCAGATGGAGTTTAATTCAGATAAATGCGAGGTGCTGCATTTTGGGAAAGCAAATCTTAGCAGGAGTTGGGTTCGATTCCACCCTGAGGCAGAGTTTACACATTCTCCACGTGTCTGCGTGGGTTTCCTCTGGGTGCTCCAGTTCCCTCCCATCCCATCCAAACAGGTGCAGCTTCGGTGGATTGGACATGCTAAATTGTCCGTAGTGTCCAGGAATCTGCAGGCGAGGTGGGTTAACAATGGGAACTGCAAGGTTACAGAGATGGAATGGGTCTGGGTGGGATACTCTTCCGAGGGTCAGGGAGGATTCAATGGGACGAACTGCCTGCTTCCACACTGTAGGGATTTGATGAACTCAAACCTTCCATACCCGGCAACATCCTGGTAAATCTCTTCTGAACCCTCTCCAGCTCAATAATATCCTTCCAATAACTGGGCGACACAGTATTCTAGACCAGGCCTCACCACTACCCTGTACAACCTATGAGCTCTTTGATGTGCAACGTTTAATACAATTTCATGTCTTCCATACACGGTATAGAAAGATCCACCATCCAATTCAGACTTGCGTCTTCCATGTCACTGGGGTCAGGCTGCTCATAAGGAAAGGGTAATATCTGCTTCCTCCACGATGCAGGCAGCTTGTGGTTTGCTAATATTCTCCTCACGGGGAGGTGAACCATCTTGGAGGTGTTCTTTCCCCCTCAACCATCAACCTTTCTGACGTGTCTGTTTCAAGCAATGGGGTGGGGGTGGATTGGAAATGCTCTGGTTTCCTGGAAGTCCAGATCAGGGCTGGGTGGAGGGGTCACGCGAGAGGAGATTGCCTGTTCGACCCCACACACACACTATTGTCAATCGACCAGGCCGAGGGAGGTTCTCCAAGCATCCAGACCCCAGCCCCCCAGTTCCCAACTCCCACCTCCCTCCTCCCAGCTTCCAACTCTCAGCTTCCACCTCCCAGTTCTCATTCCCCAGTTCCATCTCTCAGCTCTTGCTCCCAGATCCCAGCCTCCAGCCCCCAACCCAAGCTACCAGCATCCAGCTCCCTGTTCCCAACTTCCAGCTCCCAACCCCCAGCTCCGGTTTAAGCTCCCGGATCCAACTCCCAGCTCCTGATCCCAAACTCCCAGCCCCCAGCTCAGGCCACAGCCCTGGGCTTCCAATTCATGTTCCCAGCTATCGGTCCCCAGCTCCCAGTTCCCAGCTCCCAACTCTCAGTCCCCAGCTCTTGCTCCCACCCCCAGCTCCCAACGCCCACCCCCAGCTCCCATCTCCCAGCTCCAGCTGTAGCTCCCAGCTCAAGCTCCCAGCCCCCAACCCTCAACTCCCAGCCCCCAACTCCAGCTCCCACTCCCAGCTGCCGCTCCCAGCTCCAGCTCCCAGCTCTTGCTCCCAGTTTGCATTTCCCAGCTCCTAGTTCCCAGCTCCCAGCTCCCGACTACAGCTCCAGCACCTAGCTCCCAGCTTGCAGCTCCAGCTCCCATCTCTCGTTCCCAGCTCCCACTCCCAGCTCTAGCTCCCTACTCTCAGCTCCCGCTCCCAGCTCCAGCACCTATCTCCCAACTCCCAGCTCCTACACTCACTCCCAACTCCAAGCTCGCAGCACCCGCTCCCAGCTCCAGTTCTCATTTCCAGCTTCCAACCCCCACTTCCCAGCTCCAACTCCCATCTCCGAGCTCAAGCTCCCAGCTCTCACTCCATCTCTCGCTCCTAGATCCACGTCCTGGTCTCAGCTCCCAAATCTAGCTTTATCTCCCAGCTCCCAGCTCCTAGCTCCCAGCTCCCAGCTCCCAGATCCCAGCTCCCATCTCCCAGCTCCCACTCCAGCTCCCAGCTCCCAGCTCTAACACACAAATCCCAGCTCCCATCTCCCATCTCCCATCTCCCATCTCCCAGCTCCCATCTCCCAGCTCCCAGCTCCCACTCCCAGCTCTAGCTCCCTACTCTCAGCTCCCTCTCCCAGCTCCAGCACCTAGCTCCCAACTCCCAACTCCGACACTCACTCCCAACTCCAAACTCCCAGCCCCTGCTCCTACCTCCAGCTCTCAATTCCAGCTTCCAACTCCCACTTCCCAGGTCCAACTCCCAACTCCGAGCTCCAGCTCCCAGCTTCAGTTCCCAGCTCCCAGCTCCCAGCTATCGTTCCTAGATCCACGTCCTGGTCTCAGCTCCCAAATCTAGCTTTATCTCCCAGCTCCCAGCTCCAGATCCCAGCTCCCAGTTCCCAGCCTCAGCTCCCTGCTCCCAGCTCCAGCTCCAGCTCCAGATCCCAGCTCCCAGCTCCTAGATCCCAGCTCCCAGCTCCCATCTCCCATCTCCCATCTCCCAGCTCCTAGATCCCAGCTCCAGCTCCAGCTCCCAGCTCCCAGCTCCTAGATCCCAGCTCCAGCTCCAGCTCCCATCTCCCATCTCCCATCTCCCAGCTCCCAGCTCCCATCTCCCATCTCCCATCTCCCATCTCCCATCTCCCAGCTCCCAGCTCCCTGCTCCCAGCTCCTGCTCCAGCTCCCATCTCCCATCTCCCATGTCCCATCTCCCATCTCCCATGTCCCATCTCCCTGCTCCCATCTCCCTGCTCCCATCTCCCTGCTCCCATCTCCCATCTCCCATCTCCCATCTCCCATCTCCCAGCTCCCTGCTCCCTGCTCCCTGCTCCCTGCTCCCTGCTCCCTGCTCCCAGCTCCCTGCTCCCTGCTCCCAGCTCCCAGCTCCCAGCTCCTAGATCCCATCTCCCATCTCCCAGCTCCCAGCTCCCGTTTCCAGCTCCAAACTCCCAGAACCAGCAGCTAGCTCCCAGCTCCCAGCTCCCAATCCTAGCTCCAGCACCTAGCTCCCAGCTCCGAGCTCCAGCTCCTAGCTCCCTGCCCTCAGCTCTAGCTCCTTGCTCTCAACTCCCAGCTCCCACTCCGAGCTCCCAGCTCCCGCTCCAAACTCCTGCTCCAGCTCCCAGATCCCAGCTCCAGCTCCCAGCTTCCAGCTTTAGCTCCCAGTTCCAGCTGTCGCTCCCAGATCCCAACTCCCATTTCCAAGGTCCAACTCTCAACTCTGAGCTCAAGCTGGGAGAAAGTGAGGACTGCAGATGCTGGAGATCAGAGCTTTAAAATGTGTTGCTGGAAAAGCGCAGCAGGTCAGGCAGCGTCCAAGGAGCAGGAGAATCAACGTTTCGGGCATCAGCCCTTCTTCAGGAATGAGGAAAGTGTGTCCAGCAGGCTAGGATAAAAGGTAGGGAGGAGGGACTTGGGGAAGGGGCGTTGGGAATGCGATAGGTGGAGGGAGGTCAAGGTGAGGGTGATAGGCCGGAGTGGGGTGGGGCGGAGAGGTCAGGAAGAAGATTGCAGGTTAGGAAGGTGGTGCTGAGTTCAAGGGATTTGACTGAGACAAGGTGGGGGGAGGGGGAAATGAGGAAACTGGAGAAATCTGAGTTCATCTCCCAGCTCCAATACGCAAATCCCAGCTCCCAGCTCCAGAACACAAATCCCAGCTCCCAGCTCCGACACACAAATCCCGGCTCCCAGCTCCGACACACAAATCCTGATTCCCAGCTCCAGCACACAAATCCTAGCTCCCAGCTCCAACACACAAATCCCAGCTTCCAGCTCCGACACACAAATCCCAGCTCCAGAATACAAATCCCAGCTCCAGGACACAAATCCCAGCTCCCAGCTCCAATACAGAAATCATAGCTCCCAGCTCAAATACAGAAATCCTAGCTCCCAGCTCCAATACACAAATCCCAGCTCCCAGCTCCAATACACAAATCCCACCACCCAGCTCCAACACACAAATCCCAGCTCCCAACTCCAATACACAAATCCCTGCTCCCAGCTCCAATACACAAATCCCACCACCCAGCTCCAATACACAAATCCCTGCTCCCAGCTCCAGAACACAAATCCTAGCTCCCAACTCCAATACACAAATCCCGGTTCCCAGCTCCAGCACACAAATCCTAGCTCCCAGAACCAACACACAAATCCCAGCTCCCAGCTCCAACACACATATCTCAGCTCCAACACACAAATCCCAGCTCCCATCATCCAGCTCCTAGCCCCCAGCATCACGCTCCCAGCTCCCAACTCCAGCTCCCGCTCTAAGCTTCCAGCTCCAGCACTTAGCTCCCAACTCCAGCTCCTCCACTAGCTCCCAGCTCCAGCACCAAGCTTCCAGCTCCAGCACCAAGCTTCCAGCTCCAGCACCTAGCTTCTAGCCCCAGCTCCTCGCTCCCAGCACCAGTTCTCGCTCCCAGTTCCTACACTCATTCCCAACTCCCAGCTCCCAGCCCCTGCTCCCAGCTCCAGCTCCCGTTTCCAGCTCCCAACTCCCATTTCCCAGCTCTAACTCCCAACTCCGAGCTCAAGCTCCCAGCTTCAGTTCCCAGCTCCCAGCTCCAGCTCTCATTCCCAGCTCATTCACACATGCACACAGTCACTCATTCGCACACACCAACACACGCACACAGTCACTCATTCGCACACACCAACACACGCACACAGTCACTCATTCGCACACACCAACACACGCACACAGTCACTCATTCGCACACACCAACACACGCACACAGTCACTCATTCGCACACACCAACACACGCACACAGTCACTCATTCGCACACACCAACACACGCACACAGTCACTCATTCGCACACACCAACACACGCACACAGTCACTCATTCGCACACACCAATACACGCACACAGTCACTCATTCGCACACACCAACACACGCACACAGTCACTCATTCGCACACACCAACACACGCACACAATCACTCATTCGCACACACCAACACACGCACACAGTCACTCATTCGCACACACCAATACACGCACACAGTCACTCATTCGCACACACCAACACACGCACACAGTCACTCATTCGCACACACCAACACACGCACACAGTCACTCATTCGCACACACCAACACACGCACACAATCACTCATTCGCACACACCAAAACACGCACACAATCACTCATTCGCACACACCAAAACATGCACACAGTCACTCATTCGCACACACCAACACACGCACACAGTCACTCATTCGCACACACCAACACACGCACACAGTCACTCATTCGCACACACCAACACACGCACACAATCACTCATTCACACACACCAAAACACGCACACAATCACTCATTCGCACACACCAACACACGCACACAATCACTCATTCACACACACCAACACACGCACTCAATCACTCATTCGCACACACCAACACACGCACAAAATCACTCATTCGCACACACCAACACACGCACACAGTCACTCATTCGCACACACCAACACACGCACTCAATCACTCATTCGCACACACATACACTCACACACAATCACTCATTCGCACACACCAAAACACGCACACAATCACTCATTCGCACACACCAACACACGCACACAATCACTCATTCGCACACACCAAAACACGCACACAATCACTCATTCGCACACACCAAAACACGCACACAGTCACTCATTCGCACACACCAACACACGCACTCAATCACTCATTCGCACACACCAAAACACGCACACAATCACTCATTCGCACACACCAACACACGCACACAATCACTCATTCACACACACCAAAACACGCACACAATCACTCATTCGCACACACCAACACACGCACACAATCACTCATTCACACACACCAAAACACGCACACAGTCACTCATTCGCACACACCAACACACGCACTCAATCACTCATTCACACACACCCAAACACGCACACAATCACTCATTCGCACACACCAACACACGCACACAATCACTCATTCGCACACACCAACACACGCACACAATCACTCATTCACACACACATACACTCACACACAATCATTCACATCACACACATGCACGCACACACATACACAATCACTCATTCACACACACACACAATCACTCATACACATCCACACACACACAATCACTCATACACATACAAGCATACACACATTCACTCGCAGACACACAATCACTCAATCACATACATACACACATAAAGACACACACACACAATCACTCATTTACATAAATACAGATACAAACACATAATAACTTATACACGCACATACACACAATCACTCATTCAAATACGCACAATTTCTCATCACATGTACGCACTCACAGACAAAATCACTCATTTACATTTATACACAAACACACACACAATGACACATTCAGAGATGCACACACACACAGAGTCACTCATTCACATACACACATTCAGAATCCTTCATTGATTTAGGGAGAGAATAGGGCCCCTCAAAGATCAGCAAGGCGGCCTTTGTGTGGAGCTGCAGAAAATGGGGGAGATACTAAATGAGTATTTCGCATCAGTATTTACTGTGGAAAAGGATATGGAAGATATTGACTGTAGGGAAATAGATGGTGACATCTTGAAAAATGTCCATATTACAGAGGAGGAAGTGCTGGATGTCTTAAAATGCACAAAAGTGGATAAATCCCCAGGACCTGATCAGGTGTACCCGAGAACTCTGTGGGAAGCTAGAGAAGTGATTGCTGGGCCTCTTGCTGAGATATTTGTATCATCGATAGTCACAGGTGAGGTGCTGGAAGACTGGAGATTGGCAAACGTGGTGCCACTGTTTAAGGAGGGTGGTAAAGACAAGCCAGGGACCTATAGGCCAGTGAGCCTGACCTCGGAGGTGGGCAAGTTGTTGGAGGGAATCCTGAGGGACAGGATGTACATGTATTTGGAAAGGCAAGGACTGATTCGGGATAGTCAACATGGATTTGTGTGTGGGAAATCATGTCTCACAAACTTGGTTGAGTTTTTTGAGGAAGTAACAAAGAGGATTGATGAGGGCAGAGTGGTAGATGTGATCTATATGGACTTCAGTAAGGCGTTCGACAAGGTTCCCCATGGGAGACTGGTTAGCAAGGTTAGATCTCACAGAATACAGGGAGAACTAGCCATTTGGATACAGAACTAGCTCAAAGGTAGAAGACAGAGGGTGGTGGTGGAGGGTTGTTTTTCAGACTGGAGGCCTGTGACCAGTGGAGTGCCACAAGGATCGGTGCTGGGCCCTCTACTTTTTGTAATTTACATAAATGATTTGGATGCGA
This sequence comes from Chiloscyllium punctatum, assembly GCF_047496795.1. Taxonomy (NCBI): domain Eukaryota; kingdom Metazoa; phylum Chordata; class Chondrichthyes; order Orectolobiformes; family Hemiscylliidae; genus Chiloscyllium; species Chiloscyllium punctatum. The sequence continues at coordinate 10,873,270 of NC_092759.1, forward strand.
GCATAAGAGGTACAGTTAGTAAGTTTGCAAATGACATGAAAATTGGAGGTGTAGTGGACAGAGAAGAGGGTTACCTCAGATTACAACAGGATCTGGACCAGATGAGCCAATGGGCTGAGAAGTGGCAGATGGAGTTTAATTCAGATAAATGCGAGGTGCTTCATTTTGGGAAAGCAAATCTTAGCAGGACTTATACTAAATGGTAAGGTCCTGGGGAGTGTTGCTGAACAAAGAGACCTTGGAGTGCAGGTTCATAGCTCCTTGAAAGTGGAGTCGCAGGTAGATAGGATATTGGAAGGATGTTGTGAAACTTGAAAGGGTTCAGAAAAGATTTACAAGGATGTTGCCAGGGTTGGAGGATTTGAGCTACAGGGAGAGGCTGAACAGGCTGGGGCTGTTTTCCCTGGAGCGTCGGAGGCTGAGGGGTGACCTTATAGAGGTTTACAAAATTATGAGGGGCATGGATAGGATAAATAGACAAAGTCTTTTCCTCCTGGGGTGGGGGAAGTCCAGAACTAGAGGGCATACGTTTAGGTTGAGAGGGGAAAGATATAAAAGAGACCTAAGGGGCAACGTTTTCACACAGAGGGTGGTACGTGTATGGAATGAGCTGCCAGAGGAAGTGGTGGAGGCTGGTACAATTGCAACATTTAAAAGGCATTTGGATGGGTATATGAATAGGAAGGGTTTGGAGGGATATGGGCCGGGTGCTGGCAGGTGGGACTAGATTGGGTTGGGATATCTGGTCGGCATGGACGGGTTGGACCGAAGGGTCTGTTTCCACGCTGTACATCTCTATGACTAGTGACTTACACAAACACACAATCACTCATACACACACACGCATACACACACACACAATTCATTAACATATATTCACGCACGCAATCACTCATTCACGTACAAACACACAATTACTCATTCACACACACACACAATCACTCATTCACAGACACACACAATCACTCATTCACAGACACACACACCATTACTCATTCACAGACACACACAATCACTCATTCACAGACACACACACAATCACTCATTCACAGACACACACACAATCACTCATTCATGTACATACACACTCATTCACACACACACACACAATCACTCATTCACACACACACACAATCACTCATTCATGTACATACACACTCATTCACACACACACACACAATCACTCATTCACACACACACACAATCACTCATTCACAGACACACACACAATCACTCATTCATGTACATACACACTCATTCACACACACACACAATCACTCATTCACACACACACAATCACTCATTCATGTACATACACACTCATTCACACACACACACACACAATCACTCATTCACACACACACACAATCACTCATTCATGTACACACACACACACAATCACTTGTTCATGTACACACACACACACAATCACTTGTTCATGTGCATACACAATCACTCATTCACATATACACACACACTCACTGACACACACACATAATCACTCACACACACAATCACACACACACACACACACATTTACTCATTAACATACATGCATGTACATAATCACTCATTTACATGCTCACACACACACACACTCACACACACAAACTCATTCATGTACACACAGCATTCATATACACACACACACACAATCACTCATTCACTTATACACAATCACTCATTCACTTATACACAATCATTCATTATATACAGACACCGACTCAATCATTCATTTACATACACACATACAGACACAATCACACAAGCACTTATTTACGTACTTACAGACACAAACACAATCACTCATTCACACACACACACACACACACGTAAACAGTCATTCACAAACATACACACACACGTAATCGCTCATATACACACACACACACACAATCACCCATTCTCTCTCTCACACACACACACACAATCACTCAGTCACCTACACACACACCCTCATTCACACACACTCCCTCACTCACACACACTCCCTCATTCACACACACACCCTCATTCACACACACACCCTCATTCATTCACTCACACAGACCTACACAATCATTCATTCTCATACACACACACACAATATCACCCATTCAGACACACACAATCACTCATTCGCACACACATACACTCACACACAATCATTCACATCACACACATGCATGCACACACATAAACAATCACTCATTCACACACACACACAATCACTCATACACATCCACACACACACAATCACTCATACACATACAAGCATACACACATTCACTCGCAGACACACAATCACTCAATCACATACATACACACATAAAGACACACACACACAATCACTCATTTACATAAATACAGATACAAACACATAATAACTCATACACACACATGCGCACGCACATACACACAATCACTCATTCAAATACGCACAATTTCTCATCACATGTATGCACTCACAGACAAAATCACTCATTTACATTTATACACAAACACACACACAATGACACATTCAGAGATGCACACACACACAGAGTCACTCATTCACATACACACATTCAGAATCCTTCATTGACTTAGGGAGAGAATAGGGCCCCTCAAAGATCAGCAAGGCGGCCTTTGTGTGGAGCCGCACAAAATGCAGGAGATACTAAATGAGTATTTTGCATCAGTATTTACTGTGGAAAAGGATATGGAAGATATTGACTGTAGGGAAATAGATGGTGACATCTTGAAAAATGTCCATATTACAGAGGAGGAAGTGCTGGATGTCTTAAAATGCACAAAAGTGGATAAATCCCCAGGACCTGATCAGGTGTACCCGAGAACTCTGTGGGAAGCTAGAGAAGTGATTGCTGGGCCTCTTGCTGAGATATTTGTATCATCGATAGTCACAGGTGAGGTGCCAGAAGACTGGAGGTTGGCAAACGTGGTGCCACTGTTTAAGGAGGGTGGTAAAGACAAGCCAGGGAACTATAGACCAGTGAGCCTGACCTCGGTGGTGGGCAAGTTGTTGGAGGGAATCCTGAGGGACAGGATGTACATGTATTTGGAAAGGCAAGGACTGATTTGGGATAGTCAACATGGCTTTGTGCATGGGAAATCATGTCTCACAAACTTGATTGAGTTTTTTGAGGAAGTAACAAAGAGGATTGATGAGGGTAGAGCAGTAGATGTGATCTATATGGACTTCAGTAATGCGTTCGACAAGGTTCCCCATGAGAGACTGATTAGCAAGGTTAGATCTCACAGAATACAGGGAGAACTAGCCATTTGGATACAGAACTAGCTCAAAGGTAGAAGACAGAGGGTGGTGGTGGAGGGTTGTTTTTCAGACTGGAGGCCTGTGACCAGTGGAGTGCCACAAGGATCAGTGCTGGGCCCTCTACTTTTTGTCATTTACATAAATGATTTGGATGCGAGCATAAGAGGTACAGTTAGTAAGTTTGCAAATGACATGAAAATTGGAGGTGTATTGGACAGCGAAGAGGGTTACCTCAGATTACAACAGGATCTGGACCAGATGGGCCAATGGGCTGAGGAGTGGCAGATGGAGTTTAATTCAGATAAATGTGAGGTGCTGCATTTTGGGAAAGCAAATCTTAGCAGGACTTATACACTTAATGGGAAGGTCCTAGGGAGTGTTGCTGAACAAAGAGACCTTGGAGTGCAGGTTCATAGCTCCTTGAAAGTGGAGTCGCAGGTAGATAGGATATTGGAAGGATGTTGTGAAACTTGAAAGGGTTCAGAAAAGATTTACAAGCATGTTGCCAGAGTTGGAGGGTTTGAACTACAGGGAGAGGCTGAACAGGCTGGGGCTGTTTTCCCTGGAGCATTGGAGGCTGAGGGGTGACCTTATAGAGGTTTACAAAATTATGAGGGGCATGGATAGGGTAAATAGACAAAGTCTTTTCCTCCTGGGGTGGGGGAAGTCCAGAACTAGAGGGTATAGGTTTAGGGTGAGAGGGGAAAGATATAAAAGAGACGTAAGGGGCAACATTTTCACACAGAGGGTGGTACGTGTATGGAATGAGCTGCCAGAGGAAGTGGTGGAGGCTGGTACAATTACAACATTTAAAAGGCATCTGGATGGGTATATGAATAGGAAGGGTTTGGAGGGATATGGGCTGGGTGCTGGCAGGTGGGACTAGATTGGGTTGGGATATCTGGTCGGCATGGACGGGTTGGACCGAAGGCTCTGTTTCCACGCTGTACATCTCTATGACTAGTGACTTACACAAACACACAATCACTCATACACACACACGCATACACACACACACAATTCATTAACATACAATCATGCATGCAATCACTCATTCACAGACACACAATCACTCATTAACATATATTCACGCACGCAATCACTCATTCACGTACAAACACACAATCACTCATTCACACACACACACAATCACTCATTCATGTACACACACACACACACAATCACTTGTTCATGTGCATACACAATCACTCATTCACATATACACACACACTCACTGACACACACACATAATCACTCACACACACAATCACACACAAACACACACACATTTACTCATTAACATACATGCATGTACATAATCACTCATTTACATGCTCACACACACACACACACACACACACAAACTCATTCATGTACACACAGCATTCATATACACACACACACAATCACTCATTCACTTATACACAATCACTCATTCACATATACACAATCATTCATAATATACAGACACCGACTCAATCATTCATTTACATACACACATACAGACACAATCACACAAGCACTTATTTACGTACTTACAGACACAAACACAATCACTCATTCACACACACACACACACGTAAGCAGTCATTCACAAACATACACACACGTAATCGCTCATACACACACACACACACAATCACCCATTCTCTCTCTCTCACACACACACAATCACTCAGTCACCTACACACACACCCTCATTCACACACACTCCCTCATTCACACACACTCCCTCATTCATTCACTCACACAGACCTACACAATCATTCATTCTCATACACACACACATGCGCGCACACACACACACAAGATCACCCATTCAGACACACACAATCACTCATTCACATGCACACATGCACTCACACATTGACGTGCACACACACACACACACACGCACACAATCACCCATTCAAACATATACACACTCATTCAATGCACACATTTACGTGCACGGACACACAGTCAAAATCAGTCTTTCAAGTATGTACATAAACATATACACACGCAATACTCATTCAGATATATATATGCACACACACAAAATCACTCATTCACATACATACACACACAATCACTCTGACATACACACAAACAGAATCATTCATTGACATACACAACACATACACACACAGAGACATATTCACGCATGCACACACACACAAACAGAATCATTCATTGACATACACACACACAGACACATTCACTCATTCACATGCACCTACACATGCACACGCAATCACTCATCCATATACATATACATATACAAACACCCAAAATCACGCATTCACATAGACACAGATACACACATGTAATCACTCATTCACATACACACATACATACTTAAACACACAATCACTCATTCACACACATAATCACTTAATCACATGCACACACATACACACATGCAATCACTCATTCACACATATACACATTCACACACCAACACTCATTCACATACACACACAATTACTCATTCTCACTCTCACACACACAATCATTCATTCACATACACACACAGTCACACACACAGTCACACATACACACTCAAACACACAGTCATTCATTCACATACACACACAATCTCACACACACAATTACTCATACACACACACAATCACTCATCACACACACACAAAAATCACTTATTCACATACTCACACATGCACACTCATTCACATACACACACAATCTCACACACACAATTACTCATACACACACACAATCACTCATCACACACACACAAAAATCACTTATTCACATACTCACACATGCACACTCATTCACATGCACATACAATCACTCATTCACATATACACAATACTCACTCATATACACACACATGCACACACACACAAAATCACTCATTCACATACACACACACTCATTCACACACACATACTCATTCACATGCACACCTACACACAGACACACAATCACTCATTCACATACTTGCACACATACAGACACAAACACATCATCACATATTCACACACACACAAGCACCCATTCACACACACACACAAAATCACCCATTCACACATACACACCCATGCAGACACAAAGGCACAATCACTCTTTCACATACACACATACACATACACGCAATCACTCATTCAAATGTACACAATTACTCATTCACATGCATGCACACAATCAAGATCAGGCATTTATGTATGTACACAAACATACATACACGCAATATGCATTCAGATATATACATGCATACACATGCTTACACACACACATTCACTCATTCACATGCACACATACACACAGACACACAATCACTCATTCTCCCTCTCCCTCTCTCTCTCTCTCTCTCACTCTCTCTCTCACACACACACACACACAACTTGGATCCCATTTACCACCCTCTGAGGAATAGAATAGGAAATGACATCACCATAGGGAATGACGTCCCCACAGGAAATAGCATAAGCAATCCAAGGATATCCAAACATATGAATACAAACCAAATGCCATTGCTTCATCCTGAGGCCCCATTGAAGATGTTACCTAGTATGGTGACGAAACATCTGAAAATGAAATTTCCAGCTCAGCGAGCAAACCTTCATCCAGAATCTCAACCTGAGGTACAAATCTTCTCAAATCTCACTAACACACACACACACACATACACAATCTCTCATTCACATACACTCACACAATCACTTATTCACATACACATACACACACACACAAAATCCCTCATTCACATACACCCACGCAATCACTCATTCTCACACATACACACACACAAACACATGCAGTCATTCTCGCACATACACACACACAAACACACACACACATGCAGTCATTCTCGCACATACACACACACAAGCACTCATTTACATACATACACACACATGATCACTCATTCACACACACAAACACACACACTCCCTCATTCACACACACGATCACTCATTCACATACAGATTCTCCCTCATTCACACGCACAGAAACACACCCACTCCCTCTTTCATTCACTCACTCACACACACATACACCATCACTCATTCACATACACACACATACTTACATAAACACACAATCACTCATTCACGTGCACAAACGCACTCGCTCATCCACGTGCACACAACACACACACAATCATCAATTCAAACACACACACTCATTCAAATGCACACAATTACTCATTCACTTGCACGTGCACACAGTCAAAATCAGTCATTCACATATGTACACAAACGCAATACTCATTCAGATATATATATACCTGTATATACATACACATATACACACAAATACAAAATCACTCATTCACATACATACACTCACAATCACTCATTGACATACACAAAAACAGAATCATTCATTGACATACACACACACACACACAATCACTTGTTCTCATACACACATGCACACGCAATCATTCATTGACATACATACAAAAACACACACAGGCACACAAACACTCATTCACATACATTGACACAAACACATATTCACGCACACACACACAAACACTCATTCACATACATTGACACAAACACATATTCACGCACACACACACAAACACTCATTTACATACACACACTTACAATCATTGACATACACACACATACACACACACTCCCTCATTCACACACATACACAATCACTCATTCACATACACACACAGACACACACACAATCACTCATACACACAATCATTCATTCACACTCACCGACATGTGCACACAATCGCTCATTCACATACATATACACATACAGACATACACAATCATGCATTCACATATACACAGACACACAAGCACACAATCACTCATTCATATACACCCACACACAATCACACGTACACACATACACACCATCACTCATGCACACACCCACATACACACAATCACTCATTCACATGCAGACACCTACATACGCACACACAATCACTTGTTCTCATACACACATGCACACACAATCATTCATTCACATACACACATATAGACACACACAATCATGCATTCACATATACACAGACACACAAACACACACTCACTCATTCATATACACCCACACACAGTCACACGTACGCACACTTACACACCATCACTCATTCACATACACACACAATCATTCATTCATATACACACACAGACACACACACAATCACTTGTACACACACAGTCCCTAATTCACATACATACACACACAATCACTCATTCACACACAGAGACACATAAGCACTCATTCACATAAACACACACACATAATCATTCATTCACATACACACACACTCATTCACCTATACACAAACGCACAGACACACAAATGCACACAAGCATTCATTCACACACACATAATCACTCATTCATATACACACACACAATCAGACATACTCACACAGACACTATCACGCATTAAGATCCACACACACAAGCACTCATTCGCACACACAAACATACAATTACTCACAGACGCACACACACACATTCACTCATACACACACAATCACTATTTCATATACACACATACACAATCACCCATTCACATGCACACACAATCACTCATTCACATACCTACACACATACAATCAATCATTGACATACACACACAGAAACACACACACACTCCCTCATTTACTCTGTCACACACACACACACACGCAATCACTCATTCTCATACACGGATACACACACACAATTACCCATTCACACACCCACACACACACACACACACACAGAACACCCATTCAGGTACACACAATCATTCATTCATATACACACATGCACTCACTCATTCACGTGCACACAACACACACACAATCACCCATTCAAACACACACACTCATTCAAATGCACACAATTACTCATTCTCTTGCACACACACACACTGTCAAAATCAGTCATTCATGTATGTACACAAATATACACACATACAATACTCATTCAGACATATGTTATGTATAGATATATATATATATATATATACACACACACACCTATATATACATATGTATATATACATACACCCATACAAAATTGCTCATTCACATACATACACACAATCACTGATTGACATGCAAATACAGAATCATTCATTGACATAAACATATACACGCACACCTACACACATATTCACTCATTCACATACACCTACTCACACACACACAATCACTCATTCATATACACCCACAAACAATCGCTCATATACACACACACACAAACAAAGAGGCACTCACTCACATACACACACACAATCACTCGTTCTCGTACACACATGCACACGCAGTCACTCATTAACATACATACACACATATAGACACACACAATCATGCATTCACATATACATAGACACACAAACACACAAACACTCATTCATATACACCCACACACAGTCACACACATACTCCATCACTCATTCACACACACATACACAATCACTCATTCACATACACACCCACAAAGACACAGTCACTCATTCATATACACAGGCACACTCTTTCTCATACAAATACAATCACTCATACTCACACACACACAATCATTAATTTATATACACACACAGACACACACAATCGCTCAACACACACAGAGACACACATAAGCACTCATTCACATAAACACACACACACAATTATTCATTCTCATATATACACACACTCATTCACATATACACAAACAGGCACAGACACACACATGCACACAAGCACTCATTCATGTACACACACATAATCACTTATTCATGTACACACACAATCACTCATACTCACACAGACACTATCACGCATTAAAATACACACACACAAGTACTCATTCACACACACACACATACAACCACTCATAGACACACACATTCACTCATACACACAAAATCACTCATTCACACACGCACTCACACAATCACTCATTCACATACACATACCCACACATTTTCCCTCATTCACACGCACACCGAAACACACACACACGCACTCACTCATTCTCGTACATAGATACAGACACATAATCACCCATTCACACACACACAAACAATCACCCATACACACACACACGCACACACACAATCACTCATTCACATACGCACATGCACTCACTCATTCACGTGCACACAACACACAGACACACAATCACCCATTCAAACACACACACTCATTCAAATGCATGCAATTACTCGTTCACTTGCAACACACACAGTCAAAATCAGTTATTCATGTATGTACACACACCCAATACCCATTCAGATATATGTTATATATGTATACTTTACATATACACACACATACAAAATCGCTCATTCACACACATATACACGCAGAGACACATTTACTCGTTCACATACACACAAACAGAATCATTCATTGACATGACAAACATACACACACACATTCACATACACCTACACACACACAATCACTCATTCACATACATACACACATACATACATAAACACACAATCACTCATTCACATACACACACTCACTCATTCATATACACCCACACACAATCACTCGTATACACACACCGTCACTCATTCACACGTACATACACAATCACTCATTCATACATACACACACACATAAAAACAAAGAGGCACTCATTCACGTACACACATATGCACAATCACTCCTTCACACACACACACCATCACTCATTCACACACACAAACTCTCCCTCATTCACACACATACACAATCACTCATTCACATACACACACAAAAAGAGGCACTCACTCATACACACACAGACACAACTACTCATTCACATACACACACACAATCACTTGTTCTCATACACACATACACACACAATCGCTCATTCTTTCTCTCACACACACACCCACAGAATCATTCATTCACATATACACAGACACACACAATCACTCATACAGACACAATCACTCATTCACACTCACAGACATGCACACACAATCACTCATTCACATACATATACACATACAGACACACAATCGTGCATTCACATATACACAGACACACAAACACACGATCACTCATTCATATACACCCACACACAATCACACATACACACACATATACACCATCACTCAATCACGCACACATACACAATCACTCATTCACCTGCACACACATACACACATGCAATCACTCATTCACATACACACACACAAATGTACAAGCACTCATTCACATACACACACAATCATTCTCACTCTCACACACACAATCATTCATTCACATACACACACAGTCACACACACAGTCACACATACACACTCAAACACACAGTCATTCATTCACATACACACACAATCTCACACACACAATTACTCATACACACACACAATCACTCATCACACACACACAAAAATCACTTATTCACATACTCACACATGCACACTCATTCACATACACACACAATCTCACACACACAATTACTCATACACACACACAATCACTCATCACACACACACAAAAATCACTTATTCACATACTCACACATGCACACTCATTCACATGCACATACAATCACTCATTCACATATACACAATACTCACTCATATACACACACATGCACACACACACAAAATCACTCATTCACATACACACACACTTACTTATTCATGTACACACACACAAAATCACTCATTCACATACACACACACTCATTCACACACACATACTCATTCACATGCACACCTACACACAGACACACAATCACTCATTCACATACTTGCACACATACAGACACAAACACATCATCACATATTCACACACACACAAGCACCCATTCACACACACACACAAAATCACCCATTCACACATACACACCCATGCAGACACAAAGGCACAATCACTCTTTCACATACACACATACACATACACGCAATCACTCATTCAAATGTACACAATTACTCATTCACATGCATGCACACAATCAAGATCAGGCATTTATGTATGTACACAAACATACATACACGCAATATGCATTCAGATATATACATGCATACACATGCTTACACATATGCAATCACTCATTCACATACACACATACACAATCACTCATTCACATACACACATACACAATCACTCATTCACATACACACATACACAATCACTCATTCACATACACACACAAAAAGAGGCACTCACTCATACACACACAGACACAACTACTCATTCACATACACACACACACAATCACTTGTTCTCATACACACACAATCGCTCATTCTTTCTCTCACACACACACCCACAGAATCATTCATTCACATATACACAGACACACACAATCACTCATACAGACACAATCACTCATTCACACTCACAGACATGCACACACAATCACTCATTCACATACATATACACATACAGACACACAATCGTGCATTCACATATACACAGACACACAAACACACGATCACTCATTCATATACACCCACACACAATCACACATACACACACATATACACCATCACTCAATCACGCACACATACACAATCACTCATTCACCTGCACACACATACACACATGCAATCACTCATTCACATACACACACACAAATGTACAAGCACTCATTCACATACACACAATCGTGCATTCACATATACACAGACACACAAACACACGATCACTCATTCATATACACCCACACACAATCACACATACACACACATATACACCATCACTCAATCACGCACACATACACAATCACTCATTCACCTGCACACACATACACACATGCAATCACTCATTCACATACACACACACAAATGTACAAGCACTCATTCACATACACACACAATCATTCTTTCTCATACACACACAATCACTTGTACACGCATACACCATCACACATTCACACACATACACCATCACTCATTCACAAACGCATACACAATCACTCATTCACATATACACACACAATCACTCATTCACATATACACACAAAAATACAAGCACTCATTCACACACACACAATCACTCATTCACATATGCGCACGCACAATCACTCATTCGCATACACACACAAAATCACTCTTTCTCATACACACACAAAATCACTCATTCACACACACAGACATACATAAGCACTCATTCACATCAACACAAACACACAAAATCACTCATTCACATACACACACACGCACAATCACTCATTCACATACACCTACACAATCGCTCATTCACATGCACACACACATACACACATGCAATCACTCATTCACATACACAGGCACAATCACTCTTTCTCACACACACAATCATTCATTCATATACACATATACACAATCACTCATACACACACAGTCCCTAATTCACATACATACATACACAATCACGCATTCACACACAGAGACACACAAAATCATTCATTCACATACACACACACTCATTCACATATACACAAACACACACAGACACACACATGCAAACATGCATTGATTCACACACACATAATCACTCACTCAATCACGTGCACACAACACGCAGACACATAATCACCCATTCAAACACACACACTCATTCAAATGCACACAATTACTCATTCACGTGCACACACACAGTCAAAATCAGTCATTCACGTATGTGTATGTGTTTCAGTGATCGTGTGTCTGTGTATGTATGTGACTGACAAATACACATATACACAATCACTCATTCACATGCGCAAACATATACGGACACAGATACACAATAACATATTCACACCCACAATCACTCATTCATAGACACAAACATGTACATACTTAATCACACATTCACATGCACACACACACACACACAAAATCACTCATTCACATACACACACTCAAACAATCAATTATGTACACACACATACATACAATCACTCATTCACATACACACACAATCACTCATTCACGTACACACACAAGCTTTCTCATTCACATACACACACAGACACAATCACACATTCACATGCACACACAATCAATTAATTACATCCACACACTCACAATTACTCATTCACATCCACACACATAATCACACATTCACATATACACACATGCGCGCACACATACATACAGACACACACAATCGCACATTCACCTTCACACACACAATCAATCATTCACATCCACAGACACAGAATCACTCATTCACATACACATACACGCGCACACAAACACACACAAAATCAAAAGCACTCATTCTCAAAGACACACAAACACAGAGTCAGAAATTCACAATCGCACACAAGGATTCTGTGTAATTCAAGATGGAGGGTGGGAAAAATGTCTGTCTATAACAGCTGCTCCTCCTTTTTTGAGGTATTTTAGGTGTTGGAGGTGATTTGCTCGAATTCCAGGAGCAGTAATTCCTGTTTTATATTGTTTTGGAACTTTGGAAAAAAAAGTCAAAACAACAGCAGTTCTAAAAGGGAGAAGAGCAGACAAAGGCAGCACATGGTGAGGACAGTGCAGGAGAGAGAGAGAGAGAGAGAGAGAACCTGCCTTTGCTGTTTGAATTCGTGTATCGCTGGACATCGGAGTGCATCTGGGAAAATTAACAAACAGTGAAATTCACAACTAATCTTGGAGAAACTGTTTGGGTGAAGTCACAGCACAGGATCAGATAAGTGAATAGTTTTAAGTGTGGCCTACAGAAAGTCTGCAGTAGTGAGTAGAGTTGGTTCTTTCTTGATCATATGTTTTTTGAGATATGTCTCTTGATTAAACTAAAGATATAAGCCATAACTATTAATTTAACCTGGGGCAGTGTTTTGTAGAGGAATAAGATGGTGTTATTTTCTGGGTCTGTAGATTGTGAAAGAGCAAAAATGGCCTTTAGTATAGTGATATGAGCTTCTTGTCAGATGTGGGAGTTTAAGGAGAGTGTACAGGTTACTGTGGATTATATCTGCAATAAATGCTGTTGGTTGTGAATCCTATCAGATCGAATGGATCGGTTGGAGAGACAATTAGAGGCAATGAGGAATTTGCAACAACAATGGTAAGTCATCGATGGCAGTTATAGGAAGGGGGTAAAGTCGCAGTTATAGTCACATAGATGGGTTGACTCCAGGAAAGGTAAGAGAGGTAGGCAGCTAGTGCAGGAGTCATCTGTTGCTATCCCCATTTCAAACAAGTATGCTGTTTCGGAAAATGTAGGGGGTGATGGATTCTCTGGGGAATGTAGCACGAACAGCCAAGTTTCTGTTATTGAGACTGGCTCTAATGCAATGAGGGATATGTCGGGTTCCAAGAGATCAATTGTGTTAGGGGATTCTCTAGTCTGAGGTACGGACAGATGTTTCTGTGGCCAGCAGAGAAAAAGCAGAATGGTGTGTTGTTTCCCTGGTGCCAGGATCAAGGATGTCTCAGAGAGGGTGCAGAATGTTCTCATGGGGGAGAGGGCCCAGCAAGAGGTCATTGTCCACATTGGAACCAACGATATAGGAAGGAAAAAGGTTGAGATTCTGAAGAGAGATTACAGAGAGTTAGACAGGAATTTAAAAAGGAGGTCCTCAAGGGTAGTAATATCTGGATTACTCCCAGTGCCACGAGCTAGTGAGGGCAGGAATAGGAGGATAGAGCAGATGAATGCATGGCTCAGGAGCTGGTGTATGGGAGAAGGGTTCACATTTTTGGATCATTAGAGTCTCTTTTGGGGTAGAAGTGACCTGTACAAGAAGGACGGATTGCACCTAAATTGGAAGGGGACTAATACACTGGCAGGGAAATTTGCTAGAGCTGCTCGGGAGGATTTAAACTAGTAAGGTGGGGGGTGGGACCCAGGGAGATAGTGAGGAAAGAGATCAATCTGAGACAGGTACAGCTGGGAACAGAAGTGAGTCAAACAGTCAGGGCAGGCAGGGACAAGGTAGGACTGATAAATTAAACTGCATTTATTTCAATGCAAGGGGCCTAACAGGGAAGGCAGATGAACTCAGGGCATGGTTAGGAACATGGGACTGGGATATCATAGCAATTACGGAAACATGGCTCAGGGATGGGCAGGACTGGCAGCTTAATGTTCCAGGATACAAATGCTGCAGGAAGGACAGAAAGGGAGGCAAGAGAGGAGGTGGAGTGAAAGTTTTGATAAGAGATAGTATTACAGCTGTGCTGAGGGAGGATATTCCTGGGAATACATCCAGGGAAGTTATTTGGGTGGAACTGAGAAATAAGAAAGGGATGATCACCCTTATTGGGATTGTATTATAGACGGTCCAATAGCCAGAGGGAAATTGAGGAACAGATTTGTAAGGAGATCTCAGCTATCTGTAAGAATAATAAGGTGGTTATGGTCAGGGATTATAACTTTCCAAACATAGACTGAGACTGCCATAATGTTAAGTATGTGGATGGAGAGGAATTTGTTAAGTGTGGACAAGACAATTTCCTGATGCAGTAAGTGGATGTACCTACTATAGAGAAGGTGCAAAACTTGACCTACTCTTGGGAAATAAGGCAGGGCAGGTGACTGAGGTGTCAGTGGGGGAGCATTTTGGGGCCAGCGACCATAATTCTATTAGATTTAAAATAGTGATGGAAAAGGAGAGACCAGATCTAAAAGTTGAAGTTCTAAATTGGAGAAAGGCCAATTTTGACGGTATTAGGCAAGAACTTTCAAAAGCTGATTGGAGGCAGATGTTTGCAGGTAAAGGGACGGCTGGAAAATGGGAAGCCTTCAGAAATGAGATAACAAGAATCCAGAGAAAGTATATTCCTGTCAGGGTGAAAGGGAAGGCTGGTAGGTATAGGGAATGCTGGATGACTAAAGAAATTGAGGGTTTGGTTCAGAAAAAGAAGGAAGCATGTGTCAGGTATAGACAGGATAGATCGAGTGAATCCTTAGAAGAGTATAAAGGAAGTAGGAGTATATTTAAGAGGGAAATCAGGAGGGCAAAAAGGGGACATGAGATAGCTTTGGCAAATAGGGTTAAGGAGAATCCAAAGGGTTTTTACAAATACATTAAGGATAAAAGGGTAACTAGGGAGAGAATAGGGCCCCTCAAAGATCAGCAAGGCGGCCTTTGTGTGGAGCAACAGAAAATGGGGGAGATACTAAATGAGTATTTTGCATCAGTATTTACTGTGGAAAAGGTTATGGAAGATATAGACTGTAGGGAAATAGATGGTGACACCTTGAAAAATGTCCATATTACAGAGGAGGAAGTACTGGATGTCTTAAAATGCACAAAAGTGGATAAATCCCTAGGACCTGATCAGGTGTAGAGGGTAGATGTGATCTATATGGACTTCAGTAAGGCATTCGACAAGGTTCCCCATGGGAGACTGATTAGCAAGGTTAGATCTCATGGAATACAGGAGGAACTGGCCATTTGGATACAGAACTGGCTCAAAGGTGAAAGAAGTGGCTGAGGGAGTTCAATCCAGACAACTGTGAGGTGATGCATTTTGGGAAGTCTAATTCTAGAGTGAACTGTACTGTAAACGGAAGAGCCTTGGGAAAAGCTGATGAGCGAGAGATCTGAGAATTCAGGTCCCTTGTACTCTGAAGGTGGCTGCACAGGTGGATAGAGTGGTCAAGGCAGCATATATAGTATGCGTGCTTTCATTGGGCGGGGTATTGAGTATAAGAGCTGGCAAGTCATGTTAAAATTGTACAAGACATTGGTTCGGCCACATTTTGAATAGTGTCCTGATGCAACTTTGTTTGTGTGTGTTGGGGGGGTTGCTTTCATAGTTTTGGACTTGGTCTGTGTGTGTGTCTTTCCTGTGTCCCTTTGTGGTGAATTCTCCGTTCGGTGTTCTCTGTACCATCACGTCTAGGAATGGGAGTCGGTTGTCCTTTTCTTTCTCTCTAGTGAATCGGATTCCTGTGAGTGTGGCGTTGATGATCTGGTGTGTGTTCTCTATTTCTGTGATTTTAATGATTACAAAGGCGTCATCCACGTATCTGACCCAGAGTTTGGGTTGAATTTGCGGTAAGACTGTTTGTTCTAACCTTTGCATTACTGCTTCTGCTATGAGTCCAGAGATCGGTGAGCCCATGGGTGTGCCGTTGATTTGTTCGTATATTTGGACACCAAACTTTGAACACCTACGGGCGAGAGACGCTAAGACAAACCAGGAAATCGGAATCCTGTGCCAACCGCCTAGGCGCCACATACGAACAACTCCGGTTCCTGCACGAATGCCGAAAGAATCGAATCCTTCCACCATGTGTCAGATACAGACCACCAGTCAACAATCCACAAGCCAGGGACACAGCCATGCAGAACGGATTCAGGGTGATCCAGGTAATGATTACAGACGCACACGACAGACTTCACAAATACAGACAAGAAATTGCGTGCCAAAAATCGTTAATTTCAAAAACCACCAATCAGGAATGGACCCGGACCATAGAACAGGCCGTCACCATAGGACAGAACAGGATCACACACTGCAAAAAAACGGCACTAAAAGAAAAAATGGCCAAACTAACACACAACAGAGAGGACACCACAACACACTCCTGGGTTAAAAACCTCTCCCACAGACAGCTCACAGACACGGAAAGAACAATACTGGCCAAGGGACTCAACTACAACCACAGGGACGCCTAGACAGCAGACTTCCTAGCAGCACTAGAATGCACACTCAGGAACAATGGACTGACAGAAGAGACACAACAAACAGTGAGACAAAGTATCGTACCGCTGATAACAAGAAAAAAACAAACACATAACCTCAACGCCAAAGAGAGGAAGCACTAAAATCACTAAGAAACGATAAGAACATAATCATACTACCAGCAGACAAAGGCAGAATGACGGTCATCCTGGACAAAGCAGACTACATGCAAAAAGCACAACAACTACTTGCAGATACCAACACCAACCAAAAGAGGGAGTTTGACCCCACCCCACAGCTCACCAATAGGGTAAACAACACACTGAGGAATCTACAAAAAACTGACAGATAACCAGGTCTGACCTACAAAGAATGAAACCTGAAACCAACAACACCCCCAGATTCTATGGACTACCCAAAGTGCACAAACCAGACATCCCACTCAGACCCATAGCATCACTACCAGGAACACCATCACATAAACTGGCCAAAGAACTACAGCAGAAACTGAAACACCTGATCAGCGGATCCAGACAATCTACACAATCGACACAGGAATTCTTGGACATCATCAGAAATATACACATAGACAAGGAAGAAACTATGGTCTCATTCGATGTAACGGCACTGTTCAACTCCATCGACAAAACCCTAGCCAGAGAAACAATAACCAACCTGCTGGACATACAGAACAGACAACAGGACGTTGAACCTATCAACAAAGACGGCATACTCAAACTACTGGACTTGTGCCTCACAACACACTTCACATTCAACAACCAAATATATGAACAAATCAACGGCACACCCATGGGCTCACCCATCTCTGGACTCATAGCAGAAGCAGTAATGCAAAGGTTAGAACAAACAGTCTTACTGCAAATTCAACCCAAACTCTGGGTCAGATATGTGGATGACACCATTGTAATAATTAAAAACACAGAAATAGAGAACACACACCAGATCATCAACGCCACACTCACAGGAATCCGATTCACGAGAGAGGAAGAAAAGGACAACCAACTCCCATTCCTAGACGTGATGGTACAGAGAACACCGAACGGAGAATTCACCACAAAGGTTTACAGGAAAGCCACACACACAAACCAAGTCCTAAACTACGAAAGCAACCACCCCGACACACACAAACGAAGTTGCATCAGGACACTATTCAAAAGGGCCACAACACACTGCAGTACACCAGAACTACAAAAAGAGGAAGAAGAACACCTGTACAAGGTATTCGCCAAGAACGGATACCCGCACAATTTCATCAACAGATGCCTAAGGGAGAGACAACGGAACGAGGACATGCCGCAACCCAAAGGACTAGCCACACTACCATACATCAGGAGCATTTCTGAACTGACAGCCAGACTACTGCGACCACTAGGACTCATAACAGCACACAAACCAACAGCCATTCTCAGACAACAACTCACCAGGATGAAGGACCCGATACCCAACATGAGCAAAACCAATGTCGTGTACAAAATCCCATGCAAGGACTGCACAAAACACTACATCGGACAAACAGGAAGACAGTTAACGATCCGTATACACGAACACCAACTAGCCACGAAACGACACGACCAGCTATCCTTAGTAGCCACACACACAGATGACAAGCAACATGAATTCGACTGGGACAACACTACCATTATAGGGCAAGTCAAACAGAGAACAGCCAGGGAATTCCTAGAGGCATGGCACTCATCCACAGACTCTATCAACAAACACATCGACCTGGACCCAATATACTGGCCACTGCAGTGGACAGCTGGAACTGACAACCGGAAGCGGCAGAGACAGGCCACTATAAATGCCGGAGGAAACAGCACAGAAGCACTTCACAGGAGGCTGCCAAGCACTGAGGATGTCACCTAGACAGGGGACGAAACGTCTGCAACACAAATTCCCAGCTCGGCGAACAGAACCACAACAATCACAGAGACTTGGTTGAAGGAAAGGCATGATGATTGGCAACTCAATGTTCCAGGATATAGACGCTTCAGACAGGACAGGGAGGGAAGTAAAAGGTGGGGGGGGGTGGGCGGGGGGTGGGTGGAGTTGCATTGCTGGTCAGGGGCGATATCACGGCTGTGCTATAGGAGGACATTATGGAGGGCCTGAGCAGTGAGGTATTAAGGGTTGAGCTGAGAAATAAGAAGGGTGCAGTTACATTGTTGGGCCTGTATTAAAGACCTCCCAACAGTCAGTGTGGGGTAGAAGAACAAATAGGTAAACAGATTACGGAATGATGTAGAGGCAACAGGGTGGTGGTGATGGGAGATTTTAATTTTCCCAACATTGACTGGGATACACAGTGTCAGAGGTCTGGATGGGGCAGAATTTGTAAGAAGCGTCCAGGAGAGTTTTCTCGAGCAGTATGTCTATAGTCTGATGAGGGAAGGGGCCATATTGGGCCTGGTATTGGGGAATGAGCTAGGCCAGGTGATAGAAGTTGCAGTGTGGGATTTCTTTGGGAATAGTCACCACAATTCCGTAAGTTTTAGAATACTCATAGACAAAGATGAGAGTGGTTGTAAGGGAAGAGTACTAAACTGGGCCAAGGCCAATTATATTAAAATTAGGCAGGAGCTGGGAAATGTGGATTGGACACAGCTATTTGAGGGAAAGTCCACATTTGAGATGTGGGAGGCTTTCAAAGATAGTGCAGGATCGGCACGTCCCGTTGAAAGGCAGGATTCGTGAACTGTGGATGACAGGGGAAATCGCGCGAGTAGCCAAGAGGAAAAGGGAAGCGTACATAAGGTCCAGGCAGCTAAAAACAGAACGGGCCCTGGAGGAATATCGGGAGATTAGGACCTGATGAAGAACCCAAGAGTTAAATGAGGAATCGAGCGGGCTAAAAAGGGTCATGAAATAACTTTAGCGAGCAGGATTGAGGAGAATCCCAAAGCCTTTTATTCTTATATAAGAAACAAGAGGGTAACTCGAGAAAGGGATGGTCCATGAAAGGATAAGGAAGGAGAGAAAATGGATAAGTTTCTCAATGATTACTTTGCATCAGTGTTCACTGAGGAACCGGAGGTGATGAATTAGAGATAGAAGTTTATTTACTCTGGATCAGGTTGACGTAAGTAGGGAAGATGTGTTGGGTAGGCTAGAGGTTATTAAGGTGGACAAATCCCCAGGACCGGATGGAATCTATCCCAGGTTGCTGAGGGAGGTGAGAGAGGAAATGGCTGGGGCCCTGACAGATATCTTTGTAGCATCCTTAAATACAGGTGAGGTGCTGGAGGACTGGAGAGTTACTAATGTTGTCCCCCGGTACAAGAAGGGGAGTAGGGATATTCCAGGTAACTACAGACCAGTGAGTCTGAGGTCGGTGGTGGGAAAGTTGCTGGAGAAGGTACTGAGGGATAGGATTTATTTATATTTGGAAAAGAATGGGCTTATCAGTGATAGGCAACATGGGTTTGTGCGGGAGAGATCCTGCCTTACCAACTTGATAGAGTTCTTCGAGGAAGTGACCAAGTTGCTAGATGAAGGAAGGGCTATAGATGTCATATACATGGACTTTAGTAAGGTGTTTGATCAGGTTCCCCATTATAGACTAATGGAGAAAGTGAAGTCACATGGTGTGCAGGGTGTTCTAGCTCAGTGGATAAAGAACTGGTTGAGCAACAGGAGACAGAGAGTAGTAGTTGAAGGGAGTTTCTCGAAATGGAGAAAGGTGACCAGTGGTGTTCCACAGGGGTCAGTATTGGGGCCACTGTTGTTTGTGATATACATCAATGATCTGGCAGAGGGCATTGTTGGTCTGATCAAGTTTACAGATGACTATGAAGATTGGTGGCAGAAAGTGTAGGGGACTGTCAGAGAATACAGGAGAATATAGATAGGCTGGAGAGTTGGGCAGAGAAGTGGCAGATGGGATTCAATCCAGACAACTGTGAGGTGATGCATTTTGGGAAGTCTAATTCTAGAGCGAACTGTACTGTAAACGGAAGAGCCTTGGGAAAAGCTGATGAGCAGAGAGATCTGGGAATTCAGGTCCCTTGTACTCTGAAGGTGGATGCACAGGTGGATAGAGTGGTCAAGAAGGCGTATGGTATGCTTGTCTTCATCGGACGGGGTATTGAGTATAAGAGCTGGCAGGTCATGTTAAAATTGTACAAGACATTGGTTTGGCCACATTTAGAATGCTGTGGGATTTAGTTCTGGGCGCCATATTACCAAAAGGATGTGGACGCTTTGGAGAATGTGCAGAGAAGGTTGACGAGGATGTTGCCTGGTATGGAAGGTGCTAGCTATGAAGAGAGGTTGAGTAGGTTAGGATTGTTTTCTTTGGAAAAAAGGAGATTGAGGGGGGAGCTGATTGAGGTTTACAAAATCATGAAGGGTATAGACAGGGTGATTAGAGATAAGCTTTTTCCCAGGGTGGGGGATTCAATAACGAGAGGTCACTCTTTCAAGGTGAGAGGTGAAAAGTTTAAGGGGGATACACAAGACAAGTACTTCACACAGAGGGTGGTGGGCATCTGGAACACGTTACCAACAGAGATGGTAGAGGTAGGCACGGTAGATTCATTTAAGATGTGTCTGGACAGATGCATGTGTAGGTGGGGAGCAGAGGGAGACAGATCCTTTGGAATTGGGCGATAGGTTTAGACAATGGATTTGGATCGGCTCAGGCTTGGAGGGCTGAAGGTCCTGTCCCTGGGCTGTAAAATTTCTTTCTTCTTTGTTCACTCATTCACATATGCACATACGCACTCACACACTCTTGCATACACAAACACACACAATCACCCATTCACATACACATACATACACACACACAATCAGTCATTCACACATGTGCGCACACACACATGTACACACAGGCAATCATTCTTTCACATACACCCACATATACGGACATACACATTCAATCACTCATTCACACATACATGTACATACAGTCACACACAATCACTCACTCACATTTCTACACACACACACAGATTCACACACACACTCATTCACATGTACACACACACACACACACACACATACACACACACACACAATTACACATTCACATACACTCACACACAGAGATACAATTATTCTTAGATTAGATTCTCTAAAGTGTGGAAACAGGCCCTTCGGCCCAACCAGTCCACACCAATCTTCTGAAAAGTAACCCACCCAGACGCATTTCCCTCTGATTAATGCACCTAACACTATGGACAATTTATCATGGTCAATCCACCCTAACCTGCACATCGTTGGATTGTTGGAGGAAACCGGAGCACCCGGAGGAAACCCACACAGCACACAGACCCGGGGAGAATGTGCAAACTCCACACAGACAGTTGCCTGAGGCGGGAATGGGACCTTGGTGCTGTGAGGCAGCAGTGCTAACTACTGAGCCACAATCACTCATACACACACACACACACACACACACACACACAATCCCTCAGTCCCAGACACAATCACTCATACACACACACAATCCCTCAGTCCCAGACACAATCACTCATTCACATACGCACATGCACATACACACAATCACTCATTCTGATACACACACACATACAGTCACATGTTCATATATATACATACATCCAGACACACACAGAGTCACTCATTGACATACATACTCATACACAGACACGGTCACTCATTTACATATGGTCACACACACACAATCACTTATTCACATACACAAACACACACACACAATTACTTATTCACAAACATAAACATGCAAACATACAATCACTCATTCACAAATGCACACAGACAACAATCACTCATTCACATATTCACATACACACACAGTCATTCACAAAGACACATGCAAACACACACATGCATGCATACAGTAACTGATTCACACACACAATCAATCACTCACATTTCTGCACACACAAACACACAATCACTCATTCACACACACACATCCAGACACACATACAATCACCCATTCACAACACACACACAGTTATTCATTCACAAACATACAGAATCACTCATTCACATACACAGACAAAATCACTCATTTAAATACACACACACAGACACAATCGCTCAGTCACACACACATACAATCACTCATTCACTAACACACACAGTCCTCATTTACAAATGCACACACAATTACCCATTCACGTGTGTGCACACACACACACAAAATCACAAACACACACACACACATTCGCATGCATACATAATCACCCATTCATATCAACAGAGCTGAAAATGTGTTGCTGGAAAAGCGCAGCAGGTCAGGCAGCATCCAAGGAGCAGGAGAATCGACGTTTCGGGCATGAGCCCTTCTTCAGGAATCTTCCTTGGATGCTGCCTGACCTGCTGCGCTTTTCCAGCAACACATTATTCAGCTCTGATCTCCAGCATCCTCAGTCCTCACTTTCTCCATTCATATAAACACACAATCGCTCATTTACATATACAGACATGCTCACAATCACTCATTCACATACACACACACACATACACACAATCACTCATTCACACACACACACACACACACATACACACAATCACTCATTCACACACACACACATACACACAATCACTCATTCACATACACACACACACATACACACAATCACTCATTCACATACACACACACATACACACAATCGCTCATTCACACACACACACACACACAATCACTCATTCACATACACACACACACATACACACAATCACTCATTCACATACACACACACACATACACACAATCACTCATTCACATACACTCACAGTCATTCATTCACAAACATACACACAATCACTTTTGCGTGCACACATACACACAATCACTCTTTCACATATACAGACACCCACACAATCATTGATTCAGATACTCACACACACAGAATCACTCATTCACAAAAGCACACACATTCTCTCATTCTCATACATTCACACATAAGGACTCATTCACACACACACACACAGAATCACCCATTCACATACATATGCACACATGCACACACACACAATCATTCATATACACAATCATTCATTCACTTACACAGACACACACGCAATCACTCAGACAAACACAATCACTGATTCACAAACACACACACAATCACCTAGTCACATGCACGCACACACAATCACTCATTCACAACACACACAGAGTCATTCATTCACACACACACAATCAGTCATCCGCAGATACACATTCACTCATTCACATCCACACACACCCAATCACTCACTCACACACACACATAAACAATCAATCAATTGCATAGACCCACACACAATCAATTATTCATATTCGCACACACACAGTCACTCATTCACGTATATACACACACTTATTCATTCACATCAACACACACACAACTCATCCGCGTATATACACAAACAAACCACTCAGTCGCGCACACACACACATTCACTCTTTCATAAATACACACACACAAACACACAATCACTCATAGAGGAAGACACGCACACAGAATCAGCCATTCACATTTACACACACTCTCACACAATCACTCATTCACATACACACACAGACAACCACTCATATGCACACACACATACACACAATCACACGTTCACAAACACAATCACTCATTCACGTACACACAGAGTCACTCATTCACACACACACACACACACACACACACACACAATCACATGTACTCACACACACACACAGACACCCCTACACACAATACCTCATTCACATAAATTAACATATGCACACAATCACTCATTCACATATACCGCCACACTCACAATCACTCATTCATATACACATACTCACACACATAATCATTCATTCACAATACACACATGCACACAGAGTCACTCTTTCACAAACACGCACACACAATCACTCATGTACACACACACAATCACTGATTCACATTCAGACGCACAAAATCACAAATTCACCAACACACACACAATCACTCATTCAAATACACTCACACATAATCACTCAGTCACGTGCACACACAGACACACACACACAATCACTCACACCCACAAACACACACACACAGATACCTACACATACAATCACTCATTCACATAAACACTCATACGCACACAATCATTCACACATACAGACACACTCACAGTCACTCATTCACATACACAGGCACACACACACTCACAAATACACACAATCACTGATTCACAAGCATGCACAATCACTCATTCACATGCACACACACACACAGATACAATCACTCATTCACATGCACACAGACACACGATCACTCATACGCGCACACACAACCCTCCCCCACACACTCAATCACTCGTTTATGTACACACACGTACAGAAAGACAAACACAATAACTCATTCACGTACACATACACACGCAGATGCACACAATCGCTCATTCACATATATATGCACATAAAGACACAGACACACACACAATTACTCATTCACATATACACAGACACATGCGCGGACACACCCACAATTACTCATTCATGTACACACATACAGAATCACTCATTCACATGTGCACACACACACACACACACAAGCACTCATCCACATACACACATGCACAATCACTCATTCACATGAACACACACAATCACTCATTCACATACACACAGACACACACACACAACCACTCATTCACATACAAACACATAGACACAATCACTCATTCACACACACACACAAAATCACTCACTCACAGACACAGATATACATCACTCATGTACATACATACACACAATCAATCATTCATATACACACACATACGCACAATAACACATTCACATACACAGACACACACACAATCATTCATTCAGATGCACACACACACAATCAATCAACTACATACACACACAGACACAATCACTCACACACACACACTATCACTCATTCACATACACACACTATCACTCATTCACATACCCACACAGACACAATCACTCATTCACACACAATCAACTACATACACACACAGACACAATCACTCATTCACACACACTATCACTCACTCACACACACACACACACACACACATACACACACGATCACTCATTCACATCCACACACACACACACTGACTCATTCACATACACACACACAATCACTCATTCACATAGAACATAGCACATT
This sequence comes from Chiloscyllium punctatum, assembly GCF_047496795.1. NCBI lineage: Eukaryota > Metazoa > Chordata > Chondrichthyes > Orectolobiformes > Hemiscylliidae > Chiloscyllium > Chiloscyllium punctatum. The sequence continues at coordinate 10,901,113 of NC_092759.1, forward strand.
ACAGCACAGTACACGCCCTTCGGCCCTCGACATTGCGCCGACCTATCATATCAATCTGAAGCCCATCCAACCTATACTATTCCATATACGTCCATATGCATGTCCAATGACGACTTAAATGTACTTAAAGTTGGCGAATCTACTACCGTTGCAGGCAAAGCCCATACCCCTACTACTCTCTGAATAAAGTAACTACCTCTGACATCTGTCCTGTATCTATCACCCCTCAATTTAAAGCTATGTCCCCTTGTGCTAGCCATCACCATCCGGGGAAAAAGGCTCTCCCTGTCCACCCTATCTAACCCTCTGATTATCTTATATGTCTCTATTAAGTCACCTCTCAACCTTCTTCTCTCTAATGAAAACAGCCTCAAGTCCCTCAGCCTTTCATCGTAAGACCTTCCCTCTGAACCAGGCAACATCCCAGTAAATCTCCTCTGAACCCTTTCCAAAGCTTCCACATCCTTCCTATAATGTGGTGACCAGAACTGTACACAATACTCCAAGTGCGGCCACACCAGAGTTTTGTACAGCTGTAGCATAACCTCATGATTCCGGAACTCGATCCCTCTATTAATAAAAGCTAAAACACTGTATGCCTTCTTCACAACCCTGTCAATCTGTGTGGCAACTTTCAAGGATCTGTGTACCTGGACACCGAGATCTCTCTGCTCATCTACACTACCAAGAATCTTACTATCAGCCCAGTACTTTGCATTCCAGTTACTCCGACCAAAGTGAATCACCTCACACTTGTCTGCATTAAACTCCATTTGCCACCTCTCAGCCCAGCTCTGCAGCTTATCTATGTCTCTCTGTAACCTACGACATCCTTTGTCACTATCCACAGCTCCACCGACCTTAGTGTCGTCTGCAAACTTACTAACCCACCATTCTACGCCCTCATCCAGGTCGTTTATAAAGATGATGAACAGCAGTGGACCCAACACTGACCCTTGCGGTACACCACTGGTAACTGGACTCCAAGATGAACATTTCCCATCAACCACCACTCTCTGTCTTCTTTCAGCAAGCCAATTACTGATCCAAACTGCTACATCTCCCACAATCCCATTCTTCCGCATTTTGTACAATAGCCTACTGTGGGGAACCTTATCGAATACCTTGCTGAAATCCATACACACCACAACAGCCTGTTTACTCTCATCTACCTGTTTGGTCACATTCTCAAAGAACTCAATAAGGTTTGTGAGGCACAACCTACCCTTCACAAAACCGTGCTGACTATCCCTAATCAAATTGTTCTTTTCTAGATGATTATAAATCCTATCTCTTGTAACCTTTTCCAACACTTTACCAACAACTGAAGTAAGGCTCACTGGTCTATAATTTCCAGGGTTGTCTTACTCCCCTTCTTGAACAGGGGAACCACATTTGCTATCCTCCAGTCTTCTGGCACTATTCCTGTAGACAATAGCAATTTAAAGATCAATGTCAAAGACTCGGCAATCTCCTCCCTGGCTTCCCACAGGATCCTAGGATAAATCCCATCCAGCCCAGGGGACTTATCTATTTTCACACTCTGCAGGATTTCTAATACCTCTTCCTTGTGAACCTCAATCCCACCGAGTCTAGTAACCTGTATCTCAGTATTCTCCTCGATAACATTGTCGTTTTCTAGAGTGAATACTGTCGAAAAATATTCATTTAGTGCTTCCCCTATCTCCTCTGACTCCACACACAACTTCCCACTACTATCCTTGATTGGCCCTAATCTTACTCTTGTCATTCTTTTATTCCTTAAATACCTATAGAAAGCTTTAAGGTTTACCCTGATCCTATCCACCAACAACCTCTCATGTCTCCTCATGGCTCTTCTGAGCTCTCTCTTTAGGTCTTTCCTGACTACCTTGTAACCCTCAAGTGCCCTAACTGAGCCTTCACATCTCATCCTAACATAAGCCTTCTTCTTCCTCTTGACCAAAGATTCCATTTCCTTCGTAAACCACGGCTCCCGCGCCCTACAGCTTCCTCCCTGCCTGACAGGTACATATTTCTCTCAGACACACAGGAGCTTTTCCTTGAATAAGCTCCACATTTCTAATGTGCCCATCCCCTGCAGTTTCCTTCCCCATCCTATGCTTCCTAAATCTTGCCTAATCGCATCAAAATTGCCTTTCCCCCAGCTGTAACTCTTGCCCAGTGGTATACAGCTGTCCCTTTCTATCACTAAAGTAAATATAACAGAATTGTGGTCGCTATCACCAAAGTGCTCACCTACTTCCAAGTCTAACACCTGGCCGGGCTCATTCCCCAGTACCAAATCTAATGTGGCTTCACCCTTGTTGGCCTGTCTACATACTGTGTCAGGAAGCCCTCCTGCACACACTGGACAAAAACTGACCCATCTCTAGTACTCGTACTATAGTGTTCCCAGTCATTACACATACAGAGACACACTCACACACACAATCATTCACATACAAACACACAGACACAATCACTCATTCACACACACACACCAAAAATCACTCATTCACAGACACAGATATACAATCACTCATGCACATACACACACACACACAATCACGCACAAAATCACTCATTCACACACACACACACACAATTAATTATATGCACATACATTACGTACACAATCAATCATTCACATACACACACACACATTGACTCATTCACATATACACACATACGCACACAATCACTCATTCACACATACAGACACACCCAGAATCACTCATTCACATACACTTGCACATACACACACTCATTCACATGCACATGCACACATATACACACAATCACTGATTCACAAGCACGCACAATCACTCATTCACATTCACACACAGACATATCACTCATATGCGCACGCATATGCGCACACACACACACGCAATAACTCGTCCATGTACACACACATACAGACACACAGTAAGTCATTCACATACACATACACACGCAGATGCACATAATCACTCACTCACATATACACACACATAAAGACACAGACACACACACAACCATTCATTCACATATACACAGACACATGCGCGCACACACCAACAATTACTCATTCATGTACACACACACAGAACCACTCATTCATATATACACAGACACATGTGGACACACACCAACAATTACTCATTCATGTACACACACACACAGAATTACTCATTTACATGAGCACACACACACACTCATACAAGCACTTATTCACATACACACAGACAGACACAATCACTCATTCACACGCGCACACACATAATCACTCATTCACATAAAAACACATACACACACTCACAATCACTCATTCACTTGCACACACATATACGCGCAATCACTCATTCACATAAACGCACACGCTCGCTTATTCACATATATACACACACATCCACACAGAGACACACAATCACATATTTAATTGCACTCACATACATACACAATCATTCATTGACATACACGCGCACACAATTACTTATTCACAAACACACACCCACACACACATGCACACACAACGCATTCACGTACACACATATGTATAGACAGACACACACAATCATTCATTCACATATACACAGACACACGTGCACACACACACACACAATTACTCATTCACGTACACACTCATTCGCGCGCACACATAATCACTCGTTCTCAAACACACACAATCACTCATTTATATACACTCACACACACACAATCGCTCATTCACAAAAATACACACACACACCTGTCTCTTAGACTGTTACCAGGAGCAACCATTTTATGCATAGTTTTATTCACCACAAAATGGCTTCTCAACGCAAAGTAACATAACAAAATGGCTTCAGGCTGCAAATTAACACTGTGTTTAAAATGCCCTCTCACCCTGCTAAAGGCAGCATTCCTGTATTGCTGAGCTAACTGAATCAAAGATAAAGCAGAACAATGCACCCTTCACAGTATGGAATTAACTAAGCTAAATAGGACATTACTAACCATCCCAGCTAACCTTCAAATGCAGGTGGGAAGAGATAATGTGTGGAAAACAATTTTGTTTCCCAGGAAATATCATTGGGTTAACCTGCTGTCCACGATGTCATTTTATTACACTTTATTGGATTTACTGTGCAATTAAGGCTGTACTATTTCTTAAGAAATATATAAAAATTGCCTTTGTTCCAAGTGAAATTGTGCAGTTTCTCCAAGGAACACAGAAGGTGTGCGATTGTCTCTCTCTCTCTCTCTCTCTCTCTCTCTCTCTCTCACACACATACAGACAGACACATATAATCATTCATTCACATACACACGCACATAAAGATACAGACACACACACTCTCTCATTCACATATACACAGACACATGCGCACACACTCACAATTACTCATTCACATACATACACAGAAACACTCATTTACATGTGCACACACACAATTACTCATTTACTTATACACGCATACATACAAACACTCATTCACATATGCACGCACACACATACGCAACACACAATGACTCATTCACACACACACATACAGGCAGACACATACACAATCACTCATTCACATATACACAGACACATGCACAAACACAGGCACATACAATTACTCACTCACATCCACACATTCAGAAACATTCGTTTACATGTGCACACACACTCACAGAAGCACTCACTCACGTACACGCTCACAAACACTCACACACAGAAACAATTATTCATTCACATCCACACACACAATCAGTCATTCTCACACACACTCATTCACGTACAAACACATATACACACAATCACTCATTCACACAGGCACACACAGAACCATTCATTGTGCCACACACACATTCATTGACATACACACACAGATACATTCGCTCATTCACATACACCTACACACACACGCAATCACTCATTCACATTCACACACACAATACACACAAGTACTCATTCATATACACACATTCATATACACACACGCACGCACACACAATCACACATTACCATGAATGCATACACCCATTCACTCATTCACTTGCACACACACAGCCCTACAAACACAAAGACACAATCACTCATTCTCACACACACACACAAAATCACTCATTTGCATACATACACAGAATCATTCATTGACATAAACATGCACACAATCACTCATTCATATCCACACACACACACACACACACACACACACACACAATCACTCATTCACATAAACACACACGCACAATTACTCATTCACAAATACAGACACACACACATTCATTCACAGATGCACACACACAGACACACACAATCACTCATTCACATAAAAACACACACAAACAACACAATCACTCATTCACATGCACACACACACACGTACACACAGTACCTCATTCACGTGCACACACACACAGACACACACAATCACTCATTCACATAAAAACACACACAAACAACACAATCACTCATTCACATGCACACACACACACACGTACACACAGTACCTCATTCACGTGCACACACATACAGACACAACACACAATCACTCATTCACATACACACACACATATGGGCACACAGTCACTCATTCATACACACACATGCACAAATGCGCACACACACACACACACTCATTCACACATATACACACAGACAATTGCTCATTCACATACACATGCATCCACATACTCATACACACACATGATCACTCATTCACACACACACACAACACAATCACTCATTCACACATATACACAGACAATTGCTCGTTCACATACACAAACACAAAATCTCCCATTCACATAGACACACACACAGACACAATCACACAGACACTGACACAATCACTCATTCACATACACACAAAATCATTCATTCACACATACACACGCCAGCACTCATTCACTCACACACAGTCACTCATCCACAAACACACACACACGTTCACTCATTCTCAAACACACACACACAAACACTCATTCACATACACATACACAATTGGGGACTTTAACTTCCCCAACATTGACTGGAGATGTTATAACTCTAGTCTCACGTCTGTCGTCTGCAAGGTGTTAGAAAGGATTCTGAGGGATAGGATTTATGACCATCTGGAAGAGCGTGGCTTGATTAAATGCAGTCAACACGGCTTTGTGAGGGGCAGGTCATGCCTCACAAACCTTATCGAGTTCTTTGAGGATGTGAATAGAAACGTTGATGAGGGTCGAGCTGTAGATGTGGTGTATATGGACTTCAGCAAGGCATTTGATAAGGTTCCCCATGGTAGGCTCGTTCAGAAGGTCAGGAGGAATGGGATACAGGGAAATTTAGCAGAATTGGCTGGTTGACAGAAGACAGCGAGTGATAGTGGAAGGAAAATATTCTGCCTGGAAGTCAGTGGTGAGTGGTGTTCCACAGGGCTCTGTCCTTGGGCCTCTATTGTTTGTAATTTTTATTAATGACTTGGATGAGGGGATTGAAGGATGGGTCAGCAAGTTTGCAGATGACACAAAGGTTGGAGGTGTCGTTGACAGTATAGAGGGCTGTTGTAGGCTGCAGCGGGACATTGACAGGATGCAGAGATGGGCTGAGAGATGGCAGATGGAGTTCAACCTGGATAAATGTGAGGTGATGCATTTTGGAAGATCGAATTTGAAAGCTGAGTTCAGGATTAAGGATAGGATTCTTGGCAGTGTGGAGGAACAGAGGGATCTTGGTGTGCAGGTACATAGATCCCTTAAAATGGCCACCCAAGTGGACAGGGTTGTTAAGAAAGCATATGGTGTTTTGGCTTTCATTAACAGGGGGATTGAGTTTAAGAGTCGTGAGATCTTGTTGCAGCTCTATAAAACTTTGGTTGGACCGCACTTGGAATACTGCGTCCAGTTCTGGTCGCCCTATTATAGGAAAGATGTGGAGAGGGTTCAGAGGAGGTTTACCAGGATGCTGCCTGGAATGGAGGGCTTATCTTATGAAGGGAGGTTGACTGAGCTCGGACTTTTTTCATTGGAGAAGAGGAGGAGGAGAGGGGACCTGGTTGAGGTATACAAGATAATGAGAGGCATAGATAGAGTGGTTAGCCAGAGACTATTTCCCAGGGCAGAGATGACTAACACGAGGGGTTATAGTTTTAAGCTGGTTGAAGGAAAGTATAGAGGGGATGTCAGAGGGGGGTTCTTTACACAGAGAGTTGTGAGAGCATGGAATGCGTTACCAGCAGCAGTTGTGGAAGCAGGGTCATTGGGGACATTTAAGAGACTCCTGGACGTGCGTATGGTCACAGAAATTTGAGGGTGCATACATGAGGATCAGTGGTCGGCACAACATCGTGGGCTGAAGGGCCTGTTCTGTGCTGTACTGTTCTATGTTCTATGTTCTAGAATGTCGGATGGATCAGTTTTTGTCCAGTGTGTACAGGAGGGTTTCCTGACACAGTATGTCGAAGGGCCGACAAGAGGGGAGGCCACATTGGATCTGGTGCTTGGTCATGAACCAGGCCAGGTGTTTGATTTAGTTGTAGGTGAGCACTTTGGAGAGAGTGACCATAATTCAGTTACGTTTAGTTTAGCGATGGAAAGGGATAGGTACATGCCACAGGGCAAGAGTTATCCTCAGGGCAAGGGCAATTCTAATGCAATTAGGCAAGAATTAGGATGCATAGAATGGGATAGCAAAATGCAGGGGATGCAGACAATCGAAATGTGGAGCTGGTTGAAGGAACAGATATTTCGCGTCCTTGATCGGTACGTCTCTGTCAGACAGAGAGGAAGTGATAAGGTCAGGGAACTGTGGTTTAGGACAGAAATTGCATCTCTTGTTAAGTAGAAGAAGGAGGCTTATGTGTTGATGAGGCAAGATGGTTCAGATGAGGTGATGGAGAGTTACAGATCAGCTCGGAAGGATTTAAAGAGAGAGTTAAGAAGAGCAAAGAGAGGACACGAGCAGTCTTTAGCAAATAGAATAAAGGAGAACCCTAAAGCCTTCTATAGGTATGTGAGGAATAAAAGGATGACTAGGGGAGGAATAGGGTCAAAGACAGAAGTGGGAAGTTGAGTGTGGACCCTGTGGAGATCGGAGAGGTGCTAAATGAACATTTCTCATCAGTGTTCACTCAGGAAAAGGAGAATATTGTAGAGGAGAAGAATGAGGTACGAGATATTAGACTAGAAAGGATCGAGGTTAGTTACGCAAAGGTGTTATCAATTCTAGAAGGAGTGAAAGTAGACAAGTCCCCTGGGCCAGATGGGATTTATCCGAGGATTTTCTGGGAAGCCAGGGAGGAGATAGCAGGGACTATGGCTTTGATATTTGAGTCATCATTGTCTACGGGTTTAGTACCTGAGGACTGAAGGGCAGCAGAGATGACCCAGGTGATTATAGAGTGGTGAGCCTTACTTTCTGTTGTAGGAAAGGTTTTGGAAAGGATTATGATAGATAAGATTTAGAATCATCTAGCAAGCAACAATTTGATTTCAGATAGTCAACATGGTTTCGTCGAGGGCAGGTCGTGTCTCACAAACCTTGCTGAGTTTTTTGAGAAGGTTACCAAGCATGTAGATGAGGGTAGAGCAGTTGACATGGTATACATGGACTTCAGTAAAGCCTTTGATAAGGTTCCACATGGTAGGCTGTTGGAGAAAATGCAGAGGCATGGGATTGAGGGTAATTTAGCAGTTTGGATTAGAAACTGGCTTTCTGAAAGAAGGCAGCGAGTGGTGGTTGATGGAAAATATTCAGTCTGGAGTCCGGTTACTAGTGGTGTCCCACAAGGATCTGTTTTGGGACCACTGCTGTTTGTCATTTTTATAAATGACTTGGACGCAGGCATAGGTGGATGGGTTAGTAAATTTGCAGATGACACTAAAGTCAGTGGAGTAGTGGACAGTGTGGAAGAATGTTACAGGTTGCAGGGGGACTTGGATAAACTGCAGAATTGGGCAAATGGCGTTCAATGCAGCTAAATGTGAGGTGATGCACTTTGGGAAGAATAACAGTAAGGCAGAGTACTGGGTCAATGGAAAGATTCTTGGTAGTGTGGATGTGCAGAGGGATCTTGGTGTCCATGTACATAGATCCCTGAAAGTTGTCACCCAGGTGGGTAGTGCTGTCAAGAAGGCATACGGTGTGTTAGGTTTCATTGGTAGAGGGATTGAGTTCTGGAGCAGTGTTGTCATGCTGCAACTATACAAAACGCTGGTGCGGCCGCACTTGGAATATTGTGTACAGTTCTGGTCACCCCATTACAGGAAGGATGTGGAAGCATTGGAAAAGGTGCAGAGGAGATTTACCAGGATGTTGCCTGGTCTGGAGGGAAGGTCTTATGAGGAAAGACTGAGAGACTTGGGTCTGTTCTCATTGGAAAGAAATAGGCCAAGGGGGGATTTAATAGGGACATACAAGAGGATTAGATATGGTAGACAGTAAGAGTCTTTTTCCAAGGATGATGACGTCAGCGTGTACGAGGGGGCAAATTGAGGGGTGATAGATTTAAGACAGATGTCACAGGCAGGTTCTTTACGCAGAGAGTGGTATGGGTGTGGAATGCCCTACCTGCCAATGTAGTTAACTCAGCCACATTAGGGAGATTTAAACAATCCTTGGATAAGCACATGGATGATTTTGGGATAGTGTAGGGGGACGAGCTGAGAATAGTTCACAGGTTGGCGCAACATCAAGGGCCGAAGGGCCTGTTCTGTGCTGTATTGTTCTATGTTCATTCACAAACATACACACACATGTACACACAATCACTCATTCACATACACGCACACACAAAATAATGCATTAACATACACACATACATACAGACAGACACACGGAGTAACTCATTCACATATACACAGACACGTGCGCACACACACACACAATTACTCATTCACATATGCAAACAGAATCACTCATTTACATGTGCACACACTCACGCAAGCGCTCATTCACGTACACACACAAACAATCACTCATTCACAAACACACAATCACTCATTCACACACAGACGCACAATCACTCATTCACAAACAGACACACAATCACTCATTCACACACAGACACTCAATCACTCATTCACACACAGACGCACAATCACTCATTCACACACAGACACACAATCACTCATTCACACACAGACACACAATCACTCATTCACACACAGACGCACAATCACTCATTCACACACAGACGCACAATCACTCATTCACAAACAGACACACAATCACTCATTCACACACAGACGCACAATCACTCATTCACAAACAGACACACAATCACTCATTCACAAACAGACACTCAATCACTCATTCACACACAGACACTCAATCACTCATTCACAAACAGACACACAATCACTCATTCACACACAGACGCACAATCACTCATTCACAAACAGACACACAATCACTCATTCACAAACAGACACTCAATCACTCATTCACACACAGACACTCAATCACTCATTCACAAACAGACACACAATCACTCATTCACACACAGACACACAATCACTCATTCACAAACAGACACACAATCACTCATTCACACACAGACGCACAATCACTCATTCACAAACAGACACACAATCACTCATTCACAAACAGACACTCAATCACTCATTCACACACAGACGCACAATCACTCATTCACAAACAGACGCACAATCAATCATTCACAAACAGACACACAATCACTCATTCACACACAGACGCACAATCACTCATTCACAAACAGACACACAATCACTCATTCACACACAGACACACAATCACTCATTCACAAACAGACACACAATCACTCATTCACACACAGACGCACAATCACTCATTCACAAACAGACGCACAATCAATCATTCACAAACAGACACACAATCACTCATTCACACACAGACGCACAATCACTCATTCACAAACAGACACACAATCACTCATTCACACACAGACACACAATCACTCATTCACAAACAGACACACAATCACTCATTCACACACAGACGCACAATCACTCATTCACAAACAGACACACAATCACTCATTCACAAACAGACACACAATCACTCATTCACACACAGACACACAATCACTCATTCACAAACAGACGCACAATCAATCATTCACAAACAGACGCACAATCAATCATTCACAGACACACAATCACTCATTCACAAACAGACACACAATCACTCATTCACAAACAGACACACAATCACTCATTCACACACAGACGCACAATCACTCATTCACACACGCGCGTGCACACGCAATCACTCATTCACATTCACACACATACACAATCACATATTCACATTAAAACATACACACACTCACACACACACATTCACTCATACACATACAGACACACACACAATCACTCGTTCTCAAAGACACACACCACAGACACACAATCACTCATTCACATATACACAAGCAAACACAATCACTCATTCACAAACACACACATAATCACTCATTCACACATGCACACACACAGACAGAATCATTCATGGGCTGTAGGTTTGCTCTCTGAGCTGTAGGTTTGATATCCAGACGTTTCATTACCTGGCTGGGTAACATCATCAGTGGTGACCTCCATGTGAAGCGAAGCTGTTGTCTCCTGCTTTCTATTTATATCTTTCTCCAGGATGGGGTTCCTGGGGTTTGTGGTGATGTCATTTCCTGTTCCTTTTCTGAGGGGTTGATAGATGGTATCTAGATCTATGTGTTTGTTTATGGCGTTGTGGTTGGAGTGCCAGGTCTCTAGGAATTCTCTGGCATGTCTTTACTGAGCCTGTCCCAGGATAGATGTGTTGTCCCAGTCGAAAGTGTGTTTTTTTTTATCTGTGTGTAGGCCCCCTCTCTCCCTCGTAGCCCTACACACAGATAAAAAAAACCACACTTTCGACTGGGACAACACATCTCTCCTGGGACAGGCTCAGTAAAGACATGCCAGAGAATTCCTAGAGACCTGGCACTCCAACCACAACGCCATAAACAAACACATAGATCTAGATACCATCTATCAACCCATCAGAAAACGAACAGGAAATGACATCCCCACAAACCCCAGGAACCCCATCCTGGAGAAAGATATAAATAGAAAGCAGGAGACAACAGCTTCACTTCACTTGGAGGTCGACACTGATGATGTTACCTAGCCACCTAGAAACGTCTGGATATCAAACCTACAGCTCAGAGAACAAACCTACACTCTAAACCTCAACCTGAGCTACAAACCTTCACGAACCTTGCAGACTCATTCATTCACATAGACAAACGCACACATACACACAATCACTCTTTCACAAACACACACACACATACACATACAATGAATCATTACATGCACACACATACAAAGAAAGACACAATCACTCCTTCACAAATACACACAAATACACACAACCTCTCATTCACACATACAGAGTCACAAAATCACTCATTCACAAATGCACACGCTCACGCAAACATACACAATCATTCTTTCACATACACACGCATGTGCACGTGCACACACGCAATCAGTCATTCTCATGCACACACAATCAAACACACAATCACACATTCACAAACACACATACGTACAGACACAAAATCACACATCCACATTCATACGCACACACACAATCACACATCCACATACACACACACATATGCAGGCACACACATAATTCCTAATTCTCTCTCTTTCTCTCTCACACACACACACAAAATCTCTCATTCACATAGAAACACACACAGATACAATCACTCATTCACATAAAGATACACACACTCATTCACATACACACACACGCACACACTTGCTCACATATACACACACACGTTCATTCACATATACATTCACACACTCATTCACATACACATACACACAACCTCTCATTCACACATACACAGACATTCATTCACATACATACACACACTCATTCACCTATTTACACTCACTCATTTACATACACACACAATCTCTTGTTCACATATACACACGCATTCATTCACATATATACATACACATTCACAGACACACACACACACACAATCTCTCATTCACATTCATTCACATATACATACACACACTCATTGACATATATACATACATTCACATACACACACACTCATTCACATATACATACTCACACCCACAGTAACATATACAGACAGACACACGCAATGACTCATCCACATACACGCACACATACACACACTCATTCACGTATGCACACATATCACATATACACACATACACGCACAATCACGCATTCATAAGTATACACACACACACTCACATTCTCTCTTGCACCCATACTCACACACATACAATCATTCATTCACATATACGTACTCACTCGCTCGCACACACAGACACATCCACACACACTCACTCACTCACATTCTCTCTCTCTCTCCAGCTCAAACAAGCACACCCAAAGCTGTAATCACACAAAATCCCAGATGCAGTCACTGATAGGAAAATCAAACTTTGGCCATGAGCTCACCTCTTTCTAGCTCCAAATCCATACACATATTCCGACGGTGACAGCACTCTGGGACGCGCATTGTACCATATTCTTGGCCAGTAAACCAATTAATCATCATCTTCAGGGGTCCTTTCACATAGGCAAGGCCGACCAGAATTCCTGCTAGATGACCAACGAAAGAAGATCTGAATTCAAGAGAAATAATAGAAAGAGTTTGAGTTGTACAACAACCTGCACACCAGCGTCAGAGCTGTCCCCACCAGTACTGTACCCCAGTGTTATACAGAGACAGACCTGTCCCCACCAGTACTGTACCCCAGTGTTATACAGTGACAGACCTGTCCACACCAGTACTGTACCCCAGTGTTATACAGTGACACACCTGTCCCCACCAGTACTGTACCCCAGGGTTATACAGTGATAGACCTGTCCCCACCAGTACTGTACCCCAGTGTTATACAGTGATAGACCTGTCCCCACCAGTACTGTACCCCAGTGTAATACAGTGACACACCTGTCCCCACCAATACTGTACCCCAGTGTTATACAGTGATAGACCTGTCCCCACCAGTACTGTACCCCAGTGTTATACAGTGATAGACCTGTCTCCACCAGTACTGTACCCCAGTGTTATACAGTGACACACCTGTCCACACCAGTACTGCACCCCAGTGTTATACAGTGATAGACCTGTCTCCACTAGTACTGTACTCCAGTGTTATACAGGGACAGACCTGTCCACACCAGTACTGTACCCCAGTGTTATACAGTGACAGACCTGTCCCCACCAGTACTGTACCCCAGAGTTATACAATGTCAGACCTGTCCCCACCAGTACTGTACCCCAGTGTTATACAGTGTCAGACCTGTCCCCACCAGTACTGTACCCCAGTGTTATACAGTGTCAGACCTGTCCCCACCAGTACTGTACCCCAGTGTTATACAGTGTCAGACCTGTCCCCACCAGTACTGTACCCCAGTGTTATACAGTGTCAGACCTGTCCACCCTAGTATTATACCACAGTGTTATACAGTGACAGACCTGTCCCCACCAGTACTGTACACCAGTGTTATACAGTGTCAGACCTGTCCCCACCAGTACTGTACCCCAGTGTTACGCAGTGACAGACGTGTCCCCACCAGTACTGTACCCCAGTGTTATACAGTGACAGACCTGTCCCCACCAGTACTGTACCCCAGTGTTATACAGTGATAGACCTGTCCCCACCAGTACTGTACCCCAGTGTTATACAGTGACACACCTGTCCCCACCAATACTGTACCCCAGTGTTATACAGTGATAGACCTGTCCCCACCAGTACTGTACCCCAGTGTTATACAGTGATAGACCTGTCTCCACCAGTACTGTACCCCAGTGTTATACAGTGACACACCTGTCCACACCAGTACTGCACCCCAGTGTTATACAGTGATAGACCTGTCTCCACTAGTACTGTACTCCAGTGTTATACAGGGACAGACCTGTCCACACCAGTACTGTACCCCAGTGTTATACAGTGACAGACCTGTCCCCACCAGTACTGTACCCCAGAGTTATACAATGTCAGACCTGTCCCCACCAGTACTGTACCCCAGTGTTATACAGTGTCAGACCTGTCCCCACCAGTACTGTACCCCAGTGTTATACAGTGTCAGACCTGTCCCCACCAGTACTGTACCCCAGTGTTATACAGTGTCAGACCTGTCCCCACCAGTACTGTACCCCAGTGTTATACAGTGTCAGACCTGTCCACCCTAGTATTATATCACAGTGTTATACAGTGACAGACCTGTCCACACCAGTACTGTACACCAGTGTTATACAGTGTCAGACCTGTCCCCACCAGTACTGTACACCAGTGTTATACAGTGTCAGACCTGTCCCCACCAGTACTGTACCCCAGTGTTACGCAGTGACAGACGTGTCCCCACCAGTACTGTACCCCAGTGTTATACAGTGACAGACCTGTCCCCACCAGTACTGTACCCCAGTGTTATACAGTGATAGACCTATCCCCACCAGTACTGTACCCCAGTGTTATACAGTGACAGACCTGTCCCCCACCAGTACTGTACCCCAGGGTTATACAGTGATAGACCTATCCCCACCAGTACTGTACCCCAGTGTTATACAGTGATAGACCTGTCTCCACCAGTACCGTACCACAGTGTTATACAATGACAGACCTATCCCCACCAGCACTGTACCCCAGTGTTATACAGTGTTATACTGTCAGAGGGTCAGTACTGAGGGAGTGCCGCACTGTCAGAGGGTCAGTACTGAGGGAGTGCTGCACTGTCAGAGGGTCAGTACAGAGGGAGTGCCGCAATGTAAGAGGATCAGTGCTGAGGGAGTGCCGCACTGTCAGAGGGTCAGTGCTGAGGGAGTGCTGCACTGTCGGAGGGTCAGTGCTGAGTGCCGCACTGTCAGAGGGTCAGTGCTGAGGGAGTGCTGCACTGTCAGAGGGTCAGTACTGAGGGAGTGCCGCACTGTCAGAAGGTCAGTGCTGAGGGAGTGCCACAATGTCAGAGGATCAGTGCTGAGGGAGTGCCGCACTGTCAGAGGGTCAGTGCTGAGTGCCGCACTGTCGGAGGGTCAGTACAGAGGGAGTGCCGCAATGTCAGAGGGTCAGTGCTGAGGGAGTGCCGCACTGTCAGAGGGTCAGTGCTGAGGGAGTGCCGCACTGTCAGAGGGTCAGTGCTGAGGGAGTGCCGCACTGTCAGAGGGTCAGTGCTGAGGGAGTGCCGCACTGTCAGAGGGTCAGTGCTGAGGGAGTGCCGCACTGTCAGAGGGTCAGTGCTGAGGGAGTGCTGCACTGTCAGAGGGTCAGTGCTGAGGGAGTGCTGCACTGTCAGAGGGTCAGTGCTGAGGGAGTGCCGCACTGTCAGAGGGTCAGTGCTGAGGGAGTGCCGCACTGTCAGAGGGTCAGTGCTGAGGGAGTGCCGCACTTTCTGAGGTGTGGTTTCTTGATTAACTCAATGGTGACAGACCTGTCCCCATGTTAACTTTTCAGTGAGTGCGAAAGATCCCATCAGAAGCACTGCAAGCGGAAGGTGGAATACTGATCCTTCCTTCCTGTCAATGACGCCAAAATGCGTTCCCTCCTTAATAAGGCTGAGAAATGACATTGCCAGATCTTTACAGTATGATTGGTAATGGGATCCTGCTGTGCATGGAACGATAGCCTGTTTATCTGATGCTGCCACACCGACTGCAAGGACTTCCTTAAATGCTCAGGATCAATCCTGTGGTTGTGGGAGACGCTATTGAAATGAAGTTCTCTCTGACCACCAGCTCTGAGTATACCATCTCTTCCCCACCCCTTTCTGATGACAAGTGGGCCAGACTCCCAGTCCTCAAGTGAAAGGGCACCAGGTGCCCTCAAGACGCCCCTCTCCACTGTCATAAAACCCGTCCCCACCCCCCCGGGCAGCTACCAATGGCAGGGTCAGTGATGCCCTCTCTCAGGGCATCATGCAAACACCCAGTGTCCACTGGTTCTGAGTCCCACAGTTGTGCCCAGTTCACCAGGTCAGTAAAGTCAAAAAGAGAACAGGGGAAGGGATCTTGTCCTGCAGTGGTAGCGTGTGTGTGAGGTTGTGTGTGTGTGTATGAGGGTGAGTGTGAGGGTGTGTGTGAGGGTGTGTGTGTGTATGAGGGTGTGCGCGTGTGTGAGGGTGTTGTGTGTATGTGCCTGTGTGTGTGCGTGTGTGTGTGTGTGCATGTGCGTGTGAGAAAGTGTGTGCATGTGTGTGTGCGTGTGTACACGCTCACGTGTGTATGTGTGTGTGTGTCTGTGTGCGTGTGAGTATGTGCATGTGTGTGTGAGGGTGTGTGTCTGTGTGTTGGTGTGTGTGTTTGGGTGTGCGAGGGTGTGTGTGTGTGACTGGGTGAGAGAGAGAGTGTATGTGTGTGTGTGAGGGGTGTGTGTGAGAGTGTGTGCGTGTGTGTTTGAGTGTGTGTGAAGATGTGTGTGTGTGAGAGAATGTATGTGTGAGACTGTGTGTGTGTCTGAGGGGGTGTGTGTATGAGTGTGTGGGTGTATGTGTGAGTGTGTGTGGGGGGTGTGTGTGTATGTCTGTGTATGCTTGTGTGTATGTGCGTGTGTGTGTGGGAGTATGTGTCTGTATCTGTATGTTTGTGGGTGTGTGCGTGTGTGTGTGGGCATGTGTGTGTGTCTGTGTGTGGGCATGTATGTGTGAGACTGTGTGTGTGAGGGTGTGTGTGTGTGAGACTGTGTGAGAGTGTGTGTGTATGGGCATGTGTGTGTGTGCATGTGTGTGTGTGGGCGTGTGGGTGTGTGTGTGTGGGCGTGTGTGTGTCGGTGGGTGTGTGTGGGTGTGTGTGTGAGACTGTGTGTGTGAGGGTGTGTACCTGTGAGGTTGTGTGTGTGGGTGTGTGAGACTCTGTGTGTGTGTGAAACTCTGTGTGGGTGTGTGTGCGTGACTCTGTGTGTGTGTGAGGGTGTATGTGTGAGAGACTCTGTGTGTATGGGTATGTATGTGTATGTTTATGTGGGTGTGTGTGTGGGTGTATGTGTGAGGATGTGTGTGTGTGAGAGACTGTGTGTGTGAGGGTGTCGGGTGTGTGTGTGGGTGTGGGTGTGTGAGGGTGTGGGGTGTGTGTGTGTGGGTGTGGTGTGTTGTGTGCGTGAAGGTGTGTGTGTGAGACTGTGTGTGTGGGTGTGGGTGTGTGAGGGTGTGGGGTGTGTGTGTGTGGGTGTGGTGTGTTGTGTGCGTGAAGGTGTGTGTGTGAGACTGTGTGTGTGGCTGTGTGTGTATGGGTGTGTGAGGGTGGGTGTGTGAGAGACTCTGTGTGTGTGAGGGGTGTGTGGGGAGGAGATCGGAGGGCGGGCTCATTGTCTCAGACAGCTGGATGACAGGAGAGTGGCACCAACAGCCCCCTTCCTATACTGGCTGAGATTACCGTGTCACACACACAGACACAGACACACACATACTCTCACTCACATACACTTTCTCTCACACACACACACAAATACACTCTCTCACACTCACTCTCTCTCTCACACACACACATACACACAGTCACACACACACCCTCACAAACACACAGTCTCAAACACACACACACTCTCACTCACACACATACAGTCACACACACACACACAGAGTCACACAGACACACACTCACAAACACATATACACACACTCTCTCACACACATACACACAAACACTCTCTCACTCACACATTTTTACACAAACATTCATACACACACACAGACACACACTCCCACACACATACACAAAAACTCTTTCTCTCACTCACACATACACACACAAACACTCATATACACACACTCACACACACAGACACACAACAGGACACAACCACAGAGGCACACACAGACACAGACACACACACACACACATACATAGATACACTCACAGAAACACACACACATAAATACAGACACACACAGGCTCACACTCACACAAACGCAGACACACACACTGACAAACACACAGACTCACAATCACACAGTCACACACACAAACTGACATGCACACAAACACACACACGGATACACACGCTCACACAGACACACACACACATACACTCACACACACATTGAGACATACATACACACATGCTCACTCACACATTCACACACACATATACACTCACACACAGCCACATACATACACACAGACACACACATTCTCACACACACACCACACACACTGACACACACAACCCACACAGTCACACACACAGACACCCACTGACACACAAACGCAAACACACACATGCATACACAGACACATACACACACACTCTCTCTCTCACACACATATACACACACAAACACTCATACAGACACAGACAAACACACTCTCATATATACAAACAGATACACAGACACACATACACACAGACACATGCAGACACACACTCACACAAACATAGGCACACACACTGATAAACACACAGACACACGTAGACAGACAGACACACTCTCATACATACAAACAGATATACACACACAGACACACACACACATACACACAGACATATTTGGACACACACTCACACAAACATAGATACACACACACAAACAGACAAACAGACACATACATACAGGCACATGCTCACACGCACACAGACACACACATGGATACATACACAAACAGACACACACACACACATAGACACATTCATAAACACACACTCATGCACACATTCACATGCGCACACACACACAGGCACAGGCACATACACACACACACAGACATGCGCATATAGACACACAAACAAGCGCGCACACACACACTCATGTGCACACACAAACTCTCTCCCTTACACACACACATACCCTCACACACACACACACACACAAACTTTCTCTCGCACATACAGACTCCTGAGTTTGGGAAAACGTTACCTCGGGGAGAGTAGGTGGATCAGAATAAGTTCAGCCCAGCAAGCGTCCCGTTTTTTAATTTTGAATGGCCCAGGAATCTCTCCGTCAGCACTGTGACCATTGTTGATCACTTTGAGGGCGAACAAGACACCTAACACAGGAACAGACAGGGACAGAGAGAGAGACACACACAGATGGGCCACACAGTGAAATCCTGAGACCACACACATACACCTTTTCTCACCTACAATCCTTTACACGGAAAAATAATTTCTGATCCTTATGATTCAATTATTTATGGTGAACACCTGACTGTTTCTTCTCCCTGGGATTCTGTAACCCCACCACCAAATGTATTAACGGACCAGGATACACAACTCCGATATCCCACACTCTTAGGAGCAGAGAGGACCATGGGAAGCACCCGTGACCCCCACTCTCTAATACCCTGTGTCCCCCACTCACTGATACCCCGTGACCACCACTCAATAATACCCCGTGACCTCCACTCTCTAATACCCCATGTCCCCCACTCACTAATACCCCGTGACCCCCACTCACTAATACCCCGTGTTCCCCACTCTCTAATACGCCGTGATCCCCACTCACTAATACCCCGCGAACCCCACTCACTAATACCCCATGTACCCCACTCTATAATACCCCGTGAGCCCCACTCTCTAATACCCCATATCCCCCACTCACTAATACCCCTTGTCCCCCACTCTCTAATACCCCGTGACCCCCACTCACTAATACCCCGTGTCCCCCACTCTCTAATACCCCGTGTCCCCCACTCACTAATACCCCGTGTCCCCCACTCACTAATACCCCGTGTTCCCCACTCACTAATACCCCGTGTCCCCCACACACTAATACCCCGTGTCCCCCACTCACTAATTCCCCGTGACCCCCACTCTCTAATACCCCGTGACCCCCACTCACTAATACCCTGTGTCCCCCACTCACTAATACCCCGTGTCCCCCACTCTCTAATACCCCGTGATCCCCACTCTCTAATACCCCGTGTCCCCCACTCACTAATACCCCGTGTCCCCCACTCACTGATACCACGTGACCCCCACTCTCTAATACCCCGTGTCCCCCACTCACTAATACCCCGTGTCCCCCACTCACTAATACCCCGTGTCCCCCACTCTCTAATACCCCGTGATCCCCACTCTCTAATACCCCGTGTCCCCCACTCTCTAATACCCCGTGTCCCCCACTCTCTAATACCCCGTGACCCCCACTCACTAATACCGTGTGACCCCCACTCACTAATACCCCGTGACCCCCACTCACTAATACCCCGTGTCCCCCACTCACTAATACCCCGTGATCCCCACTCACTAATACCCCGTGTCCCACACTCACTAATACCCCGTGACCCCCACTCACTAATACCCCGTGTCCCCCACTCACTAATACCCCGTGTCCCACACTCACTAATACTCCGTGTCCCCCACTCACTAATACCCCGTGACCCCCACTCACTAATACCCCGTGTCCCCCACTCACTGATACCACGTGACCCCCACTCACTAATACCCCGTGTCCCCCACTCTCTAATTCCCGTGACCCGCACTCACTAATACCCCATGTCCCCCACTCACTAATACCCCATGTCCCCCACTCACTAATACCCCGTGTCCCCCACTCTCTAATACCCCGTGTCCCCCACTCACTAATACCCCGTGTCCCCCACTCACTAATACCCCGTGTCCCCCACTCACTGATACCACGTGACCCCCACTCACTAATACCCCGTGTCCCCCACTCTCTAATACCCCGTGACCCGCACTCACTAATACCCCATGTCCCCCACTCACTAATACCCCATGACCCCCACTCACTAATACCCCATGTCCCCCACTCTCTAATACCCCGTGTCCCACACTCACTAATACCCCGTGTTCCCCACTCACTAATACCCCGTGTCCCCCACTCACTAATACCCCGTGTCCCCCACTCTCTAATACCCCGTGTCCCCAACTCACTAATACCCCGTGACCCCCACTCACTAATACCCCGTGTCCCCCACTCACTAATACCCCGTGACCCCCACTCACTAATACCCCGTGTCCCCCACTCTCTAATACCCCATGACCCGCACTCACTAATACCCCATGTCCCCCAC
Organism: Chiloscyllium punctatum; assembly: GCF_047496795.1. Taxonomy (NCBI): domain Eukaryota; kingdom Metazoa; phylum Chordata; class Chondrichthyes; order Orectolobiformes; family Hemiscylliidae; genus Chiloscyllium; species Chiloscyllium punctatum. The sequence continues at coordinate 10,923,039 of NC_092759.1, forward strand.
TCACTAATACCCCGTGTCCCCCACTCTCTAATACCCCGTGTCCCCCACTCACTAATATCCCGTTTCCCCCACTCACTAATACCCCGTGACCCCACTCACTAATACCCCGTGTCCCCCACTCACTAATACCCCGTGACCCCCACTCACTAACACCCCGTGACCCCCACTCACTAATACCCCGTGACCCCCACTCACTAACACCCCGTGACCCCCACTCACTAATACCCCGTTACCCCCACTCACTAATACCCCGTTACCCCCACTCACTAATACCCCGTGTTCCCCACTCACTAATACACCGTGTACCCCACTCACTAATACCCCATGACCCCCACTCACTAATACCCCATGTTCCCCCCTCACTAATACCCCGTGTCCCCCACTCACTAATACCCCGTGACCCCCACTCACTAATACCCCATGACCCCCACTCACTAATACCCCATGTCCCCCACTCACTAATACCCCGTGTCCCCCATTCACTAATACCCCATGACCTCCACTCACTAATACCCCATGACCCCCACTCTCTAATACCCCATGTTTCCCACTCACTAATACCCCGTGTACCCCACTCACTAATACCCCGTGTCCCCCACTCACTAATACCCCATGACACCCACTCACTAATACCCCGTGTCGCCCACTCCCTAATACCCCGTGACCCCCACTCACTAATACCCCATGTCCCCCACTCAATAATACCCCATAACCCCCACTCACTAATACCCCGTGTTCCCCACTCACTAATACCCCGTGACCCCCACTCTCTAATACCCCGTGTTCCGCCCTCACTAATACCCCATGTCCCCCACTCACTAATACCCCGTGATCCCCACTCGCTAATACCCCGTGTCCCCCACTCACTAATACCCTGTGTCCCCCACTCTCTAATACCCCGTGACCCCCACTCTCTAATACCCCGTGTCGCCCACTCTCTAATACCCCGTGTCCCCCACTCACTAATACCCCATGTCCCCCACTCACTAATACCCTGTGTCCCCCACTCACTAATACCCCGTGACCCCCACTCACTAATACCCCGTGTCCCCACTCACTAATAAACCATGACCCCCACTCACTAATACCCCGTGTCCCCCACTCACTAATACCCCATGACCCCCACTCACTAATACCCCGTGTCCCCCACTCTCTAATACCCCGTGAACCCCACTCACTAATACCCCGTGTCCCCCACTCTCTAATACCCCATGACCCCCACTCACTAATACCCCGTGTCCCCCACTCTCTTATACCCTATGACCCCCACTCACTAATACCCCGTATCCCCCACTCACTAATACCCCGTGTTCCCCACTCACTAATACCCCATGACCCCCACTCACTAATACCCCGTGTCCCCCACTCTCTAATACCCCGTGTTCCCCACTCTCTAATACCCCGTGTCCCCCACTCACTAATACCTTATGTCCCCCACTCACTAATACCCCGTGACCCCCACTCACTAATACCCCTTGTCCCCCACTCACTAATACCCCGTGACCCCCACTCTCTAATACCCCGTGTCCCCTACTCACTAATACCTTATGTCCCCCACTCTCTAATACCCCGTGTCCCCCACTCACTAATACCCCGTGACCCCCACTCTCTTATACCCTGTGACCCCCACTCACTAATACCCCGTTACCCCCAATCACTAATACCCCATGACCCCCACTCACTAATACCACGTGTTCCCCACTCACTAATACCCCGTGTTCCCCACTCACTAATACCCTGTGTCCCCCCACTCTCTAATACCCCGTGTCCCCCACTCACTAATACCCCGTGACCCCCACTCTCTTATACCCTGTGACCCCCACTCACTAATACCCCGTTACCCCCACTCACTAATACCCCGTGACCCCCACTCACTAATACCCCACGACCCCCACTCAATAATACCCCGTGACCCCCACTCACTAATACCCCATGACCCCCACTCACTAATATCCCGTGACCCCCACTCTCTAATACCCCTTGTCCCCCACTCACTAATACCCCGAGTCCCCCACTCACTAATACCCCGTGTCCCCCACTCACTAATACCCCGTGTTCCCGACTCACTAATGCCCCGTGTCCCCCACTCACTAATACCCCATGTCCCCCACTCACTAATACCCCATGTCCCCCACTCACTAATACCCCATGTCCCCCACTCACTAATACCCCATGTCCCCCACTCACTAATACCCCGTGTTCCCCACTCACTAATACCCCATGTCCCCCACTCACTAATACCCCATGTCCCCCACTCACTAATACCCCGTGTTCCCACTCACTAATACCCCGTGTTCCCCACTCTCTAATGCCCCGTGTCCCCCACTCACTAATACCCCATGTCCCCCACTCACTAATACCCCGTGACCCCCACTCTCTAATACCCCATGACCCCCACTCACTAATACCACATGATCCCCACTCACTAATACCCCGTGTTCCCCACTCACTAATACCCCGTGTCCCCCACTCTCTAATACCCCATGTCCCCCACTCACTAATACCCCATGATCCCCACTAACTAATACCCCGTGACCCCCACTCACTAATTACCCGTGACCCCCACTCACTAATACCCCGTGACCCCACTAACTAATACCCCGTGTTCCCCACTCACTAATATCCCGTGTTCCCCACTCACTAATACCCTGTGACCCCCACTCACTAATACCCCGTGACCCCCACTCACTAGTACCCCGTCAACCCCACTCACTAATACCCCATGTCCCCCACTCACTAATACCCCGTGACCCCCACTCACTAATTCCCCGTGACCCCCACTCACTAATACCCCGTGACCCCACTCACTAACACCCCGTGACCCCCACTCACTAATTCCCCGTGACCCCCACTCACTAATACCCCATGATCCCCACTCACTAATACCCCGTGACCCCCACTCACTAATATCCCGTGACCCCCACTCTCTAATACCCCTTGTCCCCCACTCACTAATACCCCGTGACCCCCACTCACTAACACCCCGTGACCCCCACTCACTAATTCCCCGTGACCCCCACTCACTAATACCCCGTGTCCCCCACTCACTAATACCCCGTGACCCCCACTCACTAATACCCCGTGGCCCCCACTCACTAATACCCCGTGACCCCCACTCACTAATACCCCGTGACCCCCACTCTCTGATACCCTGTGTCCCCCACTCACTAATACCCCGTGTCCCCCACTCACTAATACCCCGTGATCCCCACTCACTAATACCCCGTGACCCCCACTCACTAATACCCCATGTCCCCCACTCACTAATACCCCGTGATCCCCACTCACTAATACCCCGTGTCCCCCACTCACTAATACCCCATGTCGCCCACTCACTAATACCCCGTGTTCCCCACTCACTAATACCCTGTGACCCCCACTCACTAATACCCCGTTACCCCCACTCACTAATTCCCCGTGACCCCCACTCACTAATACCCCGTGACCCCCACTCACTAATACCCCGAGTACCCCACTCACTAATACCCCGTGACCCCCACTCACTAATACCCCGTGTCCCCCACTCTCTAATACCCCGTGTCCCCCACTCACTAATACCCCGTGTAACCCACTCTCTAATACCCCGTGTCCCCCACTCTCTAATACCCCGTGACCAACACTCACTAATTCCCCGTGACCCCCACTCACTAATACCCCATGACCCCCACTCTCTAATACCCTGTGACCCCCACTCTCAAATACCCCGTGTCCCTCACACTCTAATACCCCGTGTTCCGCACTCACTAATACCCCATGACCCCACTCACTAATACCCCATGTCCCCCACTCACTAATACCCCATGAACCCCACTCACTAATACCCCGTGACCCCCACTCACTAATACCCCGTGTCCCCCACTCTCTAATACCCCGTGTCCCCCACTCTCTAATACCCCATGACCCCCACTCACTAATACCCCGTGACCCCCACTCACTAATACCCCGTGTCCCCCACTCACTAATACCCCGTGTCCCCCACTCACTAATACCCCATGACCCCCACTCACTAATACCCCGTGACCCCCACTCACTAATACCCCGTGTCCCCCACTCACTAATTCCCGGTGACCCCCACTCACTAATACCCCGTGAACCCACTCACTAATACCCCGTGTCCCCCACTCACTAATTCCCGGTGACCCCCACTCACTAATACCCCGTGAACCCACTCACTAATACCCCGTGAGCCCCACTCACTAATACCCCGTGACCCCCACTCTCTAATACCCCGTGTCCCCCACTCTCTAATACCCCGTGTCCCACACTCACTAATACCCCATGTCCCCCACTCACTAATACCCCATGACCCCCACTCACTAATACCCCGTGACCCCCACTCACTAATACCCCGTGACCCCCACTCACTAATACCCCGTGACCCCCACTCACTAATACCCCGTGTCCCCACTCACTAATACCCCGTGTCCCCCACTCACTAATACCCCGTGACCCCCACTCACTAATACCCCGTGACCCCACTCACTAATACCCCGTGACCCCCACTCACTAATACCCCGTGTCCCCCACTCACTAATACCCCGTGACCCCGACTCACTAATACCCTGTGTCCCCCACTCCCTAATACCCCGTGACCCCCACTCACTAATACCCCATGTCCCCCACTCACTAATACCCCGTGTCCCCCACTCACTAATACCCCGTGTCCCCCACTCACTAATACCCCGTGACCCCCACTCACTAATACCCCATGTCCCCCACTCACTAATACCCCGTGTCCCCCACTCACTAATACCCCGTGTCCCCCACTCACTAATACCCCGTGTCCCCCACTCACTAATACCCCGTGTCCCCACTCTCTAATACCCCGTGTCCCCCACTCACTAATACCCCGTGACCCCCACTCACTAATACCTCATGTCCCCCACTCACTAATACCCCGTATTCCCCACTCACTAATACCCCGTGACCCCACTCAGTAATACCCCATGTCGCCCACTCACTAATACCCCGTGTCCCCCACTCTCTAATACCCCGTGTCCCCCACTCTCTAATACCCCGTGTCCCCCACTCTCTAATACCCCGTGTTCCCCACTCACTAATACCCCGTGTCCCCCACTCACTAATACCCCGTGACCCCCACTCACTAATACCCTGTGTTCCCAACTCACTAATACCCCATGACCCCCACTCACTAATACCCCATGTCCCCCACTCACTAATACCCCGTGACCCCGACTCACTAATACCCCGTGACCCCACTCACTAATACCCCATGTCGCCCACTCACTAATACCCCGTGTTCCCCACTCTCTAATACCCCGTGTTCCCCACTCACTAATACCCCGTGTTCCCCACTCACTAATACCCCGTGTCCCCCACTCACTAATACCCCGTGACCCCCACTCACTGATACCCCGTGATCCCACTCACTAATACCCCATGTCGCCCACTCACTAATACCCCGTGTTCCCCACTCTCTAATACCCCGTGTTCCCCACTCACTAATACCCCGTGTTCCCCACTCACTAATACCCCGTGTCCCCCACTCACTAATACCCCGTGATCCCCACTCACTAATACCCCGTGATCCCCACTCACTAATACCCCGTGACCCCCACTCTCTAATACCCTGTGATCCCCACTCACTAATACCCCGTGTCACCCACTCACTAATACCCCGTGTCACCCACTCACTAATACCCCGTGATCCCCACTCACTAATACCCCGTGATCCCCACTCACTAATACCCCGTGACCCCCACTCTCTAATACCCTGTGATCCCCACTCACTAATACCCCGTGATCCCCACTCACTAATACCCCGTGACCCCCACTCTCTAATACCCTGTGATCCCCACTCACTAATACCCCGTGTCACCCACTCACTAATACCCCGTGACCCCCACTCCCCATTTCCCCGTGACCCCCACTCACTAATACCCCGTGTCCCCCACTCCCTAATACCCCATGATCCCCACTCACTAATAACCCGTGACCCCCACTCCCCATTTCCCCGTGACCCCCACTCACTAATACCCCGTGTCCCCCACTCACTAATACCCCGTGACCCCCACTCCCCATTTCCCCGTGACCCCCACTCACTAATACCCCGTGATCCCCACTCACTAATACCCTGTGTCCCCCACTCACTAATACCCCGTGACCCCCACTCACTAATACCCCGTGTTCCCCACTCTCTAATACCCCGTGTCCCCCACTCACTAATACCCCGTGACCCCCACTCTCTAATACCCCATGTCCCCCACTCACTAATACCCCGTGACCCCCACTCACCAATACCCCGTGACCCCCACTCACTAATACCCTGTGTTCCCAACTCACTAATACCCCATGACCCCCACTCACTAATACCCCATGTCCCCCACTCACTAATACCCCGTGACCCCCACTCTCTAATACCCCGTGACCCCCACTCACTAATTCCCCGTGACCCCCACTCACTAATACCCCGTGTTCCCCACTCTCTAATACCCCGTGTCCCCCACTCACTAATAACCCGTGACCCCCACTCACTAATACCCCGTGTTCCCCACTCTCTAATACCCCATGACCCCCACTCACTAATACCCCGTGTCCCCCACTCACTAATACCCCGTGTCCCCCACTCACTAATACCCCGTGTCCCCCACTCACTAATACCACGTGACCCCCAATCACTAATACCCCATGTCCCCCACTCTCTAATGCCCCATGTCCCCCACTCACTAATACCCCGTGTCCCCCACTCTCTAATACCCCGTGTCCCCCACTCACTAATACCCCGTGACCCCCCCTCACTAATACCCCGTGACCCCCACTCACTAATACCCCGTGACCCCACTCACTAATACCCCATGTCGCCCACTCACTAATACCCCGTGTCCCCCACTCTCTAATACCCCGTGTTCCCCACTCACTAATACCTCGTGTCCCCCACTCACTAATACCCCGTATTCCCCACTCACTAATACCTCGTGTCCCCCACTCACTAATACCCCGTATTCCCCACTCACTAATACCCCGTGACCCCCACTCACTAATACCCCGTGACCCCCACTCACTAATACCCCGTGTCCCCCACTCTCTAATACCCCGTGTTCCCCACTCACTAATACCTCGTGTCCCCCACTCACTAATACCCCGTATTCCCCACTCACTAATACCCCGTGACCCCCACTCACTAATACCCCGTGACCCCACTCAGTAATACCCCATGTCGCCAACTCACTAATACCCCGTGTCCCCCACTCTCTAATACCCCGTGTTCCCCACTCTCTAATACCCCGTGTCCCCCACTCTCTAATACCCCGTGTTCCCCACTCACTAATACCCCGTGTCCCCCACTCACTAATACCCCGTGACCCCCACTCACTAATACCCTGTGTTCCCAACTCACTAATACCCCATGACCCCCACTCACTAATACCCCATGTCCCCCACTCACTAATACCCCGTGACCCCGACTCACTAATACCCCGTGACCCCACTCACTAATACCCCATGTCGGCCACTCACTAATACCCCGTGTTCCCCACTCTCTAATACCCCGTGTTCCCCACTCACTAATACCCCGTGTTCCCCACTCACTGATACCCCGTGATCCCACTCACTAATACCCGGTGTCCCCACTCACTAATACCCCATGTCCCCCACTCACTAATACCCCGTGATCCCCACTCACTAATACCCCGTGATCCCCACTCACTAATACCCCGTGACCCCCACTCTCTAATACCCTGTGATCCCCACTCACTAATACCCCGTGTCACCCACTCACTAATACCCCGTGACCCCCACTCCCCATTTCCCCGTGACCCCCACTCACTAATACCCCGTGTCCCCCACTCCCTAATACCCCATGATCCCCACTCACTAATAACCCGTGACCCCCACTCCCCATTTCCCCGTGACCCCCACTCACTAATACCCCGTGTCCCCCACTCACTAATACCCCGTGACCCCCACTCCCCATTTCCCCGTGACCCCCACTCACTAATACCCCGTGATCCCCACTCACTAATACCCTGTGTCCCCCACTCACTAATACCCCGTGACCCCCACTCACTAATACCCCGTGTTCCCCACTCTCTAATACCCCGTGTCCCCCACTCACTAATACCCCGTGACCCCCACTCTCTAATACCCCATGTCCCCCACTCACTAATACCCCGTGACCCCCACTCACCAATACCCCGTGACCCCCACTCACTAATACCCTGTGTTCCCAACTCACTAATACCCCATGACCCCCACTCACTAATACCCCATGTCCCCCACTCACTAATACCCCGTGACCCCCACTCTCTAATACCCCGTGACCCCCACTCACTAATTCCCCGTGACCCCCACTCACTAATACCCCGTGTTCCCCACTCTCTAATACCCCGTGTCCCCCACTCACTAATAACCCGTGACCCCCACTCACTAATACCCCGTGTTCCCCACTCTCTAATACCCCATGACCCCCACTCACTAATACCCCGTGTCCCCCACTCACTAATACCCCGTGTCCCCCACTCACTAATACCACGTGACCCCCAATCACTAATACCCCATGTCCCCCACTCTCTAATGCCCCATGTCCCCCACTCACTAATACCCCGTGTCCCCCACTCTCTAATACCCCGTGTCCCCCACTCACTAATACCCCGTGTCCCCCACTCACTAATACCCCGTGACCCCCACTCACTAATAACCCGTGACCCCCACTCACTAATACCCCGTGACCCCCACTCACTAATACCCCGTGTCCCCACTCACTAATACCCCGTGTTCCCCACTCACTAATACCCCATGACCCCACTCACTAATACCCCATTTTCCCCACTCACTAATACCCCGTGTCCCCCACTCACTAATACCCCTGACCCCACTCACTAATTCCCCGTGACCCCCACTCACTAATTCCCCGTGACCCCCACTCACTAATACCCCGTGATCCCCACTCACTAATACCCCGTGACCCCCACTCACTAATACCCCGTGTCCCCCACTCACTAATACCCTGTGTTCCCCACTCACTAATACCCCGTGTCCCCCACTCACTAATACCCCTGACCCCACTCACTAATTCCCCGTGACCCCCACTCACTAATACCCCGTGATCCCCACTCACTAATACCCCGTGACCCCCCACTCACTAATACCCAGTGACCCCCACTCACTAATACTCTGTGTCCCCCACTCACTAATACCCCGTGACGCACACTCACTAATACCCCATGTCCCCCACTCACTAATACCCTGTGACCCCCACTCACCATACCCCGTCAACCCCACTCACTAATACCCCGTGTCCCCCACTCACTGATACCCTGTGTTCCCCAATCACTGATACCCCGTGTCCCCCACTCACTAATACCCCGTGTCCCCACTCACTAATACCCCGTTTCCCCCACTCACTAATACCCCCTTTCCCCCACTCACTAATAACCCGTGTCCCCCACTCTCTAATACCCTGTGATCCCCACTCACTAATACCCCGTGTCCCCCACTCACTAATACCCCGTGTCCCCCACTCACTAATACCCCATGTCCCCACTCACTAATACCCCATGTCCCCCACTCACTAATACCCTGTGACCCCCACTCACTAATTCCCCGTGACCCCCCACTCACTAATACCCCGTGTCCCCCACTCTCTAATACCCCGTGTCCCCCACTCACTAATACCCCATGTCCCCACTCACTAATACCCCGTGTCCCCCACTCACAAATACCCCGTGTCCCCCACTCTCTAATACCCCGTGACCCCCACTCACTAATACCCCGTGTCCCCCACTCTCTAATACCCCGTGACCCCCACTCACTAATACCCCGTGTCCCCCACTCTCTAATACCCCATGTCCCCCACTCACTAATACCCCGTGACCCCCACTCACTAATACCCCGTGACCCCCACTCACTAATACCCCGTGTCCCCCACTCTCTAATACCCCGTGACCCCCACTCACTAATACCCCGTGTCCCCCACTCTCTAATACCCCGTGACCCCCACTCACTAATACCCCGTGTCCCCCACTCTCTAATACCCCATGTCCCCCACTCACTAATACCCCGTGACCCCCACTCACTAATACCCCGTGACCCCCACTCTCTAATACCCCATGTCCCCCACTCACTAATACCACGTGACCCCCAATCACTAATACCCCGTGTCCCCCACTCTCTAATACCCCATGTCCCCCACTCACTAATACCCCGTGACCCCCACTCTCTAATACCCCATGTCCCCCACTCACTAATACCACGTGACCCCCAATGACTAATACCCCGTGTCCCCCACTCTCTAATACCCCATGTCCCCCACTCACTAATACCCCGTGACCCCCACTCTCTAATACCCCGTGTCCCCCACTCACTAATACCCCGTGTCCCCCACTCACTAATACCCCGTGTCCCCCACTAATACCCCGTGACCCCCACTCACTAATACCCCGTGTCCCCCATTCTCTAATAACCTGTGTCCCCCACTCACTAATACCCCATGATCCCCACTCACTAATACCCCGTGTCCCCCACTCACTAATACCCCATGTCCCACACTCACTAATACCCCGTGACCCCACTCACTAATACCCCGTGACCCCACTCACTAATACCCCATGATCCCCACTCACTAATACCCCGTGTCCCCCACTCACTAATACCCCGTCACCCCCACTCTCTAATACCCCGTGTCCCCCACTCACTAATACCCCGTGTTCCCCACTCACTAATACCCCGTGTTCCCCACTCTCTAATACCCCATGACCCCCACTCACTAATACCCCGTGTCCCCCACTCACTAATACCCCGTGTCCCCCACTCACTAATACCCCGTGTTCCCCACTCTCTAATACCCCATGACCCCCACTCACTAATACCCCGTGTCCCCCACTCACTAATACCCCGTGTCCCCCACTCACTAATACCCCGTGTCCCCCACTCACTAATACCCGGTGTCCCCCACTCAATAATATCCCATGTCCCCCACTCACTAATTCCCCGTGACCCCCACTCACTAATACCCTGTGACCCCCACTCACTAATACCCCGTGTCCCCCACTCACTAATACACCATGACCCCCACTCACTAATACCCCGTGATCCCCACTCACTAATACCCTGTGACCCCCACTCACTAATACCCCATGTCCCCCACTCTCTAATACCCCATGACCCCCACTCTCTAATACCCCATGACCCCCACTCTCTAATACCCCGTAACCCCCACTCACTAATACCCCTTGTTCCCCACACACTAATACCCCATGTCCCCCACTCTCTAATACCCCATCTCCCCACTCACTAATACCCCATGACCCCCACTCACTAATACCCTATTTTCCACACTCACTAATACCCCGTGTCCCCACTCACTAATACCCCGTGTCCCCACTCTCTAATACCCCATGACCCCACTCACTAATACCCCGTGACCCCACTCACTAATACCCCATGTCCCCCACTCACTAATACCCCGTGTTCCCCACTCACTAATACCCCGTGTCCCCCACTCACTAATACCCCGTGACCCCACTCACTAATACCCCGTGACCCCCACTCACTAATACCCTGTTACCCCCACTCACTAATACCCCGTGACCCCCACTCACTAATACCCCGTGACCCCCACTCACTAATACCGCATGACCACCACTCACTAATACCCCATGTCCCCCACTCACTAATACCCCGTGACCCCCCACTCACTAATACCCCGTGTTCCCCACTCACTAATACCCCATGACCCCCACTCTCTAATACCCCATGACCCCCACTCTCTAATACCCCATGACCCCCACTCTCTAATACCCCGTGTCCCCCACTCACTAATACCCCATGTCCCCCACTCACTAATACCCCATGACCCACACTCACTAATACCCCATTTTCCCCACTCTCTAATACCCCGTGTCCCCCCACTCACTAATACCCCATGTCCCCCCACTCACTAATACCCCATGACCCACACTCACTAATACCCCATTTTCCCCACTCACTAATACCCCATGACCCCCACTCAGTAATACCCTATTTTCCACACTCACTAACACCCCGTGATCCCCACTCACTAATACCCCGTGTCCCCACTCACTAATACCCCGTGTCCCCACTCTCTAATACCCCGTGACCCCACTCACTAATACCCCGTGACCCCACTCACTAATACCCCATGTCCCCCACTCACTAATACCCCGTGACCCACACTCACTAATACCCCATTTTCCCCACTCACTAATACCCCGTGTCCCCACTCACTAATACCCCGTGTCCCCACTCTCTAATACCCAGTGTCCCCCACTCTCTAATACCCCATGTTCCCCACTCACTAATACCCCATTTTCCCCACTCACTAATACCCCATTTTCCCCACTCACTAATACCCCGTGTCCCCCACTCACTAATACCCCTGACCCCCACTCACTAATACCCCATTTCACCCACTCACTAATACCCCGTGACCCCCACTCACTAATATCCCGTGACCCCCACTCACTAATACCCCGTGTACCCCACTCTCTAATACTCCGTGTCCCCCACTCACTAATACCCCGTGTACCCCACTCACTAATACCCCGTGTCCCCCACTCTCTAATACTCCGTGTCCCCCACTCACTAATACCCCGAGCACCCCACTCACTAATACCCTGTGTCCCCCACTCACTAATACCCCATATTCCCCACTCACTAATACCCTGTGACCCCCACTCTCTAATACCCCGTGATCCCCACTCACTAATACCCCGTGACCCCCACTCACTAATACCCCGTGATCCCCACTCACTAATACCCCGTGTCCCCCACTCACTAATACCCCGTGACCCCCACTCCCCATTTCCCCGTGATCCCCACTCACTAATACCCCGTGTCCCCCACTCACTAATACCCCGTGTCCCCCACTCACTAATACCCCGTGTCCCCCACTCACTAATACCCCGTGTCCCCCACTCACTAATACCCCGTGTCCCCCACTCACTAATACCCTGTGTCCCCCACTCACTAATACCCCGTGATCCCCACTCACTAATACCCCGTGATCCCCACTCACTAATACCCCGTGATCCCCACTCACTAATACCCCGTGTCCCCCACTCACTAATACCCCGTGACCCCCACTCCCCATTTCCCCGTGACCCCCCACTCACTAATGCACCGTGTCCCCCACTCACTAATACCCCATGATCCCCACTCACTAATACCCCGTGACCCCCACTCCCCATTTCCCCGTGACCCCCACTCACTAATACCCCATGATCCCCACTCACTAATACCCCGTGTCCCCCACTCACTAATACCCCGTGTCCCCACTCACTAATACCCTGTGTCCCCCACTCACTAATACCCCCGTGATCCCCACTCACTAATACCCCGTGATCCCCACTCACTAATACCCCGTGATCCCCACTCACTAATACCCCGTGTCCCCCACTCACTAATACCCCGTGACCCCCACTCCCCATTTCCCCGTGACCCCCACTCACTAATGCACCGTGTCCCCCACTCACTAATACCCCATGATCCCCACTCACTAATACCCCGTGACCCCCACTCCCCATTTCCCCGTGACCCCCACTCACTAATACCCCGTGTCCCCCACTCACTAATACCCCGTGACCCCCACTCCCCATTTCCCCGTGACCCCCACTCACTAATACCCCGTGATCCCCACTCACTAATACCCTGTGTCCCCCACTCACTAATACCCCGTGACCCCCACTCACTAATACCCCGTGTTCCCCACTCTCTAATACCCCGTGTCCCCCACTCACTAATACCCCGTGACCCCCACTCTCTAATACCCCGTGTCCCCCACTCACTAATACCCCGTGACCACCACTCTCTAATACCCCGTGTCCCCCACTCACTAATACCCCGTGACCCCCACTCACTAATACCCCGTGACCCCCACTCTCTAATACCCCGTGACCCCCACTCTCTAATACCCCGTGACCCCCACTCTCTGATACCCCGTGTCCCCCACTCACTAATACCCCATGTCCCCCACTCTCTAATACCCCGTGTCCCCCACTCACTAATACCCCGTGTCCCCCACTCACTAATACCCCGTGACCCCCACTCTCTAATACCCCGTGACCCCCACTCTCTAATACCCCGTGACCCCCACTCTCTGATACCCCGTGTCCCCCACTCACTAATACCCCGTGTCACCACTCACTAATACCCCGTGACCCCCACTCACTAATAACCCGTGACCCCCACTCACTAATACCCCGTGTCCCCCACTCACTAATACCCCGTGACCCGCACTCTCTAATACTCCGTGTCCCCCACTCTCTAATACCCCGTGACCCCACTCACTAATACCCCGTGACCCCCACTCTCTAATACCCCGTGTCCCCCACTCACTAATACCCCGTGTTCCCCAATCACTAATACCCCGTGATCCCCACTCACTAATACCCCGTGTCCCCCCACTCACTAATACCCCGTGACCCCCACTCACTAATACCCCATGTCCCCCACTCACTAATACCCCCGTGTCCCCCACTCACTAATACCCCATGTCCCCCACTCTCTAATACCCCGTGTTCCCCACTCACTAATACCCCGTGACCCCCACTCTCTAATACCCCGTGTTCCCCACTCACTAATACCCCGTGTCCCCCACTCACTAATACCCCGTGTCCCCACTCACTAATACCCCGTGTCCCCCACTCACTAATACCCCGTGTTCCCCACTCACTAATACCCCGTCTCCCACACTCTCTAATACCCCATGTCCCCCACTCACTAATACCCCGTGACCCCCACTCACTAATACCCCGTGACCCCCACTCTCTAATACCCCGTGACCCCCACTCTCTAATACCCCGTGTCCCCCACTCTCTAATACCCCGTGACCCCCACTCACTAATACCCCGTGTCCCCCACTCTCTAATACCCCGTGTCCCCCACTCTCTAATACCCCGTGTCCCCCACTCACTAATACCCCGTGACCCCCACTCACTAATACCCCGTGACCCCCACTCTCTAATACCCCTTGACCCCACTCACTAATACCCCGTGACCCACACTCACTAATACCCCGTTTTCCCCACTCACTAATACCCCATGACCCCCACTCACTAATACCCCATTTTCCCCACTCACTAATACCCCGTGTCCCCACTCACTAATACCCCGTGTCCCCACTCACTAATACCCCGTGTTCCCCACTCACTAATACCCCATTTTCCCCACTCACTAATACCCTGTGACCCCCACTCTCTAATACCCCTTGTTCCCCACACACTAATACCCCATGTCCCCCCACTCTCTAATACCCCGTGTCCCCCACTCTCTAATACCCCGTTTCCCCCACTCACTAATACCCCGTGTTCCCCACTCACTAATTCCCCGTGACCCCCCCTCACTAATACCCCGTGATCCCCCACTCTCTAATACCCCGTGACCCCCACTCACTAATACCCTGTGACCCCCACTCTCTAATACCCCGTGTCGCCCACTCTCTAATACCCCGTGTCCCCACTCACTAATACCCCGTGTCCCCCACTCTCTAATACCCCTTCTCCCCACTCACTAATACCCCGTGTCCCCCACTCACTAATACCCCACGAACCCCACTCACTAATACCCCGTGTCCCCCACTCACTAATACCCATGTGACCCCCACTCACTAATACCCCGTGTCCCCACTCACTAATTCCCACCGTGACCCCCACTCACTAATACCCCGTGACCCCCACTCACTAATACCCCGTGACCCCCACTCACTAATACCCCGTGACCCTCCACTCACTAATACCCCGTGATCCCCACTCATTAATACCCCGTGTCCCCCACTCACTAATACCCATGTTACCACTCACTAATACCCCGTGTCCCCACTCACTAATACCCCGTGACCCCACTCACTAATACCCCGTGTCCCCCACTCACTAATACCCCGTGACCCCCACTCACTAATACCCCGTGTCCCCCACTCACTAATACCCCGTGTTACCACTCACTAATACCCCGTGTCCCCCAATCACTAATACCCCGTTTCCCCCACTCACTAATACCCTGTGTTCCCCACTCACTAATACCCCGTGACCCCCACTCACTAATACCCCGTGACCCCCCACTCACTAATACCCCGTGTTCCCCACTCACTAATACCCCGTGACCCCCACTCACTAATACCCCGTGACCCCCACTCACTAATACCCCGTGTCCCCCACTCACTAATACCCCGTGTCCCCCACTCACTGATACCCCGTGATCCCCACTCACTAATTCCCCGTGACCCCCACTCACTAATACCCCGTGATTCCCACTCACTAATACCCCGTGTCCCCCACTCACTAATACCCCGTGATCCCCACTCACTAATACCCCTGTCCCCCACTCACTAATACCCCGTCTCCCCCACTCACTAATACCCCGTGATCCCCACTCACTAATACCCCATGTCCCCCACTCTCTAATACACCGTGTCCCCCACTCACTAATACCCCGTGTCCCCCACTCTCTAATACCCCGTGATCCCCACTCACTAATACCCCGTGTCCCCCACTCACTAATACCCCATGATCCCTACTCACTAATACCCCGTGATCCCTACTCACTAATACCCTGTCCCACTCCTATACCCTGTCCCCCACTCACTAATACCCCTGTCCCCCACTCACTAATACCCCGTGATCCCCACTCACTAATACCCCTGTCGATCCCACCACTAATACCCCGTGTCCCCACTCACTAATACCCCGTGTCCCCCACTCACTAATACCCCGTGATCCCCACTCATTAACCCCCGTGTCCCCCACTCACTAATACCCCGTGTTCCCCACTCACTAATACCCCGTGTCCCCCACTCTCTAATACCCCGTGTCCCCCACTCACTAATACCCCGTGACCCCCCCTCACTAATACCCGTGACCCCCACTCACTAATACCCTGTGACCCCCACTCTCTAATACCCCGTGTCCCCCACTCTCTAATACCCCGTGACCCCACTCACTAATACCCTGTGACCCCCACTCACTAATACCCGTGAACCCCCACTCTCTAATACCCCGTGAACCCCACTCACTAATACCCTGTGACCCCCACTCACTAATACCCCGTGTCCCCCACTCTCTAATACCCCGTGTCCCCCACTCACTAATACCCCGTGATCCCCACTCTCTAATACCCGTGTCCCCCACTCACTAATACCCCGTGTCCCCCACTCTCTAATACCCGTGTCCCCCCACTCACTAATACCCCGTGTCCCCCACTCTCTAATACCCCGTGTCCCCCACTCACTAATACCCCGTGATCCCCACTCTCTAATACCCCGTGTCCCCCACTCACTAATACCCCGTGACCCCCACTCACTAATACCCCGTGTCCCCCACTCACTAATACCCCGTGTTACCACTCACTAATACCCCGTGTCCCCCAATCACTAATACCCCGTTTCCCCCACTCACTAATACCCCGTGTCCCCCACTCTCTAATACCCCGTGATCCCCACTCACTAATACCCCGTGTCCCCCACTCACTAATACCCCATGATCCCTACTCACTAATACCCCGTGATCCCCACTCACTAATACCCCTGTCCCCCACTCACTAATACCCCGTGATCCCCACTCACTAATACCCCTGTCCCCCACTCACTAATACCCCGTGTCCCCCACTCACTAATACCCCGTGATCCCCACTCACTAATACCCCGTGTCCCCCACTCACTAATACCCCGTGTCCCCAACTCACTAATACCCCGTGTCCCCCACTCTCTAATACCCCGTGTCCCCCCACTCACTAATACCCCGTGACCCCCCCCTCACTAATACCCTGTGACCCCCACTCACTAATACCCCGTGTCCCCCACTCTCTAATACCCCGTGTCCCCCACTCACTAATACCCCGTGATCCCCACTCACTAATTCCCCGTGACCCCCCCTCACTAATACCCCGTGATCCCCCACTCTCTAATACCCCGGTGACCCCCACTCACTAATACCCTGTGACCCCCACTCACTAATACCCCGTGTCCCCCCACTCTCTAATACCCCGTGACCCCCACTCACTAATACCCTGTGACCCCCACTCACTAATACCCCGTGATCCCCCACTCTCTAATACCCCGTGAACCCCACTCACTAATACCCTGTGACCCCCACTCACTAATACCCCGTGTCCCCCACTCTCTAATACCCCGTGTCCCCCACTCACTAATACCCCGTGATCCCCAATCTCTAATACCCCGTGTCCCCCACTCACTAATACCCCGTGTCCCCCACTCTCTAATACCCCGTGTCCCCCACTCACTAATACCCCGTGATCCCCAATCTCTAATACCCCGTGTCCCCCACTCTCTAATACCCCGTGTCCCCCCACTCTCTAATACCCCGTGTCCCCCACTCACTAATACCCCCGTGATCCCCAATCTCTAATACCCCGTGTCCCCCACTCACTAATACCCCGTGTGTCCCCCACTCTCTAATACCCCGTGTCCCCCACTCACTAATACCCCGTGTCCCCCACTCACTAATACCCCGTGTCCCCCACTCACTAATACCCCGTGATCCCCACTCTCTAATACCCCGTGTCCCCCACTCACTAATACCCGTGTCCCCCACTCTCTAATACCCCGTGTCCCCCACTCACTAATACCCCGTGTCCCCCACACTCTAATACCCCGTGTCCCCCACTCACTAATACCCCGTGTCCCCCACTCTCTAATACCCCGTGTCCCCCACTCACTAATACCCCGTGATCCCCACTCTCTAATACCCCGTGTCCCCCACTCACTAATACCCCGTGATCCCCACTCTCTAATACCCCGTGTCCCCCACTCACTAATACCCCCGTGTCCCCTACTCACTAATACCCCGTGATCCCCACTCACTAATACCCCGTGTCCCCCACTCACTAATACCCCGTGTCCCCCACTCACTAATACCCCGTGTCCCCCACTCACTAATACCCCGTGATCCCCACTCACTAATACCCCGTGACCCCCACTCTCTAATACCCCGTGTCCCCCACTCACTAATACCCCGTGATCCCAACTCTCTAATACCCCGTGTCCCCCACTCACTAATACCCCGTGATCCCAACTCTCTAATACCCTGTGATCCCCACTCACTAATACCCCGTGATCCCCACTCACTAATACCCCGTGATCCCCACTCACTAATACCCCGTGACCCCCACTCACTAATACCCCGTGTCCCCTACTCACTAATACCCCGTGTCCCCCCACTCACTAATACTCCGTGACCCCCACTCTCTAATACCCCATGTCCCCCACTCACTAATACCCCCGTCCCCCACTCACTAATACTCCGTGACCCCCACTCTCTAATACCCCATGTCCCCCACTCACTAATACCCCGTGTCCCCCACTCACTAATACTCCGTGACCCCCACTCTCTAATACCCCGTGTCCCACACTCACTAATACCCTGTGTCCCCCACTCACTAATACTCCGTGACCCCCACTCTCTAATACCCCATGTCCCCCACTCACTAATACCCCGTGTCCCCCACTCACTAATACCCCGTGACCCCCACTCACTAATACCCCGTGTTCCCCACTCTCTAATACCCCGTGTCCCCCACTCACTAATACCCCGTGTCCCCAACTCACTAATACCCATGTCCCCCACTCTCTAATACCCCATGTCCCCCACTCTCTAATACCCCGTGACCCCCCAACGTCACTAATACCATACCCCGTGTCCCACAACTCACTAATACCCCATGTCCCCCACTCTCTAATACCCCATGTCCCCCACTCTCTAATACCCCGTGACCCCCACTCACTAATACCCCGTGACCCCCACTCACTAATACCCCGTGTTCCCCACTCTCTAATACCCCGTGTCCCCCACTCACTAATACCCCGTGACCCCCACTCTCTAATACTCCGTGACCCCCACTCTCTACTACCCCGTGTCCCCCACTCACTAATACCCCGTGACCCCCCTCACTAATACCCCGTGACCCCCACTCACTAATACCCCGTGTTCCCTACTCACTAATACCCCATGACCCCCACTCACTAATACCCCTTGTCCCCCACTCACTAATACCCCTGTCCCCCACTCTCTAATACCCCATGTCCCCCACTCTCTAATACCCCGTGTTCCCCACTCACTAATACCACCGTGTCCCCCACTCACTAATACCCCGTGTTCCCCACTCACTAATACCCCGTGTTCCCCACTCACTAATACCTCGTGTCCCCCACTCACTAATACCCCGTGTCCCCCACTCTCTAATACCCCGTGTTCCCCACTCACTAATACCCCGTGTTCCCCACTCACTAATACCCCGTGTTCCCCACTCTCTGACGCCCCCGTATTGCCCTTATCAACTCGCTGTGTACCCCACTTCCTGACCCCCCCGTACCCCCCTCAGTGACTCCCTGTGTACCCCACTCCCTGACCCCCCCCGTACCCCCCTCAGTGACTCGCTGTGTATCCCACTCCCCGACCCCCCCGTACCCCCCTCAGTGACTCCCTGTGTACCCCACTCCCTGACCCCCCCCCGTACCCCCCCTCAGTGACTCGCTGTGTACCCCACTCCCTGACCCCCCCCCGGACCCTCCTCAGTGACTCCCTGTGTACCCCACTCCCTGACCCCCCTCCCGTACCCCCCTCAGTGACTCACTGTGTACCCCACTCCCTGACCCCCCCGTACCCCCCTCAGTGACTCCCTGTGTACCCCACTCCCTGACCCCCCTATACCCCTCTCAGTGACTCACTGTGTACCCCCACTCCCTGACCCTCCCCGTACCCCCCTCAGTGACTCCCTGTGTACCCCACTCCCTGACCCCCCCCGTACCCCCCTCAGTGACTCCCTGTGTACCCCACTCCCTGACCCCCCCCGTACCCCCCTCAGTGACTCCCTGTGTACCCCACTCCCTGACCCCCCCCCCCGTACCCCCCTCAGCGACTCCCTGTGTACCCCACTCCCTGACCCCCCCCCCGTACCCCCCTCAGTGACTCCCTGTGTACCCCACTCCCTGACCCCCCTGTACCCTCTCAATGACTCCCTGTGTACCCCACTCCCTGACACCCCCTTTACCCCCCTCAGTGACTCCCTGTGTACCCACTCCCTGACACCCCCGTACCCCCCTCAGTGACTCCCTGTGTACCCCACTCCCTGACCCCCCGTGCCCCCCTCAGTGACTCCCTGTGTACCCCACTCCCTGACCCCCCCTGTACCCTCTCAGTGACTCACTGTGTACCCCCACTCCCTGACCCCCCCCATACCCCCCTCAGCGACTCCCTGTGTACCCCACTCCCTGACCCACCCCCGTACCCCCCTCAGTGACTCACTGTGTACCCCACTCCCTGACCCCCCCCCCCGTACCCCCCTCAGTGACTCCCTGTGTACCCCACTCCCTGACCCACCCCCGTACCCCCCTCAGTGACTCCCTGTGTACCCCACTCCCTGACCCTCCCCGTACCCCCCTCAGTGACTCCCTGTGTACCCCACTCCCTGACCCCCCTGTACCCTCTCAGTGACTCCCTGTGTACCCCACTCCCTGACCCCCCGTACCCCCCTCAGCGACTCCCTGTGTACCCCACTCCCTGACCCCCCCCCGTACCCTCTCAGTGACTCCCTGTGTACCCCACTCCCTGACCCACCCCCGTACCCCCCTCAGTGACTCCCTGTGTACCCCACTCCCTGACCCTCTCCCGTACCCCCCTCAGTGACTCCCTGTGTACCCCACTCCCTAACCCCCCCCCCGTACCCCCCTCAGTGACTCCCTGTGTACCCCACTCCCTGACCCCCCTGTACCCTCTCAGTGACTCCCTGTGTACCCCACTCCCTGACCCCCCGTACCCCCCTCAGTGACTCCCTGTGTACCCCACTCCCTGACCCCCCCCGTACCCCCTCAGTGACTCCCTGTGTACCCCACTCCCTGACCCCCCTGTACCCTCTCAGTGACTCCCTGTGTACCCCACTCCCTGACCCCCCGTACCCCCCTCAGTGACTCCCTGTGTACCCCACTTCCTGACCCCCCGTACCCCTCTCATCGACTCGCTGTGTACCCCACTCCCTGACACCCCATACCCCCCTCAGTGACTCCCTGTGTACCCCACTCCCTGGCCCCCCTATACCCCCCTCATCGACTCCCTGTGTACCCCACTCCCTGGCCCCCCTATACCCCCCTCATCGACTCCCTGTGTACCCCACTCCCTGACCCCCCCCCCCCACCCGTAACCCCCTCATCGCCTCGCTGTGTACCCCTCTCTCCAATCATCCCACGCCCCTTGTGGAACAGCCTGTGCCCCCTCTCCAACCTGCGAGGGAGGGTCTGGTACCTGAGAAGCCCACTGCGCAGTCCATGTTGAACCTCTCGGTCAGCAGCATGGCGAGGGTTGCCTTGATGGTCAAGTAGGTGACTCCCGTCAGGACGCCCAAGATGAGAGTGGAGAACATGAAGCGGGCGCTGCCCACTCGCCTCTCCATCTTGCTGCCCTTCCACACCAGCGACGCCATGTTGAAAGCCGAGGTGGTCGACGTCGATGTGGTGCAGCGGCGCCAACAGGAGGCGCTGCCACTCACAGCCCAGGAAGGTGGTGTTGACGCTGAGGCAAACCTCCGCCACGTGGAGCTCAGGGGCGAGGAATATAAACATGTTGAGGACGATGATGGCGAGGGTGATGGGGGGGATTCCCCGGGTTTCAATGAAAAGGAGGATGATAAAGATAATGTAGCTGCCCAGTAACTCCTCCATTGAACATTTTCCAAGGGTGATCTCCGCCGGAGTGGTTAGGAAATACTTCGCCAGTGCCCGGTCACTGAATCCAGAATCTGAGGGGGGGGGGGGAAGCGTTCCACAAGTTAGTCTGAGGAAACAGGCGAGGAGCGAAAGCAACGGTATCACGGGCAAGTGCAGGGGGGAAGGAGAGAGGGGGAGAGAGAGAGACAGAGAGAGAGAGAGGCAGAGGCAGAGAGAGAGATAGACAGAGAGAGAGAGAGAGAAAGAGACAGACAGACAGACAGAGAGAGACAGAGACAGAGAGGGAGAGAGAGAGAGAGAGACAGAGATAGACAGAGA